>NC_053395.1:55627319-55992465 GCF_905171765.1 Bufo bufo
TTCAATAATCCCGCGTCAGTGTTCAGCTTAAGGTTCAAAATTCTACCTTCGTCATCACAGACTGATGAGACGACATCATGTCTCTCCCTCTTGTGAATGAGTATCACTACTCCCGCCTTCCTACTTTTCGAGGGGGAGCCCAAGATACGTCCCACCCAGAGGCGTTGCATACGCCACAGATCAGCTTCCTCCAAATGCGTTTCCTGAAGTAGTGCAATATCAGCATTTAGTTTTTTGAGATGTTTAAGTACCATTAATCTTTTCTGAGTGGCTCTAAGGCCCTTTACATTCCAGGTAATTATTTTCATAAAATAAAGAATAGCAGGATCTTACAAGGAGCATCACCAGGAGGAAGCTTCTTCCAGTTGTTCACACCACATGTAATAGGCATAGTATATCTGCGAATCATGACCGAACATATAAACAGTAACTTCCCCCCCAACCTGAGTACAATGTCCCAAACAAATTTTCTTGCCTGAGTAAACCATAACGATCCGTATAGTGTCATTCTGGACTTCACTTTTTTCGCACTAAACTGGTGAGAGTAGTCGGACTCTGCCCCGCCAGATTTCCACCTACGTTGTTTCATATCTCTACTGCCCCTCGTACCCATAGATACCAAGCAGTGATTACTCCCCGCTCCCCCTCCACCCGTACCCCCATCAGGAAGGCCTTTACCCCGGTACAATCCTCCGGGAGACCACCTCAATTTCCTGCCCCCCAGATAACAGCCCAGTACCAGTGCGCTTAGAAGACTGTGGTAGTTCCGGGGATCAGCAAGGAAACATAAAATCCCGGTACCATAATTGAGAATGTTCTCTCGTCTGGGTAGTCTCCAAAGAAATCAGTCCCAATCCGAGCTGGATGCTTGAGTGAGAGCTTCTCCGGACAGGCGTGGGGATGCGTCGATGGGCCTCACGTCCCGCTGCCCCCTCGAACGTCCTCCTCTCGGTGATGAGCGCCCTCTGAATGCTGTTCCCGTACTTGGGCTGCCAGCTGAGTCGCCGTCTTCTAGTGCAGCTATCGCTTCTCTTGGTGACGAATAAGTGTCCGTTGTCCCATCTTGTCTGAAAACTCGCAAGGTGGCTTTTGCACCAGCTGCGTGCATATCTGGGGGAAAGCTCTCCCCTTTTTAGCCACCTCCATGGAATAATCTCCAAACAGCAGAAGTTTATGTCTTACTTTAAGTGGCTGGTTTAAACACCTGTATTTCAGCAGGATAGATTCCTTGTCTGCGTAATTTAGGAATTTTGCTATGACCGGTCTCGGTTTGGGTGTTTGGCCTTCCAAGCGTGTCTCTCTAGGCGGGCCGATTCTATGAGTTTTTTCCACAATAAGCGGTAATGGAAGCCCCAGCGCCTGTGGGAGCTCCGTGGCACAAAATTGACCCAGCTGGTGAGCCGGAATGTCTTCTGATAGACCTATAATCTGAATATTGCTCCTTCGGGAGCGATTTTCCAGATCCTCAACTTTATCTTGTAGGGCCTGGTTAATGCGCAGCACCTCCCTGACCTGGGTTTGAGTTTTTTCCAGATCATCTTCCAGGGCTCTAGTTCTTTGTTCTAGTTCATGTATGCGCGAAGAATTATGCGCAATATCTTGTTGCAGCTGCTTCATAGCAGCAGTTATAGTAGATTCCAGCGTTGCCTTTATGTCAGGGGCCAAAATTCGCACTACTTCCAACGCGATTTCTTTACACGGCAGCTCCGTTTCCAAAAGCTGCTGCAATTGCTGGGTCTGCGATGCCTGAGCCTTCCTAGAGTTGTCATCATCGAGTGGAAGGGGGGGGCTGAGAAGAGGAGCGGGTCGCTCTCCGCTTCCCCTCCGCCATCTTGCCGGCATGCGACTGATCTGAATCTCGCGGCGGGAGAGGAGAGTCCGTCTGTAGGGAGCCGTCCATAGGCCTCCCGACTAAAGGTGAGAGGCAGCGGTCAGGGATATAAAGCCTCGGGTCCCGGCAAACCCCCGATATTCAGCTGGGTGTACGGAGCTCACCCGCTCTGCGACCTCACACGATTTGTTAGTTTTAATAAATCCAAATCTTTTTACTCCATATATGTTTTGATCTTTTGAGTGCGCTTTCATTTTCATTATATTTATCTCCTTTATGTCAGCAGTGGGTATGGCCGTGAAAGCGAGCACCTAGTCCTGCTGTTTAGACGGGTGAGCCACTACATACTTTGCTATATTTTGGCCTTGAGACATGACTCGGATATTAAATAAGCCAGCATCTCATCTGCAGACAGCTGTTTTGGGGTGATTGTCACTCATCAGTGCAGAGCAGAGAGTACTGGCTTAACTGATTTGGGGGTTACTATCTCTCCTTGGGGAGAGAGCTCCTCATTTGCATCCCTTCCTTCCCAGAATTCCAGAGGAGCATGCACGGCCTTTAAGTCTTTTCTCGCCGATTAAGGTGCTCTCTCCCCAAGGAGAGATAGTACCCCTCCCCCCAAATCCTGACTTAGGTCTCTCAACCAGTTAAGCCAGTACTCTCTGCTCTGCACTGATGAGGGGCAATCACCCCGAAACTGCTGTCTGCAGATGAGATGCTGGCTTATTTTAATATCCGAGTCATGTCTCAAGGCCTAGTTAAAGTGTTAAACACTGACTTATAGGATAGCTGCCTTACATCTGGTGGCATTAGAGGCAGAGCTTGTTAAGAGCTCATTTTCATCCCTTTCTTCCCAGAATTCCAGAGGAGCATGTATGGCCTATATGTCTCCTCATGCCGATTATCGCTCTCTCTCCCCAAGGAGAGATAGTACCCCCCCAAATCAGCTTGGCTTTTATGCAGAAAAAAAATGCAGCATAATACAGTACCTGCAAAGTGAATGAGATTTCACAAATCTCATGTACACTTTACTCTTTTTTTCTTCTGTGTAGAAATTGATCTGTTGTGCGGATTTTAAAATCGGCAGCATGTCAATTGTTTTTCCGATTCTGCACCTTCTCTGGAGAGGTTTTCCCATATACTTTAATGAAGTAGTTAACATCCAGAAAATCTGCATAAAAAAATGCACCAAAACTGTGGTTTTGGTGCAGGTTTTCTGCATGCAAATCTGCACAGTGTGCAGGTACCCTAAGAGTGGCAACGGGAAATGTGGTCAGGAAAGCGGGACATTCAGTTTCCTAGGTAACAGTACAATGGTGGCAGTCTCTCCTCCTGCAATAAAAAGCGCTGCGAGGATTCACAATTTGTCAGTAATGGAAAAAACGATTGTGTTAGCAAAGAGGTAAAACAACCGCTAGTGCAGATACACAGCATTAATGCTTCTTGCTTGTGGCAACCATACATCCAGTGGTGTAAGGGGTTAAATACCCCATTAATACTGTATGCAGAAAGCATGAGCTGATGATTATGTTTTCAGTTTGTGTATGGAGTCCCATTATGCATAGCGTTCATCTATTTCCACTAATCAGATGGCTGGTAGAATGAGCAGAATGTGCATTTAGTATCTGGTTTAATCATGTGTTTTCGGAGGTTTATTATGTTGACATTCCTTTGCTCCTTGCTGAAATAATGGCTGATCGTTTATGACGGCGGTGGTTAAATACAACACTTAAGCCTTGTTCCTATTAGCAAAAAATGTAAAGTGACTCCTCAGCGGCATCTGGAGACCATTGCCATTTTCAGTTCAGACTACATTGCTGCAGACTGCCACGTGATAGACACAATTATTTTTCTCGATCTCTGCCGCTGGAGAAACTCTTATGCTTCGATATAAAATATTTATCCTTTTAAGACTTTGAGAAGGAAGAAAAATATCTAACAAGAAGCAAAGCTAGAAAAGGTCCTCCAAAGGGTTCCCTGTTGAGTCTGTGGGCAACACAGGCCCTGTGCGATTAGCATTGGGGGCTTTCTTATTCACGGAGGTAGAGCACTGAAGCATTGGTGACTATTAGCCTGGGGCTACACGACGATCTTGGGCGTGACAGCTCGCGCAACTAAGGATCTCAGTGTAGCCATAGAAATTAATGGGATTGAAGTGCAATTTTTAAGTTGCCACGAATCCCAAAAAGAGGTTGAATTTTTTAAGACTGGAGTTGCGGCAACTTAGTAATATCTTAGTAAATAAGCAGCAATGATGCAGGGAAGACTGCCAAAGTATATACTCTTCTTAGAAACACTTGAAATACACAGTCACCAAATTTTTTTTTTAGCTTTTTCATATCAAAAGGCTCTATGGTGATTTAAAGGAATACTAAACCTAGAAATGAATGGCAAAAGTAAAGAAGGACTGTCGTTGCCCTCTCTTTTGTCAGTCTGCAGCTCTTTCTTCCTGATCCTAAGGACCCTTGCACACGTCTGTATGCCCTCCAAGACATGCGGTCTGTGAGTGGGCCATATGTCCCGGAGTGGCATTGATGGTGCGCACGGGAGCGCACAGCATCATAGATTCCAATGCTGCTGTGCACGTCGGGCCGCCTGCGGTGCTATTGTCCCGCACTCATATGATCTTATAAGTGCGGGACAATAGTCCCGCGGGCAACCCGACGTGCACAGTATCACAGTAACCTATGATGCTGTGCGCTCCCCTGCACACGATCAATGCCACTCCGGGACATATGGCCCACTCACGAACCGTATGTCTTGGAGGGCATATGGTCGTGTGCAAGGGCACTAACACAGACAGACTTGTAGAAATCCTGCAAAAAACAAAGGGATGTTGGACAGTTTAAATTACTAGTGCACATGTGCTGATAACTGCGCATGCATGCAGTTAGTCAAAAGCGTTATTGAAGGGGTTATCCAGTGATAGGTCGTCATTATCAGATTGGTTGAGGTCAGAGTCCTGGCCTTCCCAGCGATCAGCTGTTTCAGCTTTCCATGCACAGCACCGTACATAGGACATTAGCTGTGCTTGGTATTGCAACTCAGCCCCACTTGCTTCAATGGCCATGTGACCGAGGAGCGCCTGGAGTGCCCGGACTCTTCTAACAGCTGATTGGTAGGGGTCCCAGGTGTTGGACTCATGCCGATCTGATATTGATGATCTATCCTGAGGTTAGGTCATCAGTAACAATTACCGTATAACCTCTTTAAACTATCAGCACTGATGTCTGATAGTTTAATAAGAATAATCCATGTCTACATGCAGGTCAAATCACCTGTTTCCTGGTGCTGCGAAAATGACTACTGATCCCATCCATAAGTGGCCTCCGTTCACTTATACTCACTAGTTCCCCTGCCTGTCTCTAGTATAAGTAAATAGAGGCCGCTGATGGACGGGTTCCTCCATCATATGTTTCCAGTGCTGGCACGCAGGGGACCAGCATGTAAATATGAATTATTCTTATTAAACTATTGGACATCAGTGCCAATATTTTAATAATACTTATTATAAGTTGCATGCACATGCTGTTACCAGCACATGTGTAGCTAGTAATCAGTGTTGAACGAATCGCTCCAGACTTCGTTTTAATGCTGTACAGAGACAGGTCTCAACAGCTCAATGCCAAAAAATATGATCCACTCAACATAATACTGGCCGAAGTTTGTGTCCTACCAGGACCTTGATTGTGGCCTGAGAAAGAGTAAGTGGAGACACAAAGTGAAGCTGTGATCCAGCTGCTTCTATACATGTCTTCAGTTGCTCCCCTGGTAGGACCGAAATGTTGGCCAATATTACATTGAGTGGGATCATTCCTTATGGAATTGTGCTGGAACTATCAATAAAAGCATCTTTTGTGTACCATAGTTTTTCTCTAATATTTATACGAATGCTATCTTACCACGGAACATCGATTGTCTACTGGAGTGCCAACCACAAAACCTACTTTATACTTGTATAAAGCTTGTCACAGGACTATAGGAGTATGGTGGACATGGATGATCTCCTGGGAGATAAAGATTTCTTTATATGTTCTTGGTTTTACTGTAATGAGACAAAATAAAACTCTCTCCGAAGGCTGGTACCCTGGCCCAATGCTGGAGGCCGACGGTCTGTAGCTCAGTAGTCCGGGTGGCTCCTTGGTCACAGGGCTGGTGACTCATGGTCTGTGGCTCAGTGTCCCCCATCTCAGCATCTTCTTCTGGTCACTCATGCAGACTGGCATGAGTCTCCTACTCCAAAAACTCGTCCCCAACTGCAGAACACTAGGTGCTCTGACTGCTCTCCTATACACAGTTTCTAGCTAGACTGGAACCTTCCAGTGCCAGGGGTGGAGTGCAGAAACTCAGCACAAACAATTACAAAGTTACCATTCCTGTCTGTCATAGACTTATATTAGAGCCTTAATGACAATGACACAGTAGTTTTTGCAGACAAAAACAAGTTTCCAGACATAACAACATAGCTAAAA
Organism: Bufo bufo; assembly: GCF_905171765.1. Taxonomy (NCBI): domain Eukaryota; kingdom Metazoa; phylum Chordata; class Amphibia; order Anura; family Bufonidae; genus Bufo; species Bufo bufo. Next base: position 55,633,623 of record NC_053395.1, read on the forward strand.
CCAGACATTCAAAAAGGTCAGCCTGTCTGGTTTTGGTGGTAAACAAGCCTGGCTTTTCCCTGCAAAACATGCTCTTCTTTAAACACTATGGCAGCTGTGGAAAATTACAAGTTTCTCATTCAAAGTCCCAAAAGTCTCTCAGTATTCAATTTCCACAGAGTCGTGCAAATGAACAGGATATATTTCACAACATAAGTATAAAATGCAGTTACACAGTATTAAACAGTGCACAATAACCCTTTCAAGTGAAATGAAGTGAGACATTTATAACTACTTTCATATGGGCTAAAACTATTTGGCAGGCTGTTCCTTCAGAGGAACAGCCTGGTGGAGTTCATTGTATCCGGCATAGCTGGATAGGGAAGGAGTACCGCCAGACCCCATTGATTATAATGGGTCCTGACAGAGATCCAGATAGTTTATAGCATGAGTGCCTGTATTTAGCTGGACAAAAAAGGGTGCTTCAACGGATCCCATTATAATCAATAGGCTCTTGCAGTATCCAGCTATTTCTGATACAATGAACTCCGTCAGACTGGATTATCCTGCTGAAACGCATATGTGAAACTAGCCTAACTTTTGGTACCTGAACTGGATAACATAGCAGAGTGGAAGAGGTGCACCATACTTTCTGTTGCAGGTAAAGACATAATAAGGACATCCTTTATATACCAGTAAAGTGTCCCTCCAACTACAAAGGCAGCAACTATGAGCAACCTTTTTATTGGATAGAAGCTCAGGGACCTATAAAAAGTATTACAGAGAGTTTGCAGAATGTAATCACAACCAGGTCCATTAAAAACACTTGTTAACCAGAGAACAGAAAGACTAACCTTTCAAACCATCTGGATGGAAATACTTCATATGACATCACTCACGATTAGGTTGTAGGCCTATGTCTAGAGTCAAGAACCTTTTTTTCTAACATTTTGTCTTTTTTTTTTTAACCAACTATGGGGGACATACAAGAATCTTAACATACCAAGCATATATTTAAAAAAAAAATTTAAAAAAAAGGGACCGGCTTCTTTTAGGCCTTATATTGTTGGTTCTCCTCCAGGATCAGAAGAAAGCCTTGACTTCATTGCAAAGAACTGGCTACAATGCTGCACAACATGAGTATACCGTTAACATATTTGGTTTACCTGATGACAAACCACTGGTGAATATTTTAGGATATAAAATTTTTTTTTTAGCTTTTAGTAGAGTTTATATTTTCAGGTATTCTAATTCACCAAGTTTCCGACAGGGTCTAATGTCTGCCTGTAATATCATCCCTCTGCTTTGCAGAATGAAATGAATATTTAACTGTGTTAATGAGCACAATAAACACTCCCGACATTTACATTCATGTTCCTGAATATTTAAGGATTTACAGTCACATTCACATTTACCTTCCGCATCTTCACTGTAATTAGGTCACACGGCTGAAACTTTTATTCTCATTCCATTACGAGTCGACCATGCAAAACTTTCTTAAAATGTGTGTTTGCACTGAGGCATCTTCAGAGCATTCTCTTACAGGAAATGTGAACCCCCTTTCCTGGTTATCCACTCTTCAGATAGGTAGGTTCAATAGTAGATTAAACAAATGAAGATTATGATAGATGAGGACTTAAATTTTTCTGGTGTCAGCCATATTGGTCTGCAAAACAGCTGTGTTCCAGGAGGAAGAGAACTGTCCCTATGGGTGACCATCCTGTATGCCATGGGTTGATGACTCTCCTCTTCCGTTTTATACATGGTGAGAAGATTGGGTTTGCTTGCAGGGACCCATAGTTCATGTCATGTGACTAAGCTACATTGTTTGTGACAATTAGGTTAACTTCTTCTGACAGTGCCCCCCCCCCCCCCAATCCACTATTTTCTGCAGTATATATAGGTCATATGAGCTGCATGGAATATCTATCCATCTAATCAATCCATCATCTATCTAATCAATCCATCATCTACCTAATCAATCTAATCCATCCTACAGTACCTAATCTTACATATAGCTACAAACGTCAAATAGTGTGTGTGTGTGTGTTTTTGCTGTAAGAACTGTAGTCTGGCTTGGGCATTGATCTTCCTTAAAGTTGCTGTCAAATACATCCCTGTGGTGTCTGATGGGGGTTGAGGTCAGACGCTTTGTTGACCTCACTTGGAGCAGGAGAGGGGTGGGGGTTGTGATGCTGAAACACACGCCAGCATTCTGTGTCTGAACTAAGCTCTTCAGCTCTAGCAGGGCAGACACTTGACCAACTGGTACCCTACAAAGCTGCCATGTGAAAAGTCATAGACCTCTGCAACAAGACCCAGTATAATACTAATATCCATCTATCACCTGGTTGTATGCTAGGGGTTGTTTTTCTTTACACCTGTTGGCAATGACCTCAACTCCTAATTTAAAAGAGGTGTCCACATAGTTTTGAGTACCATGAAGAGTATATATGGGCATAAGCATGATCATTTTTAGCATTACGGACAATATATGAATATATGTATATATCTCTTTCTCTTATATATATAAAAATGAGTTTCTGTCTGGAAGTCTGTCTGTCTGTTCTTTATGCGCGACCAAACGACTGGATCGATCTTCACCAAATTTAGCACACAGGTACATCAGGTGTCCAGGAAGGTTTTAGACCGGGTCTCAGCTCTCAGTTCCTGCATTAGCCAATAGAAGCCAGCAAGCCTTTCACTGAAATCCAAACTGCCATTTACACGGTCACAGGTCCCTTATTAGCCAATAGAAGCTTGCAGGTCCTACTCTAGGTTGTCATAACAACCGATCACAGGTTTTAGCAGTTCGCAGGTCCTTAAAGGGCTTCTGTCACCCCACTAAACTCTTTTTTTTTTGTGTGTACTTATAATCCCTATCCTGCCATATTGCCATACATTATGTTATTAATAATTTTCGTTCAGTAGATTTAGCAAAAAACTTACTTTTATGATATGCTAATTACCTTTCTACCAGCAAGTAGGGCGTCTACTTGCTGGTAGCAGCCGCAGAAAACCGCATATCATAAAAGTAAGTTTTTTGCTAAATCTACTGAACGAAAATTATTAATAACATAATATGGCAGGATAGGGATTATAAGTACACAAAAAAAAAAAAAAAGAGTTTAGTGGGGTGACAGAAGACCTTTAAATATTCAGTCATATGACGTATGACAGCACAACTACACTGCTACATGCATGGGGGCAGGGGCCACTATTGAACAGACGGGCACTGTGGAGTTCACTGTTAAAGGGGAGGACACTGTGGAGTTCAATGTTAAAGGGGCGGGCACTGTGAAGGTCATTGTTAAAGGGGCGGGCACTGTGGAGGTCACTGTTAAAGGGGTGGCCACTATAAAGGTCACTGTTAAAAGGGTGGTCAATTTTAAAGTGGCGGACACTGTGAAGGTCATTGTTAAAGGGGCGGGCACTGTGGAGGTCACTGTTAAAGGGGCAGGCACTGTGGAGGTCACTGTTAAAAGGGCAGGCAGTGCAGAGGTCCTTGTAAAAGGGGCGGGCACTGTGGAGTTCACTGTTAAAGGGGCAGGCACAGCGGAGGTCACTGTTAAAGGGGTGGGCACTGTGGAAGTCACTGTTAAAGGGCCTGGTACTGTGGATGTCACTGTTAAAGGGTTTGTCAATGTTAAAGGGGAAGGTACTGTGGAGATCACTGTTAAAGGGGCGGGCACTGTGGAAGTCACCGTTAAAGGGGTGGGAACTGTGAGGGTCACTGTTAAAGGGGCGGCCACTATAAAGGTCATTGTTAAAGGATTGGTCAATGTTAAAGGGGTGGGCACTGTTAAAGGGGCGGGCACTGTGGAGATTACTGTTAAATGGGCAGGTACTGTGGAGGTCATTGTTAAAGGGGCGGGCACTGTGGAGGTCACTGTTAAAGAGGCGGAAATTGTGGAGGTCACTGTTAAAGGGGTGGACGCTGTGGAGGTCACTATTATAGAGGTGGGCACTGTGGAGGTCACTGTTAAAGGGGCAGACACTTTGGAGGTCACTGTTAAAGGGGCGGGCACTGTGAAGGTCACTGTTAAAGGGGTGGTCAATGTTAAAGGGGCGGGCACTGTGGAGGTCACTGTTAAAAGGGCAGGTACTGTGAAGGTCACTGTTAAAGGGGTGGTCAATGTTAAAGGGGCGGGCACTGTGGAGGTCACTGTTAAAGGGGCGGGCACTGTGGAGATTACTGTTAAATGGGCAGGTACTGTGGAGGTCATTGTTAAAGGGGCGGGCACTGTGGAGGTCACTGTTAAAGAGGCGGAAATTGTGGAGGTCACTGTTAAAGGGGTGGACGCTGTGGAGGTCACTATTATAGAGGTGGGCACTGTGGAGGTCACTGTTAAAGGGGCAGACACTTTGGAGGTCACTGTTAAAGGGGCGGGCACTGTGAAGGTCACTGTTAAAGGGGTGGTCAATGTTAAAGGGGCGGGCACTGTGGAGGTCACTGTTAAAAGGGCAGGTACTGTGAAGGTCACTGTTAAAGGGGTGGTCAATGTTAAAGGGGCGGGCACTGTGGAGGTCACTGTTAAAGGGGCGGGCACTGTGGAAGTCACTGTTAAAAGGGGCAGCCACTATGAAGGTCATTTATAAAGGGGTGGTCAATGTTAAAGGGGCGGGCACTTTGGAGGTCACTTAAAGGGGCGGGCACTGTTAAAGGGGTGGGCACTGTGGAGGTCACTGTTAAAGGGGCGGATGCTGTGGAGTTCACTGTTAAAGGGGCGTGCACTGTGGAGGTCACTGTTAAAGATGTGGTCACTGTTAAAGGGGCAGGCACTGTTAAAGGGGTGGGAACTGTGGAGGTCACTGTTAAAGGGGCAGCCACTATGAAGGCCACTGTTAAAGGGGCGGGCACTGTTAAAGGGGCGGCCACTGTGGAAGTCATTGTTAAAGGGGTGGCCACTGTGGATTTTACTATTAAAGGGGCGGGCACTGTGGAGATGACTGTAAAAAGGGCAGGCTTGTGGAGGTCATTGTCGAAGGGGCAGGTGCTGTAGAGGTCACAATTATGGGGGATACTGTTTATATCTTTTTACGACACACGGCAACATAAAATGAAATAGATGAAATATACCTGTGCGAAGCCGGGTCCTTCTGCTAGTAAATATATAATGAATATAACATAATACAGAATTTTATCTTGTAAACACCATGCGATCAAAGATAATTGTAATTCCAATCGTTCCTTACTATTTTATACAATAGTTAGGTCATTAAACAGATTCTACAGGATTAAGGAAATATGGCGGCTTTCTTTCAAAAACACCTCCACCCCGTCAATACGTTGTGTCTGGTATTGCAACTCAGCTCCATTTGTAGACAATGGGACAGAGCTGCAATACTGTATACAACCTGTGGAGAGGTATAGTGCTGCTATGTTTTTCTAATTCTGGAGAACCCCTCTAAATGTAGGCATCATTTTAATGTCCAGTTAACAAATACAGATAATGCTCTAAAGACTTAATTTACAATAGTGACCCACTTCTTAAGTAACACCTACTTGGGCCTCGTTCCCATCTCCATTTGTAGGTCCAGCAGGCTGTTCCGACACAGAGCAGCCTGTCAGATCTTCTACATTACCCCTGGATCTCCACTCACTGCAGGGTGTTGGCTAGAAGAAAACCGCTGCATGCTCTGTGCCGGAACAGCCTGCCGGATCCACCAACGGAGATATGAACGAGACCTAAAGAAGAACCACTTTTAACTCCATCATGGCAACAAAATCGAAGCCAGTCACACAAAAGTGTAGATGGCCTATACAGCAAAGTTAACCATAAGAATACCTGCACATGGGTGGGGCTGTCATGCAGATATTTTACACACAAATTTTTGTGTGGATTTCTATGCATTTCCACACCAAATCCACCCCAAACACTACATGTGCAGATTTCGTGCTTGCATTGAAAAGTATGAAATCTGCACAAAAAATTGACATGCTGCAGATTTCAAAATCTGAAAATCGGGGGGTGACACCTGCTCGTCTGAAAGGGGCCTAAGAGTCCCCATTTGTCAATAATTTTACTAATCTAATTATGTGGGCGACTCTGTGGTTAGTGCTCCCGCCTCGGGTCCTGCAAGGACAACATTTGCATTGTGTGTGTATGTTCTTCCCATGTTTGCGTGGCTTTCCTCTCTGTACTCCATTTCTCCCTAAACTCCAAAAACATACAGATAGGTTAATCTGGAATTTTGATTTGTGAGCGACAGTAGGGACAGGGGCTGATGTGGGTGATGTGTGTAGTGCTGTGGAATATGTTGATGCTATATAAATGATTAAAATAAATAAAAGTGAATTATAAAACTTTGGTGGAAACAAAGCAAACACTGTAGACTCTTGGTGGTGGCTCCCACAGTTGTAGTCAGCTGGGTAAATGCCAGGTCCCACAGGGTTTATAGAGTACTTTTTCCAATTTGGGTACACACACTCTACATTTATCAAGTCTAGGGTTGGTTAGAGAGGGGCCATTGTGACTGTTGCCCAAAGGTCTACATAAGGTACACCTGGATCCAGGGCTGGTGCAAGGATTTTTGCCGCCCTAGGCAAGATAAAAATTGCCGCCCCCCCCCCCCCCTTATCAGATGATCTGCCCATATCATGACATCACACATGTTCTACCCCTTTCTCAGCATTTAAATTAAAAGAGAGTTATATGTTGCAATTAAGCCCCCTATTAAGAATGGTGGAGAATAACTACCATAACTTAAGCCATAGCTAAAGAAACAAGCCTGTGTATTAGATTGTTCTGTGGATGAAGCACTGTTATGGGGGGATCTGTGGATGATGCACTGTTATGGGGGGGATCTGTGGATGACGCACTGTTATGGGGGGGATCTGTGGATGACGCACTGTTATGGGGGGATCTGTGTATGACGCACTGTTATGGGGGATCTGTGGATGACGCACTGTTATGGGGGGGATCTGTGGATGACGCACTGTTATGGGCGGGATCTGTGGATGACGCACTGTTATGGGGGGGATCTGTGGATGACGCACTGTTATGGGGGGATCTGTGGATGACGCACTGTTATGGGGAGATCTGTGGATTACGCACTGTTATGGGGGATCTGTGGATGACGCACTGTTATGGGGGGGGATCTGTGGATGACGCACTGTTATGGGGGGGATCTGTGGATGACGCACTGTTATGGGGGGATCTGTGGATGACGCACTGTTATGGGGGGATCTGTGGATGACGCACTGTTATGGGGGGATCTGTGGATGACGCACTGTTATGGGGGGATCTGTGGATGACGCACTGTTATGGGGGATCTGTGGATGATGCACTGTTATGGGGGGATCTGTGGATGACGCACTGTTATGGGGGGATCTGTTGATGCTGCACTGTTATGGGGGGGATCTGTGGATGACACTTATGTCATCCACAGATCCCCATAAGTGTCATCTACAGATCCCCCATCAGATGCATCAGTGTGGAGGGAGGAGGCGGAGACACTCATGGTGGGGCCCGGTGCAGTGATTCTACTCTAATACACCGGGCCCCGCCGCAGCTGTTAAGTACATTCAATCCGAATGGGTCCACAATTACTGTACTGTACTTACTGTACTAGTACCTTATGTATAGCATTAAGACGGCGCAGACCGGCAGCTCCCTCGGTCATGCGCCGCCTGCCGCAGCTCCCTCCTCATGCGCCGCCTGCCTGCTTATCTCACTTTATGAATAAACAGGCAGACGGGCAGGCGGCGCACGAGAAGGGAGCTGCGGCAGGCGGCGCATGACCGAGGGAGCTGCCGGTCTGCGCCATCTTAATGCTATACATAAGGTACTAGTACAGTAAGTACAGAACAGTAATTGCAGACCCATTCGGATTGAATGTACTTAACAGCTGCGGGGCCTGGTGTATTAGAGTAGAATCACTGCACCGGGCCCCACCATGAGTGTCCCCGCCTCCTCCCTCCACACTGATACTTCGCTGGCCACGCTTTGCAGCATAGCAGCCAGCGAAGTATCCGCAATCCGCTTTATAAGACGCACGGCTATTCCCCCCCCACACACTTTTGGGGGGGGGAAAGTGCGTCTTATAAGGCAAAAAATACAGTAAATAATAAACATATTGCATTGTCTACTGACTACTTACCACCAGGACAATAAGATGAGCTGGTCTCTGGGACTGGAGACAAACACGGTACGTACACCATTCACCAATGTCGCCCTGGGGTCCTGGGGAAGAAGAAAGCAGCTGCACCTGCAGGCTGCACTCCAATCCAGGCAGGTAGGAGCCCACTTCCAGTTCTGTCCCAGAAGGAGAAGGCACTGCACTGCCGCACTGGGGGTCGGGGGAGGCAAATTGCTGGTGGTGGCCACCGTGGCTACCGTGGCCGAGGCTGGCTGCTCGGCTGCTGCTCAGTGTGCGGCCTTGCCGCCTTCTCTTCCTCCTTCGCTCCACCCCTCTCTCTGCGTCACGTGCTCAAGGGTGAGAGGGGTCAGGGAGGGGTCAGGGGGTTCAAATCAAGAAGATCATTAGCTCCAAAGTCGGCAGAGCTCCGCCTCCGCTCCACCCTCAGCAGCCTGAAGCCAGGTAAGCGTAAGCTAGCAGTTAGAATAGTCACTAAGGACGTCAGACCACCAGAGAGACAGACAGCGGTGTCATACTGTCACTGTCAGTGACAGACTGTCTCTCTGGTCTGCTGCGCCTGTGCGCCCCCGCCCCACCCCCACGGCTTCACTGAGGCAGCGGCTCAGGATAATACAAAAAACATGCATCGAATTTTGAAATGATCGAATCATCATTCATCCGATCTCTCATCTCCGACTTGGCGACTCAGATTCTCCGGCCGCCGGCTCAGCTCAGTGCTGCGCAGCCTGCCTGCGCCTGTGTCTGACAGTCTGTGCTGTCTCTGACATGTGCCGCCCGCCGCCGGGATTCTTTAGAGCGCTCAGGCGGCGCAGCATGAGGGGCGCCACCGGCCGGCCGCCACTGACAATGTTAACTAGTTACCAACGTTTTTTTTGTTTTGTTTTTTAAACCGCACCGGGCGGCGGGCGCCCCCTGCTAAATGGCGCCCTAGGCGACTGCCTAGTTCACCTTACTGGTGGCGCCGGCCCTGCCGGATCTGGCCATAGTGTTATCACAGGGTACAGGATTTATACTCTAACAAATTGCTTAAGTCAATACTGCTTATTTTAATAATTTATTTCTAGAAATTATCATAACTCACATCAACCCTAATCCCAATTGGGTCTCAAACCAAATTCCAAATTAACCTAAATCTAAATGTCTTTGCAATGTGGAAGGAAAATGGACTACCTGGAGGAAATATACAAACCACTTACTGTGAGCCACGTGAAACATACAAGATATGGCTCCTGATGACCAGAGAACTGTTAAATATTCATCTTATCGGTTTCTATTAAAGCACCACAAACTCAGTATGATAAATGAGGTGACGCTCCTAGATCAAATTTGTCATTCTTAAGGAACAACTTTGCAGACTTGCATGCAAGTATTTGATCCCAGAATGCAGAAATACAATAAACCCCTCAAGGGCTAGCAGTCAGAGGAATCTCTATCGCAACAGGGTTAGAAAAGGTTAATAAGAAAAAAAAGCAACCTGAATGACTGATGAGCCCAGGTCTCGCAACACAGTGAAACATCCCTGTCGGCTGTAAGTGATTTGCATACCTCAGGGGACATTTTAAAAATCTGTATTTGCTAAAACAGGTCAAGTGATTTTCTATGTATTGTGTCCTATGGAGCTCTTCGAATAGCAGTGTCAAAGACAATTGACTTGTGTGTGCATATGATTTACAGTATATATACACACACATACATATACAGTGTGTATATAGAAACACACACACACATATACACTCACCTAAAGAATTATTAGGAACACCTGTTCTATTCCTCATTAATGCAATTATCTAGTTAACCAATCACATGGCAGTTGCTTCAATGAATTTAGGGGGGTGGTCCTGGTCAAGACAATCTCCTGAACTCCAAACTGAATGTCAGAATGGGAAAGAAAGGTGATTTAAGCAATTTTGAGCGTGGCATGGTTGTTGGTGCCAGACGGGCCGGTCTGAGTAGTTCAAAATCTGCTCAGTTACTGGGATTTTCACGCACAACCATTTCTAGGGTTTACAAAGAATGGAGTCAAAAGGGAAAAACATCCAGTATGCGACAGTCCTGTGGGCAAAAATGCCTTGTGGATGCTAGAGGTCAGAGGAGAATGGGCCAACTGATTCAAGCGGATAGAAGGGCAACGTTGACTGAAATAACCACTCGTTATAACCGAGGTATGCAGCAAAGCATTTGTGAAGCCACAACACGCACAACCTTGAGGCGGATGGGCTACAACAGCAGAAGACCCCACCGGGTACCACTCATCTCCACTACAAATAGGAAAAAGAGACTACAATTTGCACGAGCTCACCAAAATTGGACTGTTGAAGACTGGAAAAATGTTGCCTGGTCTGATGAGTCTTGATTTCTGTTGAGACATTCAAATGGTAGAGTCCGAATTTGGCGTAAACAGAATGAGAACATGTATCCATCCTCTGATGGCTACTTCCAGCAGGATAATGCACCATGTCACAAAGCTCGAATAATTTCAAATTGGTTTCTTGAACATGACAATGAGTTCACTGTACTAAAATGGCCCCCACAGTCACCAGATCTCAACCCACTAGAGCATCTTTGGGATGTGGTGGAACGGGAGCTTCGTGCCCTGGATGTGCATCCCTCAAATCTCCATCAACTGCAAGATGCTATCCTATCAATATGGCCCAACATTTCTAAAGAATGCTATCAGCACCTTGTTGAATCAATGCCACGTAGAATTAAGGCAGTTCTGAAGGCAAAAGGGGGTCCAACACCGTATTAGTATGGTGTTCCTAATAATTCTTTAGGTGAGTGTATATATATATATATATATATATATAGAGAAAGATATATAGATAGAGATAGAGCAGGAGATTAATAAGGTGTAGCATAGTTGCCCACAGGGACTGTACCTAATCTTGATAACAGTCCCTACAAATGTGGGTCCTCTCATGCAGAAAATGATGGAGACTTATGTAAGCTCCACCCATAGCACCAGCCTATGTGCGCTCCCATGGCCCTGGCCACCTGAGAGGCCGGTGCTTTTTCCAATAGCACGATCACTGCTGATGGATTGCAGGGCGGTCATAACCATGGAAACGGGCAGTGTATAAAGTGACTGAAAAATGAATCCAGCCAGCAAAGGAGGCGATATGGACAATCACAATACATTAGTAAGTGCCTTGCATTAGCTCTCTTTACATGATAAAAGCCACCTGCTGAAGTGAGGCAACCCCTTTAAGTTTGGGCTTAGGCCTCATAAACACAACAGTATTTGTGATATACAGTACAGACCAAAAGTTTGGACACAACTTCTCATTCAAAGAGTTTCACACTGAAGGCATCAAAACTATGAATTAACACATGTGGAATTATATACATAACAAACAAGTGTGAAACAACTGAAAATATGTCATATTCTAGGTTCTTCAAAGTAGCAACCTTCACAGGTGTGCCCTGTCAGGTTTAATAAGTGGGATTTCTTGCCTTATAAATGGGGTTAGGACAATCAGTTGCGTTGAGGAGAAGTCAGGTGGATACACAGCTGATAGTCCAACTGAATAGACTGTTAGAATTTGTATTATGGCAAGAAAAAAGCAGCTAAGTAAAGAAAAACGAGTGGCCATCATTACTTTAAGAAATTAAGGTCAGTCAGTTAGCCGAAAAATTCGGAAAACTTTGAAAGTAAGGGCTATTTGACCATGAAGGAGAGTGATGGGTCGCTGCGCCAGATGACCTGGCCTCCACAGTCACTGGACCTGAACCCAATCGAGATGGTTTGGGGTGAGCTGGACCGCAGAGTGAAGGCAAAAGGGGCAACAAGTGCTAAGCATCTCTGGGAACTCCTTCAAGACTGTTGGAAGACCATTTCAGGGGACTACCTCTTGAAGCTCATCAAGAAAATGCCAAGAGTGTGCAAAGCAGTAATCAAAGCAAAAGGTAAGAACCTAGAATATGACATATTTTCAGTTGTTTCACACTTGTTTGTTATGTATATAATTCCACATGTGTTAATTCATAGTTTTGATGCCTTCATAGTCATGAAAATAAAGAAAACTCTTTGAATGAGAAGGTCCAAACTTTTGGTCTGTACTGTATATACCATGAATCCCGGCAGGGTCAGACAGGCCCACCAGAGTACTAGAGGATCCTCCAGTGGGCCCGGGCTCTGACAATAATGGACCCCTAATAGAACAGAGGCTCTTAAGGTCCTGTATACATAGAAGGTGGGCCCTCAGAATAATTTCATCTGGTGGGCCTAAGGGACTTCAGTCCAACGCTGAACCCCAGGTGCAGAGATTCTGCATTTCAATGGGGTCATGCCTACCACTGCCTACCAAAAAACAGTGGTAAATGCACATGGAGTCCACAGTTACAAAGCCCAGCTGCTGCTTCTTCACGTGTTGTATATTAGACCACTCTCTCCCCTGGGGAGGGAAATTCTGTGCTTCTAGAGAAAAACTCGCTACATAAAATGGAGTCTCCTTCATTGCAAATTGTCTCGAAATATGGTACACATTATAGTTCTGTTTTTCACTGTGTACAATGGGCCAAATTATACATGAGGCCTAAGACTGAAGGCTCCACTTTTCATTCTTTCTTTGTCTTAACAGCCATATACTGTATCTGCCTATATCTAGGTTCATGAAGCATTTTACAATTGGCTTACTACCCCAGGAGAAATAAAATGGTTGTATATGTTGTAATTGCACTTAATTCACCTCAGCTGAGCATATGATAGAGACAACAAAATGGCTGCTCCCTGCAGAGTTAATGTGGTGATTTTTTGTGAATAACTGGATGAACATGGACACTTTCTATATGTATGGAAGGCCTCTAGGTGATAAAACGCTCAGCAGGTTTTACAAAACAATTATTTAGTTACAAAAACCTTTTAAAATCAGTAGTTAAAGTATAGTTAGTTATACTCCAGATCACAGTTATACCATATCACCGTTTTCTATGAAGGGTTATATCCAGATATACTCTACATACAATGGAGCATTTCAGATGCCTAGCCTTGTATATTCACCACATTACTTATCTTGTACTCCTCTTTAGTCGCTTGTACTGTAAGCTATTTTCAGCTTCACAATTCTGCAGGGTGCTGAGCTCACATCTCCCAGACATGCCCTACTTGTTCAGTATCCATACCAAATTTATACCAGATGCCAAGAAGTAACTTGATGTAGGAAAAACTAGCTCTGCTGCAATGTGGTAGATCCACTTAATGGAATTGTCCGGTTTGCAATATTGCTGTTCACACAGCACGATCTGCTGCCTATAAGAGGCTTGACAAGTGGGCCGTGTAAATCAGCCATAAGATGTAAGTGATGTTCCTGTTGATCAGTGGCATAACTAGAAATGACTGGGTCCCTCAGCAAATTTTTTAATGCCCCCACTGCACCCCCAGCAACTTCTTTGCAACCCCCTCCGCCCGTGCAACCGCCACTCCTGTGGCTAGTCGAGATCGTTCTCTCAGATGAGGCCTGCCAGCCGCTCAGTCCAATTCCTACAGCGTCACTGCATATAATGTCATTGCATACTACCGTTAAGGGGGCCCTGACAATAAAATATTTTATTCCTCCTCCTGGGTGGGCCCCTTCTGAGTTTGGGTCCCAAAGGAGGCGCTTCCCCTGCTGATCCTATAGCTACGCCCCAGCTGTTGATAGATTCAAGTATCAACCAGCAGAATTGTGAAGGTATCTATGGACTAAACTTGAACACCGAGACCCTAGACTCTAATAATAAAGGTTTGCCCATGAAAAACATTTATTGGATATACAAAGGATATGTCATATCTATAACTGATGAGACCAGGGAGACCTGAGAGAAGCCATAAACCATGCAAGCAGAGCACCCTCCATCATAAACATTCCTACCAGCAGAGTATACCACTAAAACAGTGCCAGCAAGACTGTCTCCTCACAGGAAGAGTCAGAACAGGGCCTCCCTTTATGTGGCCATAGAATGATAATATTTTAGTTTCCTTTAGCCGCCACTAGGGGGAGCTCACTATATAAATATTCATATGAGGTCAGTGTGGAGAAAGTATAATAGAAAGTAAGTTGCTTTGTTTGGAAATAATAAATAAATAATCTGCGTAAATAGGAAAGTATTGTCTACTCCAGAGATCAGCAACCTCCAGCACTCCAGATGTTCTGAAACTACAACTCCCAGAATGCTTATTCACTTCTATGGGAGTTTTCAGAACAGCCAACCATGTTTGCATATTGGGAGTTGTAGTTTCACAGCAGTTGGCGTGCCGAAGGTTGGTGATCCCTGGTCTACTCCTTCTCTGGAATCACATTCGTAAGTCAAGAGATCCAGAAGAAACTTTATGCAGTGAATGAAAAGACATATAGAGGATATGATGCCATCTACGTGGCCTCCTGGAGTAGTTGTGTAAACAGTGGGCTCTGCAGTTTGGTGTAGATAAGTGGGTTCTTTTACATTTCCAGACCATAGCTGTGGTTCGAGGTTCAGACTCGGCAATAATGGTCGGCTCTCGCTCTTCACAAGTCACTGGAGCTGTTGTTCCTCACAGCTCCGCATTACACGGGAGAAGCCGCTTGCTTATATAACATATGTAAATTAGACCTGCAATTGATCTAGCAGGGTCCTCAATATGCACTGTACTTCATCATCTTAATGTCATCGCAGATGCAGAAAATTGATGGCGGAATGCAGCGATAAGAAGGTTTTAACAACCAAGGACTCATTTAAAATAATTTTTACACAAATTGAAATCCATCCTGTTCTTTGACCTAATTTTCAGGTTGATTTACTTGACAAAAGCAGAGAAGTCGGATGAACACACTGATGCTGCACAATGACTCCTCTAACGCAAATTGGGTTATAAGTCCATTTAGCTGTGAAACATAAGGCTTCAAGATTACAGAGGGTCGTGAGTATTATTAGCAGGAGCACGCAGTTTTATACGAGCTGTCTGTTATGGGAAAATGGATTTACAAGTTTCTGAAGTGTAGAACTTCTGCTGTCTTCAGTAGTTCTTTAAAGGGGTACCCTATATCCGATACTCAGTATAAAGTGTACTAAAATGCACTAAAAATTCTGACAGTTGAGGTTTAGCAATGTAATAACTTACAAAGTAAAAGCTTGTAGTCTGTTGATCAGGAGCAACTGAAAAAAATGGGGTGTGATACACATTTGGTGTGGCTGTGTCTGGTAATGCAGATGAATCCTATCCTCTAGAATGGGACTTAGCTGCTGTGAGTTGCAGTACTAGGTATGGCTTGAACCCAATAAACCTCCATCCATGAGATATAGTTGCCTATACTAAGTATATTGCAAAACCCCTTCAAAAGCTATAGACACCTTTGGGGGCATTTTCTTTGTATCATTGCATTCTACTCAGTAGCGCTGTGGCCTTCTCCCAGCTTAGCCTAGGCCATGTGATGTCACGTTCATTGGTCATATGGCCTAGGCGCTGCTTAGCCCTACTGAAGCACAATACCAGGCACAGTCACTACACAATGTACGGAACTGCGCTTGGTGAGCTGAGAGAAGGCCACAGAGCTACTGCGAGAGCCAGTAGCAGCGTTCCCTGGGCCGGCGTGCAGTGAATGGAAGGACAGCACCAGTTCCTTCGGGGCACACTCTGTTCTCCAGGGACCCCACCAGATGGTGGTTGAGGTTCCCTTGGTGGTGTGGGTTTAAGGTGCCGTGGAGGCAGGGTCCTTGGTGTTCGTGACGCCAGCACCGTAAGGTGCAAATAGGTGATAAGTTCGCACAAAAAGGAGACCAGTTCTCTTAACAAATCCCCAGTACTTTACTGAAGCTGATCCAAAGGTCATCAATGTGCGCAAAAGTCATTTACACCAAGGCAGCTTCTACAATGGCTTAGGTTAGTTCCCAAAACTTGCATAAGGGGTAGTTTTCCTCTATAACAATCAATTCCTTGTTTCTCCAGGCTGGAGGGATGTACTATCTCTGCTGTATTGTATAGTCATATACTTCTGTATCCTCTCTAGGAATACTATCTCCTGACAGGTGGCCTTTCTGTCTTTGGTTATGGTGGGTAGCTGGTAGCTTAGAATCTCTCCACCAAATGCAAAGGAGACTAGAGCCCGATAAACGACAATTACCTTCCTTTGCCAATATTCTCCCTCCCTCTCTGGGTTGCCTGGATCTTCTATAATCTTTCCCTTCTATGGGCTGGTACATGGAACTAACTCTGGAGTTTAGATAACTCTCCAAAATAGCTGCTAAGGTGCAGCTTTTCCTCAGACATCACACTCTCCTCCTTCTCCTCCTCTGAGAGAGCCGGGGCGGAGTGTCAGCCCTGGGAGGTTGTTAGAACCTCCGCCTCCCTATGCAACTTTATGGGATTTCAGGCACAAGCACATTTTCATGAAACACAATCACAATATTAAGCAGTTTCAGGACACTGCACTTCCTCTTATTGCACAACTGGTCCCAGCATTTCTTTTTTTAATCCTAGTTCAAAAAAAGATTAAAAATGGACGCCAGCGGAATCTGACAATTTTGGTAGGACCAGCCATGTATGGGAGTGTGTTTCAACTCTTCCTGACAGAAGACGTCAGGGGAAAGAAGGATTAGGCTTGTTGATATTCAACAACCTTTTCTTGTGGTAGGAGATAATTCATCACTTGGGAACACATGGCCATTCGGCCAAAGTGGGATATTTATGGGGGAGTCAGGAAGAAAAGCTCTCAACCAAACAAGACTTTGACGATCAGTCATTAAAGGTGTTAGGGCACCTTAACATAATAGCGAAATACACATTTGTTGATGGCTCGGATACCAGACATTGTCATCTACCTGTAGACCCAGGTCTACTGTAATTGAATTTGGCCTGCCCAGTAGTTAATTATGAATCGGCTATACTTTCAAGGATAAACCTAATTACATGTCACATAGAAGAGCAATCATTCAGCATGTCATGGCTTATAATGTGACGTTCTTTGCACACCAGTAAATGATGAGTTGCGTGTTGGCATTGATGTGCAGGGTCACTGCTCCCGGTTCAGGCTCTATGCTATGCAGATGATATGTTTTTTTTAGCTCTTTAGGTTTTTAACACTGTTAATATTTTATGCCTGTATATTCATAAGATGGTTGTCTACGTTGTTTTAATACGACAAGCCAGTCCTCATTGTGCTATCTTAAGACATTACTAAGGGTTGAGCCCTGAACCCTGCATTCACTATCAGCCTGGAGGCTCTGGCCACATTCACATATGCACTGTTAACTCTGGTGGAGGAACAGACTACTGGAGTTCACTGTGTCCGGCGTTCATGCCGGCTTTCGGCCGGACAAAAAGTACTACATGCAGCATTATGTGTCTGGCCGAAAGCCAGCATATATGCCAGAAAGTGGCTGGATCCCCACAGGATCACATTACAGTGAATGGGAATTTGGCGGTGCACGGTGGTATCCCACTATGCCGGATGCAGTGAACTCCAGCAGTCTTTTCCACCGCCGGAACAGACTGCCGGAGTTCCCAGCGCAGATGTGAACCCAGTCTCTCTCTACCAAGTGTCTTCATAGCAACATCCAGTGGTGTTACAGGGACTATGTGACACAGAAGGTTGGATTTAAAGGGAATGTGACCAAATTATATATTTATGTTAGTCATATTTTCTTTTTAGGGCAGAAAGAAACAGTGATACCGCGCTCTAACTATATGAACATAAGCTGCAATCACCACTTTCCCCATCCCCTGGTTAGAAAGCTCCCCGCAGGGCTGAGATCAGGCTCAGTTACCTTGTCGGTCAGCTACACATTCCACGGGGTCCTGCGACTTTGGTGGGGTATTCTTTAGGTTGCTGCAGGCACAGGTCAGGTGTCTAGAACATGGAGTCGCGCCCTGGCCGGTGGCGCGGCTCTTCTGATACACTATTGGGGTTCGCGCATGCACTGAGCGAGTGACGTCACTACTATGACTACGGAGAGTCACAGGTACCACTAGACCTCTCTACGCGTTTCGGATAGAATCGCTATCCTTCGTCAGGAAAGATTGGTGGTTGTTCCAGGATACTCCCCCTTTTTGTATGTGCCTGCTGCACCCCCCGCTGATATAACCATTTAGTCGCTGCTGCCTGGTGTATATTGCCTCTTCTGATATCAATACAGCTCATTTTATATTCTCACTGTAATAATCAAGGTGTAATCTATGCCATCACCTGCCCCTGTGGAAAAATATACATCGGCCGAACTAAAAGACATTTAAAAAAAAGAATAGGAGAACATATATATAACATTGAAAGAAAATTTGAAGGGCACCCATTATCACAACATTATAGGGAAAAATATCTAGGAAAATGGACAGGATCAACTTTTTGCGGGATAGAGATAGTCAGGATAGTCAGAAGAGGCGGTGACTACATTAAAGATATGTCAAAATCAGAAACGAGATGGATTTTCAATATGGACACATTGGCCCCACCGGGCTTAAACATGGAAATAGAACTATTTGGATTTGAGTGAGAATATAAAATGAACTGCATTGATATCAGAAGAGGCAATATACACCAGGCAGCAGCGACTAAATGGTTAAATTAGCGGGAGTGCAGCAGGCACATACAAAAAAGGGGGAGTATCCTGGAACAACCACCAATCTTTCCTGACGAATGATAGCGATTCTATCCGAAACGCGTAGAGATGTCTAGTGGTACCTGTGACTCTCCGTAGTCATAGTAGTGACGTCACTCTCGCTCCGTACCGCAATAGTGTATCAGAAGAGCCGCGCCACCGGCCGGGGTGCGGCTCCATGTTCTAGACACCTGACCTGTGCTTGCAGCAACCTAAAGAATACCCCACGAAAGTCGCAGGACCCCGTGAAATGTGCAGCTGACCGACAAGGTAACTGAGCCTGATCTCAGCCCTGCGGGGAGCTTTCTAACCAGGGGATGGGGAAAGTGGTGATTGCAGCTTAGGTTCATATAGTTAGAGCGCGGTATCACTGTTTCTTTCTGTCCTATCGACTACATTAGTGCGGCAGTTACGTTGCGGTCCTGCTG
This sequence comes from Bufo bufo, assembly GCF_905171765.1. NCBI lineage: Eukaryota > Metazoa > Chordata > Amphibia > Anura > Bufonidae > Bufo > Bufo bufo. The sequence goes on from NC_053395.1 coordinate 55,652,678, forward strand.
CGATCCCGCAGCTACACAGTGAGGAGGGAAGTATAGCACTATTGGGACAGTATTACATATTTCTTTTTAGATTTTTTTTTTCATGTTAAGATCTACTGTATAGTTGAAAAAAAAAATCGAAAATCCTGACCATTAGGCCTAAAATATGTCAAGATTTCTGTACAGGTAAAGGTAGCTTTTCATTAGCCTTCACATTATTATCACAGAATTACAATGACATACTGTATCACCTCTGTATGGATAACACAGGATCCGCCATTCAATAATAGGTGATATTACAGCTTATCTACTCCCTGTACTCGTCAAAGAGAATGCCAAATCAATGGGTTTATTTTATTTATTTTATTTATTTTACGCACTTGCATACAGTACAGACCAAAAGTTTGGACACACCTTCTCATTCAAAGAGTTTTCATTATTTTCATGACTATGAAAATTGTAGATTCACACTGAAGGCATCAAAACTATGAATTAACACATGTGGAATTATATACATAACAAACAAGTATGAAACAACTGAAAATATGTCATATTCTAGGTTCTTTAAAGTAGCCACCTTTTGCTTTGATTACTGCTTTGCACACTCTTGGCATTTTCTTGATGAGCTTCAAGAGGTAGTCCCCTGAAATGGTTTTCACTTCACAGGTGTGCCCTGTCAGGTTTAATAAGTGAGATTTCTTGCCTTATAAATGGGGTTGGGACCATCAGTGGCGTTGAGGAGAAGTCAGGGCTATTTGACCATGAAGGAGAGTGATGGGGTGCTGAGCCAGATGACCTGGCCTCCACAGTCACCGGACTTGAACCCAATCGAGATTATTTGGGGTGAGCTGGACCCCAGAGTGAAGGCAAAAGGGCCAACAAGTGCTAAGCATCTCTGGGAACTCCTTCAAGACTGTTGGAAGACCATTTCAGGGGACTATCTCTTGAAGCTCATCAAGAGAATGCCAAGCGTGTGCAAAGCAGTAATCAAAGCAAAAGGTGGCTACTTTAAAGAACCCAGAATATGACATATTTTCAGTTGTTTCACACTTGTTTGTTATGTATATAATTCCACATGTGTTAATCCATAGTTTTGATGCCTTCATAGTCATGAAAATAAAGAAAACTCTTTGAATGAGAAGGTGTGTCCAAACTTTTGGTCTGTACTGTATATAGCGCTGACATATTCCACAGCGCTTTACAGATATTAGCATCACTTGCTGTCCCCAATGGGGCTCACAATCTAAGTTCCCTATCAGTATGTCTTTGGAGTATGGGAGGAAACCGAAGAACGCAGAGGAAACCCACACAAACACAGGGAGAAATAAAAAAAATATAGACAGGGATATGGAAAAATGTAAAAAATAAATAAAATAAAATAAAAAAATATATACAAAAGTATATTTAACAAAAACTTAATTTTAAAATAGATATTTTCTGGGGATACATTCCCTTTAAATTTACACAGTTTGTATTCTTTGTGTTAACCAAATGAACTATATACTTAATTTTACAAAAGCAAAAACAGATGGTCGTGAGTATTATTAGCAGGAGAACGCAGTATTATACGAGTGTCTGTTATGGGAAATAGATTTACAATTTTCTGAAGTGTAGAACTTTTGCTGTCTTGAATATTTCTTTAAAGGGGTACCCCATATCCCATACTCAATATAAAGAGTACATACTTGCACTGACTAAAATGCACATAAAATTCTGACAGTTGCTGTGCAGCAATGTAATAACTTACAAAGTAAAAGTTTGTAGTCTGTTGATCAGGAGCAAATGAAAAAAAAATTGGGCACATTTGGTGCGGCTGTGTCTGGTAATGCAGCTCAACCCTATCCTCTAGAATGGGACAGGCAATGAACTATAAACGTAATTTTACAAAAGCACCCACACGCTTCCTGTCCTTCCATACCATATGCCTGTCCCCATACATACTCACGAGTAGCACATGTGCGAGCAATATCACTACTCAATTATCTCAAGAGCTATTTCGCCATAACAGAAATGACGATAAGGCTCCTTTCACATCACCGTTTCTCCTTTCCGTTCTCCGGCTCCGTTGAGGACGGAAAGGACTTTCGTCTCCGCTCAAAAATCATATTCTGAGCGGACACCGAACGGACCCCATTATAGTCTATGGGGTCTTTAGGCTCCGTTACGCTCAGTTAGGTCTCAGTTATCTGCAGAATCCGTCCTTTCCGTTCTCCTGCTCCTCAACAGAGCCGGAGAACGGAAAGGAGAAACGGTGATGTGAAAGGAGCCTTAAACGAGTGATAACGTCAAGCCGTAGTTTATTCTCAGGACTGTAGATATGTGTCTATTCATGGTATACACACATCATCATTAAGTGCATGCATTTGGTATGGAGGGTTCTGTAAGGAACTGATGGGTGAATATTAACAAAAGCCATAAAAATCATCTTCATTAGTTCAGCAATGATTTTGTGAGCTACTGTCTCCTGCGAGTACCTTCAATCAAGTAATCAGACCATAAAAATAACACTGTACCAGTTAATGTATCTCCAGGAATATGCTTCCCTCCAGCAAACTTCCAATTTTTAGCTTTGAATGTTACAGGTCTTGACTCCTGACATTTGGTTTTAACACTTTCAGGTCAGGCATGGAATTATGTTCACACATTGACTGAATATCAGCATGTTTTATATGTTTTATGTAGGAGTATTCAGTTAGTCATTTGACATAGTTACTATGAAATACATAGATCTAAATAAGACTCTATTCACACTAACGTCATGTTTTTTCTTAATGATGGCGCTATGACAATAAGACTCTATTCTCACTAGCGTCATGGTTTCCCACAATGAGGGGGCTATGCCAATAAGACTCTATTCAGACTAGCGTCATGGTTTCCCATAATAACAGACCTATGACTGCTATGCCTGATCCAAGTTTGAACTGATAGAGATCTGATACAAATCCCGGCAGACCTCATTTAAAGGGGTTGTGCCGTAGACTACTTTTCACTCTAAAGTGTATTTTCATCAATTTTTCTAGGTCCCATTCCTGTTTGTTTGTTTCTTTCAAATTTACCTCATTAGCAGTTTTCTCCTATCTCCCATGCTTAAAGAGGACCTTTCACCGATTATTACCCTATGAACTAACTATACAGACATGGAGAGCGGCGCCCGGGGATCTCACTGCACTTACTATTATCCCCGGGCGCCGCTCCGTTCTCCTGCTATGCCCTCCGGTATCTCCGCTCACTAAGTTATGGTAGGCAGAGATTCCAGTCACTAAGTTATGGTAGGCGGAGTCTGCCCTTGTTCTGCTCTAGCGCTGGCCAATCGCAGCGCAGAGCTCACAGCCTGGGAGGTTATTTTCTCCCAGGCTGTGAGCACTGCAATGCGATTGGCCAGCGCTACAGAAGTACAAGGGCAGACTCCGCCTACCATAACTTAGTGAACGGAGATACCGGAGGACATAGCAGGAGAATGGAGCAGCGCCCAGGGATAATAGTAAGTGCAGTGAGATCCCCGGGCGCCGCTCTCCATGTCTGTATAGTTAGTTCATAGTGTAATAATCGGTGAAAGGTCCTCTTTAAATCCTACTTCCTGGTTTTTCATGTGACTGCTGTCCCATCATGCTTTAGGGCAGTGAGATGTGTCCTGACATCAGCAGGACATGTGACACTAACCACACCATCAATGATGCTTCCTACGTCCTACATTACAGGGCTCCAATACAGGACGTAACCAACAGCATTGGAATATCAAAACAGATTTGCCACAGGGTGCAATGGCAGGCTAATAACTTTAGAATAGAACAGTTTAAATAAATGATGGTATTTGGGGAAAGTGATATAACAGCGATATCAGTTGGGTGTGATACATTTATATTAGTGGTACAACTGTTTTAACCTATAATGGGGTCAGCTCCAAAGGCAATCCTGTGTTCTCATCCCAGTGAAATAGAAAGATGGACAAAATTGCCTATATCGCTGCGCGCAGCGGTATTTGTCCGTCCGCCTCTCAGCGTATTTGTTGTGCTGCGGCAGGATCTTCACCAGTCCCCATTATAGTTAAGCCGGGCCGGACTGACTTCCAGCAGTGCACGGCTGCACACGGTAGTTACAGATCCGGCAGGATGTTCCCCTGCCAAAACCAGTAACGCCAGTGTGAAAAAGGCCTAACTACCACAGCTTCTAACAGAAGATGACAGTTGAGCACGTGCGACCACCTGAGTAAGGTGGACGGAGAAATAAGGATAAGAACGAAACAGCAAGTGACGATATAGAGAGAGATTTTATTAAATAGCTCAGTGGCTATACTGAATTGTTAATTACTTGTAATTACAAAAGTATTCAGATTTAGATGCTGGTTTGAAAAATGCTGAATATTTTTCATGGGGCAACCCCTTTAAGTATAGATGTCTTTATGTGTTATACCTTGAAATTTAGATTTCAGGGTAACAAAATATTTTTTCTACACTTACAGTAAAAGAAAACTGAAAAATAAATGAATACAGTAAAAAAAAAAAAAAGATGTATTGTAAAGATGCTAGATTGTGCATTCGCTGACTACTGAGATGCTAGTGGAGCTCTGTTTTCAGCGTCCTGTTTGTATCTGTTTTAGGGCTCATGCACACGACTGTATGTATTGTGCGATCCGCAAAAAAACTGTATGACATCTGTGTGACGTCCATGTTGCATCCATTTTTTTTTGCGGATCCATTGTAACAATCCCTGCCCTCGTTCGCCAAATGGACAAGAAAAGGACATGTTCTATTTTTCTCCCGGAATGGTTCCGCATACGGACCTGTAAAAAAAAAAACGGAACACAAATGGAAAAAAAATACGTTCATGTGCATGAGCCCTTACTTAGTGATGTATCAGGACAGTGCAGTGTGCATAATCCCCTGGTGACTTAGGTGAAGTGCCTTCAAACTGTAAACTGAGGCTCCAAAGCCAATCTCCGCGTCTCATTAACGGACTGCTTTGCTGTTACTACTTTACAATATACAAATGGAAGGAGATCAGCTTCAGGTGTTCTGGGAAAATATATCATAATTACATCCAAGATTCATAGATTACCTTCTGCCTAAATGTTCTGGAGACACAGCCAGGGGAAAATGTTAATCTCTCTGTTTGTATGTTTGCAAGTATTTAACATGAGCTCCCTTGGCAGATAGTTACTGTACTTGAAAATTGTACACTATATAATACAACACCTGCAACGGAAAGTATTGCTTTATTCATTGCACATAGCTTGGAAATCCCACGAAAAGCATCACAATGCAATGAATAGTGCATTTCAATTGAAGTATCATTGCAATATATATATATAACATTGCTAGTTTTTTTATTTATTTTTATGTATGTTACATTCTTCTCTCTAGTAGTGCCCCCTGCTGCTTAGCCTTCTGGTCCACCTTCTCCTGTATTCAGAGGTGGACTAACATGCCTAGTGATCTCATAGTGCTGCAGGGGAAGCGGCTCAGACACCTTTCATTTACTCATTCATGCTTCTAAAATCATAGAAATATATAGCTATTTCTCTCTAGACAGTGTAGAGGGACATTCCAGCATTACATACTATGTTATATTTGAGGGACTATTTTCCATGCAGGGGAGGAAGGAGTTAACAAGAGCTTATTTCAACGCTACCTGAGAGATGCAAGTGCTTGATTATCACATGGGAGCTACCGCCTACACACACAAAGGGAAGAAAGTCCTCCAGACAAAAGTTGTAAATTTGTGAGATAACCCCCTTTAAAGTTGGCCTCCACTCAAAATGATATGCCAGTCACCACCTATGGGTGGCGCTTACCTGCTTTTTCTTTTCTTCAGAGGTGGGTGCTTTTCAGCTATGATCAGTGATTGCAGCTTATCTACATTGCATTTTGGTAGGCTAAAACAGTCTGAAATCCTGCCTTATCATAGAATCAGACTGTGGCTACTTCCCTATGCTTTACACTGCATTCCTGTTCATAATTCATAAGCAGTTGATGAAAAGGATAGCATCATTATAAACTACAAGCAACTAAAGCAAGCACATGTGTGAAAAAGATCATCAGGTTACTGTTCATATAAATGAGGCGAGTAAAACTGCTAAATATATGTTAGGAAAAAGTAACAGGCAGATGGAAGGTAGAATGACTGCAGGATCAGACTACAGAGTATTTGTTTGTAGTCTGTTACCATGGAGACATATAGATCTGCATAGGAACTGTATACATAAAGAAGGTTATTTATTAATAATAATGGATATGTAGTAAATAATAAGTAAGAAATAAGTAATAAATAAATCAATAATAATAATAATTAATAAAGCCCACTGGCAGTGGATCCGCCAAAGTTATGTAGAGACACTGGCCTCTACATAAGTTTGCGTTATCCGGCGCTGGTCTAAATGTAAGACAGCTTATCCTCGCTGTCTTACATTTAGACCATTTTCTATGCCTAAAACTGTCGTAGAAAATGGTAAATGAGACGGGCCTGCTGGCCCAACCTCTTTCACGCCACGCCCACTTTTTTAGACCTGACGTAAGCGGGGAAAAGTTGCAGATTGCGGCGCAATTAACATGTGCGCCATAATCTGTGCCAGAAATGCGCCTAATATAGGCATATTTCTGATTGTAAATGACTCCCAAAGTGTCAAAATCACAGTAAATCATTAGTATTGCAAATCTCAGTCTCTAATTTCAGCCTTGCAAGCTTGATTGCATGTGCCAGTGAGGATTGGAGTACTGAGGTCTCCATACTAGTAATCAGTGGGATTAGAGCTAAGCCTTTGAAGATTCCATTTGTTTTAGGTTCGCCAAAGTTTAGAAAAATTTGGTTTGGAAACAAATCGATTCTACGGGAGAGAGAGAAAGAGTGAGAGAGACGTGTGTGGAGTATTGTAGGCAAGGCAATGCCCCTCTGGGTTTCTGGGAAAGACATTCCAATCAGCTTATCTGATGCCAGCATATGTAAGATATGCAAATTTTCCTATATTTTTCCCTTTTAAAAAGGGAGACTAGCTTTTATGTCTCTTTTCTAGAGAAATATTATGTGGAGATGCCAGCATAGCAATAGATAAAAAAAATAATAATCACATTAAAAAAAAGAATTGAACAGTTTGAGGCTACCACCGAAAACTTAGGGGAAAATGATCTATGAAAAAAAGGACTCATTGTTTCTAAAAAGCCTAACCAAATAAACATAAGCCTAGAAGAGAGACCTACTGAATATTCAAATGAAAGTGAGGCATGCAATCAAATTTTTCATCTAAAACAACTAGAATATCCCACCCAGGATTATACGTCTTGGGGAGTACTCTTTGTGGTGCTCTTTATCATTAGTGATACCAGATACCAAAAAAAATCATGATGAGTATTGTATGCCAGGAAATACTGCTCTTGCTTTCTAGGAAGAATAGGTTCAGATTCACAGATCTTAATTATGCTGGCATTAGACAGGATATCTCCTCTTTTAATTTTTGTCAGGCAAGCTAATTTACATATCTTTAGGTTACTAGGAAAGATATTCAAAGTAGCTTTTCTTGCAAAAAAAGAAAAAAAAATGTTAATCTTATCTTATGCCAGCCAATTTAAGATATGCAAATTTGCATGCATTCTTCCTAGAAACCAAGAGTAGTGTCATCTGACATACAATACTCATCATACATATTGTTTGGTCTCCCTAATGATAAGTGTCATCTGACATACAATACTCATCATACATATTGTTTGGTCTCCCTAATGATAACGCACACCCCAAAGAGCCCCCCTCAACCCTCAAAGCCAGTCAGCCAAGCAAGACAACTTTCTCTTGAGACATTCTGCTTCTTTGTCCTTCTGGAAAGAGCTAGTTTGCATGTCTCACTGAGAGAAGTGTAATTCTAGGTGGGATATTCTAGTTCTCTTGTCTCACTTTCAGCTGAATATTACTTTGGGGGGGGGGGGGTCTCTCTCTGGTTCATATGGGTGTAATCTCAAAATGTAAAAAATGATTTGCTAATTCTAAATTCTAACAAGCCCAAATATTTTGCAATTCATTTCAGACAAATAAAGAGACATCCACATGTCAAAAATTCACCTTTCCTCCAAAAGTATTGAAAAAAACGGAGTGTTTCGCAATTACAGTATATCCTTCCAGTTATTTCCAGCCTTTTAAACATACTTATGTAGCAAGACTAGGAAAATAGCTCAGTTTAGTTTAAATACAACCGGATCTGGCCGAAACAGATGCATCTGGATGTATTAAATGGCACGGATCTGTTTAACTCCGGTTTTCAGATCCTCTGATGTATCTCAAAACTAGAAAGCCACAATGTTTCAGGCCAAAAGCCCTGTCTCTCCCTTTCTCTTAATTTGGGACAAATCTTGAACTGCTGGAATCGATTTGCTCATCCTTAAAGGGGTTGTCCCATCTTGGTTTTTCAATCTTACCAGCAGTAGATGTCCTGATAACTTCCTGGTTTGGCTCAGGCAGTTAAATGAAGGCCGGCCACGCCTCCTCATGACTCACCCTGAGAGCTCAGTCCTTGCGTGCTCGTTCATGTGGATGAGTCATCATTCTGGGAGATGGGAAGTTCGGATCTTTTTCATGAATCGATTCATTTGAATCAGTTCATTCAAAAGAACCGATTCATGTATCGGATCTTCGGTTCACTTGCTGAGTCGGCTCTCAAGTGAACCGAAGGTCAGGAGGGACTCGCTCCTGGCAAACACAGCTCTGCTGCAGTGAATGCAGTGGAGCAGACTGGGATGTAATTACACTGTATAGTTATTGCAAGTATTTAGATAATTGTCTAAGAGTTTATTAGTTAAAAGAATCCTGTCACCGAGTCCCTGCCAGGCTTCCTACTCTGCTACATTGCTGCAAGCACCCTATACACACACAGCTCTGCTACATGCAATACTATACCCCCCTATACACACACAGCTCTGCTACATGCAATACTATACCCCCCTATACACACACAGCTCTGCTACATGCAATATTATACCCCCCTATAGCACCCTATACACACACAGCTCTGCTACATGTAATACTATACCCCCCCTATAGCACCCTATACACACACAGCTCTGCTACATGCAATACTATACCCCCCATAGCACCCTATACACACACAGCTCTGCTACATGCAATACTATACCCCCCCTATAGCACCCTATACACACACAGCTCTGCTGCATGCAATACTATACCCCCATATAGCACCCTATACACACACAGCTCTGCTGCATGCAATACTATACCCCCCTATAGCACCCTATACACACACACAGCTCTGCTACAAGCAATACTATACCCCCTATAGCACCCTATACACACACAGCTCTGCTACATGTAATACTATACCCCCCCTATAGCACCCTATACACACACAGCTCTGCTACATGCAATACTATACCCCCCATAGCACCCTATACACACACAGCTCTGCTACATGCAATACTATACCCCCCCCTATAGCACCCTATACACACACAGCTCTGCTGCATGCAATACTATACCCCCCTATAGCACCCTATACACACACACAGCTCTGCTACAAGCAATACTATACCCCCCTATAGCACCCTATACACACACAGCTCTGCTACATGTAATATTATACCCCCTATAGCACCCTATACACACACACAGCTCTGCTACATGCAATACTATACCCCCCCTATAGCACCCTATACACACACAGCTCTGCTACATGCAATACTATACCACCCCCCCCCCCCCCCCCCCCCCCCCCGACGGACTTGTCTGGCAGGGACTCGGTGACACAGTCTGTGACTCATTCGATTCTTTTAACTAATAAACTCAGACGATTCTCTGAGTCCCTGCGACTCCCCCTGTGCTGTGAGTCTGTGCTGGACTGCTGGTTGGCTCTGATTGGTTGGAGGGTGTGGAGGGGCGGGTCTAGCTTCCACTGTCGGCTCCTATTACACTGCCTGCTGCTGCCTCTATGCTAATCTGACTGAGCCGTTTCACTCGTGCGCGCTCACAGTGTGAGTGAGAGGCCGACTGCAGGATCACAATAGAAACCAGTGCGCAAGTGCGGCATGGATGCGGCCGGCGAGATGTGGCCGTATCCATGGGATACCAGCACAAACACAGGGGAGTGAAAGGAGCATTTTTATGCTGAATGGTATGTTTTTTTTTTATTACATGTATTATAAGAAATGTTCAGTGGGGGGGGGGGGGGGCAATGATTTAATGTAACCCTATTTAATTAAGTGGGAATACCCCTTTAAGTAGGACCCCAGTGATCTAACATTTATAGATTTATCACATAACCACCTGGATAGGTAATAAATGTTCTTTGTGGATATATCACTCCAAAGGATCAACATTTGTGAAGGTTAATGATACATAGCATTGGTTGCCATCGTTCCAACATTTTGTTGTACATCATTTTTAGGAGTAGCTTTTGAATAAGCTATTACCCAGTCTTCCCATTTCTGACCCTCATACTATGAATCTATTGCTTACATTAATAGAATTGCAGTAAATACTGATGGAGAGATTCAGCCTGTTTTAACAAGAACACACAATTTCAAAGACCTTTTTGTGCTTATTCTATTTTGAAGGTTAAACCTTCAGCAATTTTACTGTAGGTTGTAATTGTCCTAGATTCAAAGAGTCGCTGATATGAAGAAGCTGCAGGGTAAATGACTAGAACATTATTAAGACACATGCTGATTTAGGAAGAAAATGCATAGGACCCCTGCTCCCCAGTCCCAGTGAGAAAATCTAAGAGGTCTGCACCCTTTCATAAATTCAACCAATACAAAGACAAGAGTCACCTTCTTCTTTAGCCAGCAACAGAGAGGGAGAAAAGGAAGAAAGGGATAAGAAGTCATCTCATGGCTTTATTCTTTTAGATGCATAGAGAAAACCAGACTAGAAAATACAGAGCCTCTCCGGTATAGATAATACTGCCTTCATGTGGAGGTCCACCCCGTTCAGAAGCAGTATCCAGTATGCTCCTAAAGCCCCCACTTCCTCCCAGTGGTGGCAGAGGGCAGCCTGAATTTTTCTAACGTAACCAATTTAATGCAGGGATTTGGAGCTCTGTAGCCAAAAAACAGAGCTGAGGCTATAATAAAACAAGAAATAAATCAGCAAAAATGACAGCTAAACTGAAGCTCCAGCTGTAGAGCCACTTCACACCACCAATATGGTGAGACCGTATGTACTGCCCCACACAGTAGGACGCCCCCTTATGTGTCCCTCTCGCAGTATGACGCCTCTTATGTGGCCCCAGCAAGGTATAATGCCCACGTATGTGTTCCCAACACAGAATAATGCCCTGCTTATGTGCTCCCAACACAATATGGTGCCCCTTATGTGCCCCCACCAACATATTATGAAGCCCCTTAGTCTCCAAAATAAATACTCCCATAGCCCATGATGCAGCATATCTAAAGCCCAAAATAGGCTGTGTTTTCAAAGGGAACGTATTATCAGAAAACGATTCATTGTTCAAATCAAGTTTATATATTAAAGGGTTTTCCGGGTTCAGATCCGAGCCCGTACATACCCATATTTTCACCCAGGCAGTCCCCCTGATGTTAGCATCGGAGCATCTCATGCCCCAAAGTGCTCCCTTGCCCTGCGCTGGATCGCGCAGGGCAAGGGCTTTTTTATTTACAATAATACACTGCTGGGCTGTATTTGGTGAGGTCACTGGCTCTGATGGGCCAGCTTTAGCGCTGCCCTAGCCATTTTACAGGTGAGGACAGCGCTAAAGCCCGCCCATCAGTGCCAGTGACGTCACTGGGCTCAGTGATGAGCGGAAGTCTCTGCCTGGCAGACCTAAGGAGAGCCCAGTGCATCACCAGATCTCCTGAAAATGCCTTTGCCCTGCGCAATTCAGCGCAGGCCAAAGGAGAGGAGATGCTCTTGTCAGGGGGCTGCCTGGGTGAAAATATGGGTATGTCCGTGTTTAGCTCGGAATCCGGACAACCCCTTTAAGTGTATATTTTAAAAACATCTGATGATCTTTTTTTTTTTTTTTTTTTTTTTACTTGCTAGGTCTATTTTTAAAAGAAATACTAAAATCCTGAAGTTTTCATACTGGCCAATAAGCCTAATACCATTCTCACACTTTATGTTCTGCAAAGATCACTTTTCAGCAGACATCTCCTTACTCTTAAAGGCAGGAATACACTGACAGATAATACCAGATAACACAGGATCAAATATTCACAATGGGTAATGGTCACAACTCATCTACTTCCCCTCCCTGCACAATGACCCCTTCACAGGTCACACAACAGGTCTAGAAAACTTTTCCAAGTCAGTGAACATCTTCTGTCTATTGTGTCTATGGCTAAGGTGGTTGCTGTAAAGCCTCTAAATGCTGTTCACAGCATTAGAGTTAAAGGGAACCTGTCACCGGGATTTTGGGTATAGAGCTGAGGACATGGGTTGCTAGATGGCCGCTAGCACATCCGCAATACCCAGTCCCCATAGCTCTGTGTGCTTTTGTTGTGTAAAAAATTATTTGATACATATGCATATTAACCTGAGATGAGTCCTGTCTCTGACTCATCTCATGTACAGGACTTATCTCAGGTTAATTTGCATATGTATCAAATAGGTTTTTTTACACAATAAAAGCACACAGAGCTATGGGGACTGGGTATTGCGGAATGCGGATGTGCTAGCGGCCATCTAGCAACCCATGTCCTCAGCTCTATACACAAAATCCTGATGACAGGTTCCCTTTGAGAAGTCTACATTAGAAATTTTTGCCACTTTCCTCCAGCTTTGGAGTTGTGCTACGATAGTCCTCTCCTGCATAACGGAAACCGGACGGATCCGTTATGCAGGCCATAGACTTCTATTATGACGGAATGAATAACGGAATGTCTCTAAACGCATTCCGTTATGCCTTCCATCATGGAATTGCGTTATGGTCCGTGGTAACGGAATCCATAATGCAATTCAGTAAATACCACAACACGAACCCGCACACGAACTTCAAAATATGAAATTCGCTCATCCCTAATCATAATCCCTGACAAGTAGAGCAGACAGGAGGATGATGCAGCTCTTTAGTTTAGTGTTGTGAAGTAACTTGTCCTGCTGTTAACAGTTAGTGGGGGGGGGGGTCTCTGCACAGTGTGACATTATTCAAATCAGTGCTGCCAATGTCAGACTGGCAGGGACACAAACCCAACTGGTAGCACCCATCTAGACCTTCAGTGCAAACTACTAGTAATTGATTCATAACTTCTAGCAGGAAAAATAAAGGAATGACACAACATAGAGTCATAAGAACAGATGCTTAAGAATTGTGATTACATGGTGGATGCAAGTAGTTACTAAAACAGAAATGTCTGGAGAGATTATGGGTCCACTTTAACGATCCTTCAACATCAAACATTTACAGTATTTGTAAAGCACTTTTCTCGCAAAGGACTCAAAGTGCAGTCCGGGAGTGAAGTGATCAATTTGTTATAATGTTCTCATGTATAGAGCAAGGGTCTTGATGAAAATGCTTTCAAGGATGTTATCGGTCTCCTTGGTCCAGATAAGGAGTTTCTGAGAGTGGGGGCCACGTGACAGAAGGCTCTGGCTCCAAATGTTTTTCTAGACCCTAGCGATGGACACTTTAGGGGGTCATTTATTAATACCGGTGTTTAAGACGCTGGTCTAAATGTAAGCCAGCGTCCTTTCTGGCTTACATTCAGACCATTTTCTATGCCTAAACCCGGCATAGAAAATGATGAGTGAGACGGGCCTCCCGGCCCATGTCCTTAGTTTCCCATGCCATGCCCGCTTTTTAAGACCTGACGTGAGCGGGGGAAAAAGTCTCAGATTACGGTTCAAATAACCTTTACGGCGGGTTCAGACCTGAGCGTTTTACAGCGCGTTCCTACGCGCTGTAAAACTCTCAACAAGGAGAAAGCAGTGCCTCCCTATCAGCATGGTTCTCACCTGGGCGTTTTACAGCGCGTACGATCGCGCTGTAAAACGCCTGACGCCCCAAGAAGTTCAGGAGCTTCTTTGGGGCGTAGTGTCGCGTGTTCCCGTACATAGACTTCCGGGAACGCGCGACAATGGTCGTTCGCTTCTGTCCGACGCGCGATTGTAAACGCCCGTACAATCGCGCGCACAGAGCGTACGTTCAGTACGCTCAGGTCTGAACCCGCCGTAACACTGCAATCTGCGTCAGAAATACACCTAATATAGGCGTATTTCTGATTGTAAATGACCCCCTTTATTCATGTCTGCTAATCTGAGAGAACTGCAAGGTTATGGGGCGTCAGTAGTAACCGGGGCCTAAGTTCTTTATGGCTCTAAAAGCCATCAAGCTATTTTACATGTAGCCCTTCTCTGGGGCCACACATAGAGATCTTGGCCATGACACCAATCGTGCAAAGATCCCATTTTCACCATGCTACATCGAAGCACAGAGAAAGTGAATGGAGTCGCGCTGCGACTGCCGGATTGCTTGTGACAGTATTGTCATGGTAAGCTGTGATTTGCAAAGCAATTCCATTCACTTTCACTGCGTTTCGATGTAGCATAGCATTTGCAGCATACCACCGATATACATTTTGTGTTACCCTGTTAATGTTATTCTTTTGTCATTTTTCTATAGAGGGTGTTTAGTAGTAGGGGCTACCACTATGATTTGGGCTGGCGGTGGAGTTCTTTGTTTCTTATCCTTTGAGGGACATTTTAACATTACGTCTGCTGTAGAGCTGATCTGGGTTTTCTGCAGCTACTCAGCACATGGCATTAGGCGATTAGGAAGGCAGAGACGGGAAGTCACAATCTCTGCCTTCTCCGTGGGGGGTGTGGATGTCTCTGGCAGTCAGCTTTACCCTCCTGTGGCTGCACAATTTCTGTGCAGCTGCAAACTCTACAGAGAGTTACTGTACATGCAGAAACCTGCCATCTACATAAGCCGGCCGGTCTGCAAGCAATCAAACTGCATAGCGACCTGGTAACGATAGTCGCCCTATTTCTAAATTTTGGGTTAAAAACATTGTTCTATAAAGGTAACGTAGTGATTCAGGCCCATTGCCTTATTCTGTATTTGTTTTAACAGATTTGATAGGAATCATTATTCCATAGATTAAAAAAAACAAAAAAAAAACACTGACTTTTTTGGAATAATTGAATGTCTTGCTTCTACAATGTAAAACACAGCTAATAATGCAGGCCTGTCTGACACCACAAAATATGGCTACATATACAAAAAAAAATAATGGTGGGCACTGCTACTCATTAAAAGGAGGGGGTCAGTCATACATGAAAAACAGCAACACACCATGTAAATTGTGCACACCCACACAGATCGCGCAAAAATATCTAACTTCGTTTTATCCAACAAAGAGCAACACATCAGAAAGACTGGGATAAAAAGCAGGTACAATTTTGGGGAGGGGGTCACAAAAGTAGAGGGACCCCCCCCTAGTAGCACCAATCATGATAAGGTTCAGCATATAAAAGAAAGGCAATGACGGTGTAAACCGATACTTGTAAATAAACACAGGTAAGTATTCTCATTAGTGATGAGCAAAGTTATCAAAAAAATTCAACTTGGCTGAGTCGCCGAAGTTCACAAAGAAATTTGATTTGTTACAAATTACTTCATAATTACGAATCGCATTTCATTGTATGTAGGGCGCACAATGACGGAAAATGGGGATAGAGCTGCCCCACCCCTATCAACCCCTCAGATGCTGCGTCCAACGCTCATCGCGGCATCTGACAGTCACATTTAGGCCTTTCAGGGGTTAATAACAAAAAAAATGCATGCCCACCATCCATTTGCTTGCAGAGAGGCCATCGTGGCCATATTGATTGAAGAAAATGCTCCAAATCTCATGCGTGCTGACATCACCGTGCCCGGCCAGCATGAAGATGTGGTGACGCTACACGTAAGCGTGCATGAGATATGGAGCGTTTTAGTCAATCAAGATGGCCACAACAGCCTCTCCGCCAGCAAATGGATGAGGTGAGTATGTATTGGAAAAAATGTATTAGTTACTACGAAGCACAAGAAAATTCTTCTTTGTGCTGAATCACATTTTTCCAGAATTTCGGATCGAAGTCCTCTTCATTAACTTTGATTCTCTCAACACCAATTCCCATCAATGTAATCAGCGAAAAAGTATTACACACTGAAAAAGGGCACATACTCCTGGCCGTGTGTATTTTGCGGACTGTAAATTGTAGATCCCCAAAATGCTCATACCCTCTGTGTTACATCCTTTTTGGGGAATGGACATACGGATGCAGAAAGCACGCGTCCGTATGTCTGTTCAGCAAAATGATAGGATATGTCCGCAAAATGCTGACCACAGACCCATTGAAGTCAATAGATTTGCAAAAAAAAAAATGCAGACGGCACAGGGACTGCATTTTGTATGATTACATACGTCAGAACATTGTGCACCTTCACTGTACTGCCATTCTCTGCCTAGTCTAGTGGAACCACATGTTATTCACAGTAGATGTAATACCCATATTCTCAGAGAGTATATAACTATAAGTTCATCAAGCACATGACCTGCTCTAATATTTTATCTTGAGGACTGTGGCCTAAAGGGGGACAATTGTTTACCTGTTAATACAAAATATGTGCCTGAAGAGCCATGCAAGTGTACAGTCCATTTGAACAGTCCCTGTCCCAAACTGTTCTACAGAATACAAAACGTCTTCTTTAGGTTATCATATCCCTGTGGGACCATTTTTCAGATGATATAAAATTGGAATGTCTTGGTGTCAGCTGTGGCCAAATCCGGTCCTCAAGGTCTTACAGCAGCTCTGTTGATACAGTTGGGTAGTTCATTAGTAATATTGAAATATGCATGTATATGCACTGGTTGCCTGTGCTGGTTGAGGGTGACAGCCATTTATAAAACAATTTTAGTGAAATCTGTGATCATCTTAGTGAGACTGTGGTGTGTAAGTACCATCATATTACACGTTGCCCAGAGTTTAACTGACCTTCTAAAGGACTGGAAGACCCTTTGGTAAGCCTAATGGGGCCTAAGCCACAAATGTCACCATGAGGTCCAGTAAGAAAACAGCACCATCTCAAGGGGGCAGCACAGGCTAACAGTTGGAGCCATTATCATAAACCAGTGTTCTTAGGTACACTTGCTCTCAATCATTGCCCTGGGTAAATCTGCCACCAATCACCTGAGGAATGAGCACATGCTCATTAATTGGGTAATCACATCTGATTTTTGCATATAAACACAGGTTCCCCCCCCCCCCCCCATTCATTCCCTATAATTGCCTTTTCAGATGGCCCATGTAAAAGACCTTGGTATAATTACATTATCAGAGTTAGTTCACAAATATACAAATTGTCCTCAGGGACTAGTAGGTTAACAATTATTAGGTAGCTGGAACTTGCCATGGTATTTGTTCAATATGACTTTAGCTGGGCCAGACTGGTGATCTGGTATTTCTGGTAAATGCTTGATGGGCTGGTGCACTGTGGGCCAGTCAGTGTTGGATTGGGGTGCCTAGGGCCCTCCAGTAAAATAAATTCTTGGGGCCCACTGCACAGCTACATGTAAATATTATCTGCTCACAGAGCAACAGGCAGCAATAAGACGCTCAAGATGATTGATTAAGGGTAGTGTTGGTCGAGCACCAAAATGCTCGGGTGCTCGAGTAGAACACCTCAGGATGGAAGTCAATGGGAGAACCAGAGCATTAAACCAGGCACCCCCTGCTCTGAAGAGGGGAGGGTGTCTGGTTCACAGGAAAAGGTCAGAAATTGATGGAAACACCACTGACATGGTTCGGGAACAGCATGGGGAGGATGTCTGGATGCAGCTTGGTTGGACTCCCAGGTCGCTGCTGGGAACGATGTTGTCCGAGTAGTACGCCACTTGTACAGACTGACAATAATAAAATCGATTTTAGAGGAAAAATTGTTAGGAAACATTCTTTCCTGTATATTTACTTGTATATAAAGTGCAAGTGCTGCCAAAAATTACAAGGAAGAGGCACTCCGATACAACCTGTATATCAGGAGGGCCTCATTCACATTGTGGTGCAATTGTTCAGGTAGTGGGACTCCAACACTCATAAGCCCTATGCACCAAGTGAAAGGGCTGCCAAAAATTACAAGGAACCAGCATTACAATACACCCTTTATTACACATAAAGGAGGGCATCCTACACACCCTTGAAAAATTATGATTGATGGCCTACTGGTGACCCTCAAAAACTATTGGAGCAAGGGCCTGCTGATCTGACCTTATAAAACATTAGGGGCGAGGGCCTGCTGCTGAGCTGACCCTCTAAAACATTGGGGGCGAGTGCCTGCTGCTGATCTGACCATCTAAAACATTAGGGGTGAGGGTCTGCTGCTGAGCTGACCCTCTAAAACATTAGGGGCGAATGCCTGCTGCTGATCTGACCATCTAAAACATTAAGGGCGAGGGCCTACTGTTGACCCTTTAAAACATTATGGGCAAGGGCCTGCTGGTGACCCTCAAAAACATTAGGGGCGAGGGCCTGCTGGTGACCCTCTAAAACATTATAGGCGAGGGCCTGCTGGTGACCCTCAAAAACATTATGGTTTGAGAGTCTGCTGGTGACCCTCAAAAACATTATAGGCGAGGGCCTGCTGGTGACCCTCTAAAACATTATGAGTGAGGGCCTGCTGTTGAGCTGACCCTCTAAAACATTAGGAGCGAGGGCAGCCTAATAAGCATGTTGATATGATGGAGGAGGAGGACGAGAAAAGGGAGATTGAACCATATACCCTTTTTAGTGGTGGAAAGGGGTGCATGGGAATACAGTGTATTCAATACACCATAAAAGCCACATTTAGAGTGCCTTTATGTTTAGCCGCTTTCCTCTGGTGGAGTAGAGAAGTCAGGGGCAATCCAGGCCTTGTTCATTTTTATAAGAGTCAACCGGTCAGCATTTTCAGTTGACAGGCGGATACGCTTATCAGTTATTATGCCCCCAGCAGCACCAAATACATGCTCTGACAAAACGCTGGCGGCGGGGCAGGCCAGCACCTCCAAGGCGTAGAGCACCAGTTCGTGCCACATGTCCAGCTTGGACACCCAATAGTTTTTAAGGCACAGAGGGATCACTGAGGATGCTGAACACGGTCTGCTACGTACTCCTTCACCATCTTCCAAAAATTTTCCCTCCTTGTGACACTAAGCAACGCATCCGGTTGAAGGTGCTGGCGGGGTGTCATAAAACTGTCCCAGGCCTTGGAGAGTGTTGCCCTGCCTCTGTTGGAACTGCTGTGCTTTCCCTCGTATCCCCTCCTCGGTTGGCCAAGGAACTACTTACTCTGCAGCCAGCGTTGTCAGCTGGAAATTTTTGGAGCAATTTTTCCACAAGGACCTTCTGGTAGTGCACCATTATGCTCGTCCTCTACACCACAGGAATGAGAGATGAGAAGTTCTCTTTGTAGCGGGGGTCGAGAAGGGTGAAAAACCAGTAATCGGTGTTGGCCAAAATGCGTAGGTCACGGGAAAGGCAGCCTAACATAAAGTCAGCCATGTGTGTCAGAGTCTCAACAGACAAGACTTCGCTGTCCTCATCAGGAGGATGACTCCCAATCTCCTCATCCTCTTCTACCCATCCACGCTGAACAGATGGAATAAAACTTACATGGGTACTACCCTCTGTAGCGGAGGCAACTGAGGGTGGTCTGGCTATCACACTGTGTACTGTCTTCCCCCATTTCCTCTTCCACATGCAAAGCATCCGCCTTTATTGTGAGCAGCGAGCGTTTGAGTAGACACAGAAGTGGGATGGTTACGCTGATAATAGCGTTATCGCCACTTACCATCTGTGTTGATTCCTCAAAGTTGCGTAAAACCTCACAGAGGTCAGACATCAATGCCCACTCTGCGCTTGTGAAGAGCAGAAGCTGACTGGAAAGGCGACAACCATGTTGCAGCTGATATTCCACTACTGCCCTCTGCTGTTCACAAAGCCTGGCCAACATGTGGAACGTCGAGTTCCAGAACATGCTCACGTTGCACAACAGTCGGTGAGCTGGCAATTGCAAGTGCTGCTGCAGCGTGGATGGACGGGCGAAAGCGGTCGATGACTTGCAGAAATGGGCACACACGTGGCACTCCTTCACCAGTAACTCAGGCAAATTGGGGTAGGTTTTGAGGAAACCGCTGAACCACTAGGTTGAACATGTGGGCTAGGCATGGTATGTGTGTGAGCTTGCCACCAAGTTACAGCTCAGTCTAGTCCCTTATTCCCTGCCACAGCTCTTTGGCGGTGTGCTGTTTGTCACCTAAGCGTATCAGTTTAAGCATGGCCTGTTGCCGCTTCCCCACTTCAGTGCTTCACTGCTTCCAGCTACTGACTGGTGCTGCAAGATGATAATTCAGAGGTGGAAGAGGAGGAGAAGGCGGGGGGGGGGGGGAGGGGGGTTGCAGCCACTAACGTAGGTGGTGGTGGAAACCCTGATGGAAGTAGGGCCCGGAATCCTTGGTGTCATTAGCACCTGTGCCATCCCAGGGTACGACTTGCTCCCGGCCTCCACAACGTTCACCCAGTGTGCCGTCAGGGAAATGTACCGTCCCTAGCCAAAAGCACTTGTCCATGTGTCAGTCATTAAGTGGACCTTCCCAATAACTGTGTTGGTCAGGGCACGGGTGATGTTACGGGACACATGTTGGTGTAAGGCTGGGACTGCACACCGTGAAAAATATTAGCGGTCAGGGATAGAGTAATGCGGGACGGCCACTGCCAACAGGCTGCAGAAAGGCTCAGTGTCCACAAGCCTAAATGGCAACATTTACAGGGCCAGCAATTTGGAAAGTTGTGCATTTAGTGCTATGGCCTGTGGGTGGGTGGCTGGGTATTTGAGCTTTCGTTCAAAGGCCTGGGGTATAGACATCTGTACACTGGGACACAGAAGTGGATGTGCTAGCTGATGGTGCTTGTGAAGGTCCAGGTGCATGGCGGGAGGCATCCAGGCCTGCATCTTGGACAGGGGATTGTCCAGCACATAACACAGGGGAAAAGGAGGCAGTGGTGTGACCCGCAGACATTGATTATGGACCCAGGCGTTCGGCCCACCTATTAGGGTGCTTTGATGCCATGTGGCAGATCATGCTGGTGGTGGTGAGGCTAGTGTTCATGCCCCTGCTCGTTTTGGTATGGCACAGGTTGCAAATGACAATTCTTTTATCGTCTGCGCTTTCCTCAAAAAATTGCCAGACTGCGGAACACCTACCCCTTGGCAAGGGAGATTGCCGCAAGAGGGTGCTCCGGGGAACAGTTGCAGGCCCGCCTTCTCCCTTTTTCCCCCCACTGCCTCTTCTAGCCTGTTGCGGTGCTGCGATCCCTACCCCTCTGTACTGCTGTTCTCACTCGGCTTGCCACCTTCCCAGGTTGGGTCAGTGACTTCATCGTCCACCACCTCCTCTTCCACTTACTCACTCTGGTTATCATCTTGACTTTTTGAACTAACAACAACCTCAGTTATTGACAACTGTGTTTCATCCTCATCATGAACCTCTAGAGACACTAATTGCGGTTGACTTATTGGCAACTTTGTATAATCATCCACCTCGTGAAACACTAATTGCCGTTCCCCACCATCATCTTCTTGTGACTGTGGAGGCTCAAGAGTTTGGGAATTAAGGCACAATATCTCCTCATGTCCCACTTCAAGCGGGCTTGTCGAGAGGCCCAAATCAAGGAATGGCGATGAAAAGAGCTCCTCTGAATATCCGAGTGTGGGATCACTTGTTTGCCAAGACTCTCCATGGTGGGTGGAAGGAGTATCAGGGTGAGGATTCTGTTGACTAGACTCTTGGCTACTGAGACTGGACTTTGTGGAAAACAGGTTGGTGTTTAACCGACTGGAAGCATTATCTGCTGCAATCCAAACGACCAACTGGACGAACTGGTATGACTTCGAAAGTAGTGTCCTGCGCCGCCCTGCAAACTGGGACATGAAGCTAGGTATCGTGGATGAGTGTGTTTCTTGTGCTCTGGCAGCAGGCACAGTTTCACCGTGCCCAGGGCCACGCCTCTGCGTGCACCAACAGCAGCACGGCCACTTCCCCGTCCCTTACTGCTCGCCTTGTGCATATTAAATGGTATATATGCTTGCAACTATGTCACACGTACAGCGCAGGTTTTGTAAGTGTATGCGCAAATAAAGTACACAGACTGTCACAGATATTTTTAGGATGCCCACACGTTAAACAGGAGATCTAGCACAGATAATGTCGCTGAATTTCACAGATAATTTTAGGATGCGCAAACGTTATATAGGAGGTATAGTGCAAGTCATGTTGCTGTCACCAGCGGCTAATAAAAAATTACACTGAATTAATGTCACTGATATTTAGGATGCGCAAATCTTATACAGGAGGTATAGCGCAAGTAATGTCGCTGTCACCAGCGGCTAATAAAAAATTACACTGAATGAATGTCACTGATATTTAGGATGCGCAAACGTTATACAGGAGGTCACCAGCGGCCATACAATTGCGCTGAATGTCACAGATATTTAGGCTGCGCAAATATAAAATAAAAGATATAGCAGAGGTTGTGTCACTATTAGAAGCGGCACTAACAATTGCAGGCAATTTAGCGCAGGTTGCGCTAATAATATACTGTATATTGCAGCCAGATACAACTATAGTCCTTAAAAGGACTTTTGGGTCTCTAACAATTCCACGCAATTTAACGCAGGTTGCGCTAATAATTATATTGCTGCCTGATACAATAGTCTTTAAAAGGACTTTTAGGTCTCTAACAAGTTTTTTCACTAAAATATTACTATTTCACTCCCTACACTATCTGTCCCTTCTTCAGCACAGCTCTGCCTGATTAAGACTGAGCCGAACACGTGTCATCGGGTGCTATAAAGCACCCGATGACTCCTTCCGGCCAGCCAATCACTGTAATGCCAGTAGTCAACATGGCTACAGCATTACAGTGAGTGCCAGTACCCCCGCGCACGTTTATTGACTGCGTAGCAGCCAATAAATGTGCGGGGAGGAGACTCGAGCATCGAGTTAAATTAGTGTTCGGCAGAGCGTGCTCGCCCAATACTAATTAAGGGGTCCATGCAGCAACTTGGAGAAGGTGGGTTCCTGGGGAAAGAGACTACTGGATGGCCTGCCTTTGTATCTAGAAGCCACCTGATGCCAATATAATATTAATCTACCCCTTTTTCTTAATCGATATAGGCTAGTTGAGATGCTCTGCTGGGGGCCCACCTTTGTCAGGGGCATACCAGGGAATTCCATTGTTCCCCTGTGGACGAGTCCAAGCCTGGGGCCAGTCATGGCCACCCACATAGTCCTTTATAATTACAGCTGTGCTGTTCAATCTGCTGTACGACTATATGATCAAAGCCTGTGTTTTCTTTACAAGCCTGTCAATATGCAACTGCTACATGGAGGAGAAGTGGGACAAGTTTTGGGGGGTGTGGTAATGTGAACAGTGCTGGAAGGTGTGTTGTCCCACTTTAGGTACCTTAGATGAGTGAGACAGATAAAATCCAGAGAGTGGCAGTAGTCTCAGCAAAGCATAGTTTGCTGAGACATTTCTGTATACATTTTCTGGGCTGGATTTTACTTGGACTGGTGGCTAGACTTGGTACAGTGAGTTCCCAGTCCACACCCTTCCAGTACGGGTTTTCCTTTCTACCTGAGGTGATCGCAGGTGAGGCCTGCTGTAATCAGGCTTGCATAAAGCGCCTCAGAGTAGGTCAGTCTGTGGCTCTGTGTGTGGTCTCAGTCAGGAAGACTGAGGGGCTACAAGGCTATGCGAAGCCTGATCTCTCCCCTGAGTGGAACCTGCTAAGGCCTGGAGCCTGAGACCCTGACACTAAGCGGTACTTAGAGGTGAGTCAGGGAAACCTATGTGTTTAGGTAGAGCCCAGACGGGCAGGAGTTTATTTTGTACAACTGTTTGTTTACGCGGACGTGCCGCAATAAAACACAGTTTTGGCCCTTAAATCCTGGTGTCTGTGAAGATGTCTGTGAGTGTGACCCCCTGAAAGAGAGACGATCCCTTACAGGGGCTATAATGGTGTTTTGGCGCACAAGCATATTTTGCATGGGAAGGGAGTAGGATTCTGGTCTTTAAAATGGCGGTACTGATTTGGTTCTAGTCCTGCCTTGGGCTGTGGGGTCTCTGTACTCCAACACTGTTGTCGTCTTCAATTTTTCAAATGTGCATTTATTATTTTTAGGAGAATATGAATTTATTATATTACAAGATTTTTTTTTTTGATTCTTTTTATGAATTAGCAATTAATTAATGCAGCAAATTATCACCTCAGCATATAAATGTAAACCCTTCCTAGCATGTAGAGGCGTTATGAGGACAAGCGCGGAACGGCACATCCATCGCTAGTGTAATCACTTCTCATATGCTAATTCTACAATCAAAGCAGCCTCCTGAAGTGGCAAAGCCAGTGATTGCAGTGTCAAGATCTGTACGAGAGCAAAATGTAAGTCTGTCTAAAGGGGAGAGACATATAATAAAGTTCAAGAACCTGAATCCGTAGGAAGGTTATTGTCAAATGCTCCATACTGTAGAAGCGCTTCCCATAAGCGAAGACGGCGCAAATGAGATTTGGGCCTTTCTCTGGGTTGTATTACGGAGTTAAACATCACCGACTTCATACTGTGGTACCATTTGTGCCTCAGTGGGGGAGAGTGGAAAGATTCCCTTTGACTCGGCTTTGATCATAAGCTAATTACTTTAATGTTCTCAATGAACTATCACTTTGCGGCTCTCCCACCGAAGGAATTAAAAGCCTTCCCCCAACAGAGATTACACATCTGAAAACCGAGGCTCAAAATGTTAAGAGGCTGCAAAGGGAGACAGTCGCAGCAAGCAAAGCAGATGTTTTATAAAGCCATACAGTATTCTATCAATTGGCTATTGACCAGGGTTTTGTTACAGATAATCCCCATTGACATGAGGAGGGAAAATGTTATTCTGCAGTATGCTTTCTACAAATTATTCTTAAAATAAATGGTTGTTCTTAGAGTTTAGGGAAAAAAAGCAGCAAATGTTCTAAAATAACAAAAAGAAAGTTCTGCAATAAGTTCAATTTTCAACACACCGTATAATTTTTGGGTGTTGGTGGGAGGCCCGTGAAGGCCACTATATACATAAATGAAGATTTTGAGAAAGTAAGAACAGAAATGGTTAAACATAATTTAAATTATTGGTCTTAATGTTCCTTAGACACGGAACGTACTTAAGGACTGCTGCTCATTGAAATGAATAGGACAGGTTTCAGTCCTGATGCTATGCATTTGCTACACGCATCACATCCGGACGGAAAACTTGGTTGTGTGAAAGAGCCCTAAGGGTTCTTTCACACAAGCGATACGGATTGTGTCAGGATCTGTTCAGAAAAAGTTCGATCAGTTTTGTCTCATGCGCGTGAAAACTGCATGCAATCAGGATACAATCCGGATGGGGAAAAAAACATGTGCACACACTGAATGCAGTCACAGACAAAACTGAGAAAGAGGCCTTAGGTCCATATTTAAACACATAGCGAATTACCGATGTAGTAGAGTTAACACTCATGCTTTCTGAGATGTGTTATCTAAACTAAGCAAACACCTTCAATTGCTTTTCAATGGCTTTTGTTTCAAGATAACACGATGATTTAAGAAATTTAAGAGTGTGAGTGCTAACCCTTCTACATCTGTATTATTGAATTAATTGTAGATTGTAAAGGGCAAGTCCCAGAGCTTTTAAAATAAAATAAAGGAAACTTCTGGGAGTTGGTCAGAAGAGGACTCACATACCATCAAGAGTCATGTCTTCTGTGGCCAGGAACATTCCCTTATCCCTAGTGCAGTGTTCCTCAACTCCTGTCCTCAGGGTCCACCTGCTGGTAATGTTCTCAGGATTTCCTAAGTATTGTGCTGGTGATTTAATTAGCGTCAATCCATCAGGACACATCACAGGTATTCATTCTGTGAGATATTATCAAATCATGACCAGCAGGTGGGCCCGGAGGACTGGAGTTGAGGAACACTGCCCTAGAGGGAACCCCAATATTTGGAGCATCACAGACAATAGGTGAGATTCCTTGTTTAGCGATCATACCTAAATTCTACCATGACAAATCCTGGAATAGCATATTCATAAAATTTGCCTCGATTGATTTCCTATGTAAAGGTGCCATTGGTATTCTATCCAACCTTCTTCAGCTTTGAGGCTGTAGTGGGTTCACATGCCGATACTGTGCATTATAATTGGCTGTCTAAACAATGACTTCCAGAGACTGCCAGAGTGTCTGTGCTGGATTATCAGGAGATTTAAGAGGTAAATAGTATTTTTTAGTAAGTGTTAATGTGTGCCACCATAGGGATATTCTGAAACGAACCCGCAGAGACATAAGGAATCATAAAGTCCTTTGCCCTTTGCTCTACAGACTTCTTACCAGTAACCTGTAGGGCAGAAATGCACAATTTGCAGTTCAGGAGCTAAACATCTCACTGTGCTGATCTCTGCAGCCCCCAACCATAAGGATACAGACATGATAGTTATTGTCCTAATAGTTGAGGCCGTACATGCCATAAATATCTGATAGGTGGGAGTTTCATCTCTGGGATCACCATAAATTGGGAGAATAGTAGTCTCTGATGCCCTGCTTCGCACTCCAGAGCACAGAAAATGAGAGGTGAAGGCGACCATGAGTTGTGACACGTTTAGCTAATCCAAAGAGTGGAATCCCCATCTGTCATATATGTATGGCATATACTGTCAATATGTCATGATGAATGCTTTAGATGGGAAAACCCCTTTAAGTTTTATTGCGGTCCCAATACAATCTGGTGTTATTGCCCTTGGACCAGAAAAGGTTGTGAACTCCTGCTGTAGGACAGTTTTTTAGATAATAACTTGCTAATGCTTTGTTCACATTTTCCCTACAGGGTTCCTATAATTTTTTATGACAAGTCTGCTATGAGAACCTTGATGTACTGAAAGGGTCAATAGACTGAGTATCCACCACAGCCGTCATTGCGTCATTATAAACAGAAACCAAGTGTGAACATGGCCTAACATATGATGCCTAGTGATGTTACTGGGCAGCCTGTCAATCAATACTCTCCAATCCAGCAGTATGCCAGGTTGCTGTGGCAACCATCATGGCCTGATTGCATCAATTCTGGCATTTTCTTTTAACCTGCTTTGTTAGGCATCCTTACAGTGTTTCTAGCCTCCCGTTCCTGTTAATCCAATTCATCAGTCCTGATTTTGTTTTTATCCTGCTAATTATAATTATAACTTGGTATGCCAGCAGGTCTCCACTCTTAGCTAGTTCTGATTACATCTCCGGTGCCAGGCAGAGTTCTTGGGAAGTTGCGACAGTGAGCCACACACAGACACAGTCCTCCTCTGGACCTCTCCTCTGAGTCCTCTCCTGTCCGAAGCTGCTGGGGCCTGGGCTGGGCACAGACAGGCTCACTGACACTAGCAGACGCACGCAGTAGCAGAGCTTGCAGTCGCAGAACAGAAGCAAGCGTTCGTGCGGGCGGGCAGGCACGCAGCTTAACGTGGTGAGTCGGTGACGTCAACAGTGCGGCTGCCGCACTCCCAGCCTGCGCCCGCCCTGCACGCTCTGCCTCCGCTGGGTCCGAACGCTGCCCCCACCCCCATCTGTCATGTCTGTGTAATTGTATGTTGTCTGTGTTGTGATCTGAGAATCACTGACTCACTCAGTAGTGCGGGCGGCCGGGCACAGCAGCGAATCAGCGGGGTGGGCACCCGGGGGGGCAATTGCCCCCCCTTGCCCCCCTGTAGCGATGCCACTGCACATCTTCAGGCTATATGGGGCACGTTTCATTTGGGTAGAATAGATTTCGGACCTGAATCGAATCAGTCAACCATATTGGCCGAATCAAACCCAAATCTAATTTTCAGTCATTCGCTAATCTTAAATCACGAATGATTTCTATTATGCAGGTTTTGTGGTAAACATCTTTTCAATTTCCTTTGTATAGGATGTTAAAGGGGTTGGTCACTTTTTGGTTACTGTTGACCAATGTGTTTGTAAAATGATTACATGGTACTTACTAATATAGTCTTTGTTGAAACTTTCTGCCATTTTCTATATTTCATAAGATATGCCTCCTTTTTTGCCAAGACTTTTGTGCTGTCCACGCAGAAGTCGAGGCCAGAAAATGGCTGCTGCTTGAGGGTCATGTGACCAGGCAAATCACCTGTATGTAACGTCTCCTCCATTCAAATACACTGCACTTACCATCTGCCCTTGTACTGCAGGGAGTTTAGAGCACGTGCAATATTAGAATGGAGGAAGCTGAGTGATGTGTCTGGTCACATGGCCCTCCATCAGCAGCCATCTTGGAGAGAACCTCCATGTAGACAGTACAGAATATTTTTGACTAACATGGGGGCATAGCTTATGAAATACTGCAAGCAAGCGTCATATAGTCATTATTCAGACAAATTGGTCACAAGTAATTAAAAAGTAGTGATCAACTCCTTTAAGGAAGGAATATATATAAATAAAAAAAAATAGAACATCCACTCACAAGACAATTCTTCAAATAATCCTATGTAAAGACTGTAAGGGGTTGCTCTCTCAAGCAGGGCGGCGGTGACAGATTCGTTTGCAGACAGCAGGATTAAAGTACAAATTGATGCTTTATTTTATGACACTCCGTCAGTTTACAGGCAAACCCAGTTATAGTTCACTAGGTACGGTGAAGTTACAGCACCACAAAACAAAAGCCAAACAAAATAAACTCCTGCCCGTCTGGGCTCTAACTAATACAGATTAGTTTCTAGCTCACCTACTGAGCGCAGGTCACACAGAGACTCCGGCGTCTCTAGCCAGCAAGGCAGCCAGCTTCCTAGACTTCTTCCAGGCAGCTGATAGCCTGGGATGTGCTTTTATTTCCCCCTAACGATCCCAGCTGGCTACACCTGGCGATCCCTCAGGCTAGGGGAAAACCTGCCCTGAATGGGGTGGACTGGGGAGGTCCCACTACCAAACCTACCTTCCCAGTCCAAATAAAATCCAGCCCTTGAACTTTTAACAAAACTGTCTCAGCAAGTTACACCTAGCTGAAACCACTTTAGCTTTTCTGGATTTTTCTTAACTCACCCAGTTGAGGAACCTGGGTGAGATATACACCCCTTCCAAGACTTTTCCATACCCTTTACCCCAAGAAGTATAAGTCCTCAAAAACCTATGGAGTTGAGAATTTGTAAAATAAATATTTTGTCTCCTTATCCAAGCCGAACAGAATACTTACCCTACAAAAATGGCCGTCAGAATTTGCGATGGAATGCAACAAATGCTTGAACTGATGCACACGATAGACAGTATATTTAGGCGCAAACAAAATGAGAACATGAATATTACTTAAAGAGCTTCTGTCACCCCCCAAACAGCAATTTTCAGTATTGGACTTAATATAATTACTAATGTACGCAGAGTCCATATATACCCCTCTTACCTCTGGCTGTGCTTTAAATTCTTTAAAAATAGTACTTTTGTTATATGCAAATTTCTTCACTACCAGCAAGTTGGGCGGTTACTTGCTGGTAGCCGCCGCATCCTTGGTGCGCCTGCGCCAATGACGTCAGCCCTACACACGGAAGAGAAGACGCGGGCATCGCTGGTAAGGAGGCGGAGAGTCCGGTGACGTCGCTGGATGCTTGATTCAGGTAAGTATTTGCCTAATAAGCATGCAGCCACTACAACCACCAACGAAATGGGGTGCCATTATTTTACAAAAAGTATATTTAGACACACTATACCACCAACGCTTATAAATAATATACCCATGATTAATAAATGTATATATAATTAATAAATATATGTGTTATATACAGTATATACATATATTTATATAGGTGTGATATATATATATACACTCACCTAAAGAATTATTAGGAACACCTGTTCTATTTCTCATTAATGCAATTATCTAGTCAACCAATCACATGGCAGTTGCTTCAATGCATTTAGGGGTGTGGTCCTGGTCAAGACAATCTCCTGAACTCCAAACTGAATGTAAAAATGGGAAAGAAAGGTGATTTAAGCAATT
The DNA here is from genome assembly GCF_905171765.1 of Bufo bufo. Lineage (NCBI taxonomy): Eukaryota > Metazoa > Chordata > Amphibia > Anura > Bufonidae > Bufo > Bufo bufo. Next base: position 55,682,674 of record NC_053395.1, read on the forward strand.
TTGAGCGTGGCATGGTTGTTGGTGCCAGACGGGCCGGTCTGAGAATTTCACAATCTGCTCAGTTACTGGGATTTTCATGCACAACCATTTCTAGGGTTTGCAAAGAATGGTGTGAAAAGGGAAAAACATCCAGTATGCGGCAGTCCTGTGGGCAAAAATGCCCTGTGGATGCTAGAGGTCAGAGGAGAATGGGCCGACTGATTCAAGCTGATAGAAGAGCAACGTTGACTGAAATAACCACTCGTTACAACGAGGTATGCAGCAAAGCATTTGTGAAGCCACAACACGCACAACCTTGAGGCGGATGGGCTACAACAGCAGAAGACCCCACCGGGTACGGCTCATCTCCACTACAAATAGGAAAAAGAGGCTACAATTTGCACGAGCTCACCAAAATTGGACTGTTGAAGACTGTAAAAATGTTGCCTGGTCTGATGAGTCTCGATTTCTGTTGAGACATTCAAATGGTAGAGTCCAAATTTGGCGTAAACAGAATGAGAACATGTATCCATCCTCTGATGGCTACTTCCAGCAGGATAATGCACCATGTCACAAAGCTCGAATCATTTCAAATTGGTTTCTTAAACATGACAATGAGTTCACTGTACTAAAATGGCCCCCACAGTCACCAGATCTCAACCCAACAGAGCATCTTTGGATGTGGTGGAACGGGAGCTTCGTGCCCTGGATGTGCATCCCTCAAATCTCCATTAACTGCAAGATGCTATCCTATCAATATGGGCCAACATTTCTAAAGAATGCTATCAGCACCTTGTTGAATCAAAGCCACGTAGAATTAAGGCAGTTCTGAAGGCAAAAGGGGGCGTCCAACACCGTATTAGTATGGTGTTCCTAATAATTCTTTAGGTGAGTGTATGTATATATATATATATATATATATATATATATTTGTGTGATATATATATATATATATATATATATATATATATACACACACACACACATATATATATATATATAGTGTATATATACAACTATAGGTTGTAGTGGCTGCATGCTTATTAGGCAAATACTTACCTGAATCAAGCATCTAGCGACGTCACCGGACTCTCCGCCTCCTTGCCAGCGATGCCGGCATCTTCTCTTCCGCGTGTAGGGCTGACGTCATCGGCGCAGGCGCACTGAGGAAGGAGCAGCGAAGTGAGCGTCCTTCTCTCAGAGCGCCTGTGCCGAATGAGGACCGGTACGGCGCAGGCGCGGGATTTCAGCTGCAGACAGGGCCAGCGGAAGGAGGAGAGCGCTCGCTGGCCCTGTCAATCAAGTGGAGGAGGGGGCGTTTTTTTAGACCGAGGATGCGGCGGCTACAGCAAGTAACCGCCCAACTTGCTGGTAGTGAAGAAATTTGCATATCACAAAAGTACTATTTTTTAAGAATTTAAAGCACAGCCAGAAGTAAGAGGGGTATATATATATATATGGACTCTGCGTACATTAGCAATTATATTAAGTCCAATACTGAAAATTGCTGTGTGGGGGGGTGACAGAAGCCCTTTAAGGTATGGAAAGGAGAATGACACAACGTAAGTAAATATGATCAGGCCATTGGCAGCAGGGATAACTCAATAAAAGAGGTAATGGGGCTGAACGCTGACGGTTCATTATGTAATTATCGTTTGCATATTTTTGTAAAGGTGAATAACTTATTCCTGTGTAAGTGTTAAAAACAGCTCCAGGTATAATTTATATAAGCTGCACTTTATGGGGAATCCTCCAGGCATGATTAAACATTGTTAAAGTGGATGCTGTAATTGAAATTTTATTAGCCCGAACACATATATTAAATGCTTGAACATTGGATTTCTGCAGAATTTTGCCACCGATACGAGGAGATGTTAAATGCAGAGAGTGTCAAATACTGAACAGTGCTAGAACGTAGAAGAGGCAATTGACCTCCGTCAGCAGGTTCATATGAATGTATTGTATTGTGATATGACCTAATATCATCATTGTCGTCATATAAGACAAAAAAATCAATAAGCTTTTTGTGGGTAAATTGAACTTTATAGATTTGATACGGTATGCAGCACCCACTATTGCCATTTGTGACCCTATAAAGTAGGTAACAACAACAAAACCATTAAAAATGACACACGTTAATGTAAATTTTATGGGGTTTCTAAGACGACAAAGGGCTTGTTTTTTTTCACAGGAATAGAGACACTCTACTATTGGCTGTGATAAGTATTGCAGCTAATGCTAATTTACAAATGTGTCTTTCTTTACTGGTTCTGTTGTGGAATCATATATTCAGTGTATACTTGCTTGTATAATGACTAAAAGTTTGCTTAACAAAATGGCCCCTGATGAAACTGCCAACACCCACACTAATCCCTTACTAAACACTTTATGATATTGCTGACTTTTGCTATTGTCTTGTGATATGTGATACGTGACAACTGGTCAAATAATGTGACAATGAGATCAACCAGCTGAGTCATAAAGTTCCCCTTATTACCCTATATAAACCCATGTATCGCTAATAATAAACGGAACATCTAGCATTGACTTCTCTGTGACAGTCTGTGTATGATTTCTCTCGGCGTACGTATGCCTACCATTTGATTTCGATTCGGAGCAGTACATCAACCTAGCCTGACTATTGGATCAGAACCAGAATCAGAACATTTGGCGCCCAACGTGGGGCCCGAAAGGATTGGACCTCCTGCTGACGTACCCCCAGAGACTGGACCCGGAGAGACGAGCCAACGGACACCGGGACTGCAGCCCGTAATAAGAGGTGAGAAAATATATTCATCTTACCTATCTGTGTCCCTTGGCCTAGTCTATCCATATTCGTTCTAGGGAGGGGTGCACCGGCAGTGAGGTATCCTCCGGGGCATGATAGTAAGAACCCCATATTGTATTGATAAAGCTTGATGTACTGTGTTTTATTATTTTTATGAGTATGGTTGGTTTTTCTGTGAGGAGAGGCATAGACTGACAGAACAACAGAAAAGAAGTCTCCCAAGTGCCTACATTGAGGGGTAACCCCGGTGTGTGACCCCAAGAAATAGTAGAAGGGAAGGAGACGGCTTGCTGATAACCTAGTGTGTGTTAATCTCAAGCTCAAGGCGTTTGTTTGTCAGTGTCTGTGCTATCCAATTATCAGAAACAAAAAGAGAAGGCTCCAGAACGTGTTTTAAGAGAAGGCCCCAGAACGTGTTTTTAGCATAATGGGTAACCAAGAAAGTGTCCCGAAGGGCTATTGTTCACCTGAACAATACGTGGCGGACCGGAGAGGAAAACGTCATGTTAAAAGATTGGGCCAGTTAGAAAAAAGTTATGATATTGCAAAAGGGGGTATATTGTGTTCTGCTACATGGCAGACATTATTGACTGAAAAGAGAGGTAAATTGCAAGATGACAAGTTGATAGATACAGTCAGGGTGTGGCTGGACTGTAGCAAAGAATTTGAACAGACAAAAGGAGATGTAATGTTTGATGAAAAGTCAGGACGCCATTATTATCGACCTGGCCTAGTACTAGCGCGGGAACAGCCACCGCCCTATAATGGCGCCGCAGAGAAGGAAAGGGGAAGTTGGTTTTGTACAGTGTGTGGTCAGCAGCAGCCTGCCCTCCGCGTTACGTGCTTAGCCTGTGGTGCTCCACGCCCACATGACCACACCCCTTTAGCTCCCCAGCACGTCCCACCAGTCCCTATAATGGCGCCATCTTGTCCTCAGCCAACGCCCAAGGCTGGACTTGTAAATTCCCCTAAACCTGTCCCGTCTGTCAAACCCCGAGTCACTAATATACTTCCCATTGTAAATTCTGACGGCACCTACATGCCGCCACCCAGACCAACGGTGCCTGCTCATATAATGATGCTAGGAAAGGACGGCGTAAGTCAGGAGGATCAGGATGGGGAGGAATCTAAAGAGGAGGCAAGGGAGGAATCGCAGGTGACGGTGGACTTTACCACAAATCCTGGTCTAGGGCAAACTCCGTTACGAGGGTCGGGTATGCAGCCCTTCTCTGATGTCTCCTCCCCAATTACCCCGGGAGCAAATGACTATTTCCAAAATCAGATTGAACAGTTGCAAAGAGACGTCCATGATTTAGAACGAGGGAATTTGGAAGTTATAAAGGAAGCATTGTTAAGCACCCGCCCAGTCGGGCCACCTAAGTATGTGTCTTTCACCCCCCAGCAGTTGTTCACCATAGTGAACCTCATGCCAGACCCAGATACGCACCCTATGCCTTTTTACAGAAAATTGTCACAAGTATATCAGACATACGGGTGTACTTGGTCAGACTTGCAAAGTATAGTAGAAAATAAGACTGGCGAGTATTCCTCACTCATAATGGATCATATACGCCAGCCGGAGCTCCGTGGAGCAAATTTTGACACTCGAGATCCAGAATCCGGTGACCCTTTCATCCAACAATTATTTAAGTGGGCAAAGGATAAATTAGCAGAACAATCCACCACTCTACAAGATATGGTACAGGATAAAGCAGAGTCAGTAGAGAAGTTTGCTCAGAGAGTTAGACAGAATTATAAAGATATGGGATTCAGTCTAAATGAACCTGTGCACCTGAGACTTCTGGCCCGATCATTTGTAGATGGCCTTAGGCCAGACCTAAACAAAGCTCTTGTTACCTGTCGCCCAGAATGGAAATCATTAACATTAGAAATCTTAGAACAAATTGCAAAAGGACTAGAGAGCAATACCAAGAAAACCCGCACAGCAGTTATGGCTGTCATGACAGAAGAGGAGAGAGAGGAAAGGCCCCCACCCCGTGTCTGTTATGGGTGCGGCAAGCCAGGACACATAAAGAGGAACTGCCGCTCCAGACATCTGTGGCCAGCAGCCCAGAGTCAAAGAGGAACTCCTCCTCCATGGCCAGCTCCGCCCCAATAGGATATTGGCAAACCAGTGCTGCTGGGAGGGGACACTTCGTGTATGGCAGTCTCTGCCCCTCCTGCTGGCCCCGCCCCTCGAATCACCCTCGATGTGGCGGGGAAGGAACTCTCATTCCTTGTAGACACTGGTGCAGCCCGCAGTGTGTTATGCGAGACCGCCATACTCCCTTCTTGGCTCACAGATATCCATTTACCCTGTTCTGGTTTAGAAGGGGTCACCCAACACAACCCTGTTACTAAGCCTCTCTTGATCACTCCCTCCACTAAGTCCCGAGGCCAATCCCCACAGTTGCATCTACCCACTGGAGTAATGTCACAATTTGTTGTAAGCCAGACATGCCCTTTTAATTTACTAGGTTCAGATTTCCTTCAGAAAGTCCGGGCTAACATTCAATTCAAAGAAAATGGTACAGTTGCCCTAGGTACCGCACTGTGTCCTGAAGAAACCTGCCTCATAATGGCATTAGTAGCTCAGCCCCCTGAATTACCCGAACAAGGGGATACGTTGCAAAGCATTTTGCACCTTATCCCTGACACCCTTTGGACAAAGGGTCCCCAGGACGTTGGGCGTCTCAAGGTCCAGCCAGTCACTGTAACCTTGAAGGATCCCAACTTACTACCATACAAAGCCCAATACCCTCTTTCCATTTCCCAGAGAGATGCCATCACTCTCCAGATACAGGCTCTTCTCGCAAATGGGGCTATCAAAATTACCACTTCACCGTGTAACACACCTTTATATCCAGTCAAAAAGAAAAGGGAAAAAGGACAGCCTCCTGTATATCGCATGGTCCAAGACCTACGAGCAATCAATGAAGCTACGGTCTTTGAAACCCCCATTGTTCCAAATCCCCACACCTTGCTTGCCAGCATTCCTCCTACAGCCACTTTCTTCACAGTCATTGATCTGGCAAATGCCTTCTTCTCTGTCCCATTGCATGTTGACTCTCAATTTCTTTTTGCTTTTACTCATGATGGAAAACAATACACCTGGACAGTTTTGCCTCAAGGAGCTCAGAATAGTCCTTCCTGCTTTAGCAAGGCAATGGCTTTCATCTTACACCCATGGCAGGCAGCACACCCTGAGGTGGAACTCTTACAATATGTGGATGATTTACTTCTTTGTGCTGACTCACACCCCGTCTGCCTGGACTCATCTACCTCACTTCTCCAATTCCTGGCGGATGCTGGGTGTAAAGTCTCACGTTCCAAATTGCAGTTATGTCTTCCAAAAGTTGTTTTCCTAGGCCACTGCATCTCACAAGGCAGTAAGCACCTTACGGATGCCAGAAAGAAAGCAGTCTCAGACATCCCACTGCCGGATACCCCTCACCAACTGCAGACCTTTCTGGGTCTAATTTCATACTGTAGGCCGTGGATTCCTGATGCATCCGTTCTGATGCAGCCACTGTATGACTGCATACCCCGTGTTGCTACTGTTCCTTTCCAAATGACTGCAGAGGCCATAGAAGCATTCGAATCTCTCAAACAAGCCATTATCACTGCCCCAGCTCTTGGCATTCCTAACTATAAACTTCCTTTCCGCCTTTATGTCATGGAACGCCAGGGTCATGCAACAGGAGTTCTCACCCAAAGCCATGGAGGTCGTAATAGACCTCTAGGTTACTTTTCAAAACGTCTAGACCCTGTAGCCAGAGCCACCCCTTCCTGTGTCAGGGCCGTTCATGCTGCTAGTTCCCTTTTGAACGCCACCGCTGACATTATCCTAGGACACCCCCTCACCATCATGGCTCCTCATGACATCTCGGCTATCCTTCAACAGACACAACCTAAACACCTCACTGCACAACGCCACCTCAGGCTTCAGTGTAGTCTGCTTCTGCCAGACAATGTCACCATTCAGAGATGCAACATCCTCAACCCAGCTGCACTCCTTCCTCTCCCAAGGGGGGAGTATACTGCAGAAAGAGATTCTGTGGATTTTATTGATTTACAAGCAGAAGAGGATCTCCAGGAAGAGGAATTATGGACAGCTACTGCCTCACTTAATGAGGAACCAGATCATGACTGCATTACAATGATGGAAGCTGAAGTGGGAACAGCACCATCAATACAAGATACTCCTTTGCAAAACCCACAGTGGACACTGTTTGTGGATGGGTCAAGGTATGCTGATGACAAAGGGAAATTCCATACGGGCATGGCAGTCACTAGTGAGTACCAAGTGCTGTGTGCAAGACAATTGCGCCCAGACCAGTCAGCACAAGAGGCTGAACTCATTGCCCTTACTGAGGCCTGCCTCATAGCAAAAGACTCCACTGCCAACATCTACACAGACTCCAGATATGCCTTTGGAGTAGTTCATGATTTTGGAGTAATATGGAAGGCCAGAGATTACATTACAGCCGCAGGAACTCCAATTAAACATGCTTTGGCAGTGGAGGCTTTAATGTCTGCAGTACTCCTGCCCACCAAAGTGGCAGTAATCAAAGTAAAGGCGCATACCCGTGCTGACACACCAGAAGCCAAAGGAAATGCCTTGGCTGACCAAGCAGCTAAACAGGCAGCAATGAAAGAGGAAGGAGCACAGCCAGATAAAATCATGCTGGCACAAGAGGATCTCAAACAACAAGAAGTATCATGGGATCTACTGAAACAGATGCAGAAGCAAGCCACTCGCTCAGAAAAAGAAACCTGGATAAAAGAGTCAGCCCTTGAAGAAGAATCCGGACTTTGGACAGAAGGGAAGAAAGTGTGCTTGCCTAGAGCGCTCTATCCTGTAATTGCCTCTGTGGCCCATGGACCCACTCACCAATCTAAGACAATAATGAAGGAGCTCATTGATAAAATATGGGTAGCCCCAGGTATTACCCCTGTCCTGGTGAAATATGTCCAGTCATGTCTAATCTGTGCCCAATGCAATCCCGGTAGGACTGAGCCCACGCCCAAAAGATGTCTCCCAAAAGCCTTATACCCCTTCCAGAGGATCCAGATTGATCATATCCAGATGCCAATGTGCCAAGGGTTTCAATACGTGTTAGTAGTGGTAGACATGTTCTCTGGGTGGCCAGAAGCCTACCCCGTCAGAAACCAGACAGCAATAACTACTGCTAAAAAATTGATGCAGGAAACTGTCTGTAGGTACGGGGTACCTGAGGTCATTGAGAGTGATCAGGGCCCAGCATTCACTGCTAACCTAACCCAAGAGGTCTGGAAGATGATAGGGTCACATCTGGCATTTCACACTCCCTACAGACCCCAAAGTAGTGGAAAGGTCGAAAGACTGAACGGGGTATTAAAGTCAAAAATGCTGAAAATGACTAGGGAAACGGGGCTCAACTGGGTTCAGTGTTTACCAATAGCACTCTTTGCAGTCAGGCACACTCCCAAACCTCCTCACAAGCTGACTCCACATGAGATATTGTTTGGGTCAGGACCTCGGATGGGACTGTACTTCCCACAACAATTGCAAATGCATTATGAATCTGTTGCAAAATATGTGATAGCTTTGAGCAAACAGTTGTCTAACATCCATGCACAAGTCTCTTCTTCCATTCCAGATCCTAACTCCCTAGAGGGCAGTCACACTCTGAAACCAGGAGAGTGGGTAGTGGTCAAGAAACACGTCAGAAGTACCTTAGAACCACGCTTCGAGGGGCCCTACCAAGTGCTACTGACCACTCCGACTTCTGTAAAGCTCGAAGGAAGACCCACCTGGATCCACGCTTCCCACTGCAAAAGGATAAGGAACCCGCCAGATCCAGAGCTAATAAAATGATTTTCTTCTGTCTGTTAGCATTGTTAACACTCACCAGTGCATACACACCTCTCCCACAGGATGACGGGTGGGACAATAAGTTTGTCAAACATCATCAGGTGTTGTATGAGAGCCTGAAGGAAGGTGAATCTGACACCACCTCCTCACTAAAAGATTGTTGGATATGTACACATGGCCCAGTAAATGCTAGGGCTATGCCTTATTTAGCTGTACCCCTAACCCTCCTAGAATTGAAAGCTTTGGCAGGATCAGCTATCTTCCTTTCTAGCATAAAGGAGGTAACGCCTAAAGATAACAACAGGAAAGCCTCCCTAATGGTGGTAGCATGGGATGGGTCCCCCTGGCTAATGATAAACAGAACTGGACCCTCAGCTGAGTATAGCAATATGCCCTGGAATGACTACATGTGGAGCAATGTATCCTGCTTTCCAAATTGGACCCACTGTCACTGTCTACAGGTCCAGACCCAAGGTATGGTTTTTAGTTCCCATAACAAATCAGGCTGTAACGATTCCAACCCGGACAGTCCAGTACAGTGCATTGGCATATATGCTGGAGCGAGTGGTGATTTAGCGTGCGCCCGCCGCAGTATAGGTGACTTAATAACAGGGATAAAGAGTAACACCACAGAGGGTCAGAAAGAGGGTCAAAAACTAGCAGAAGGTGTCGTATTAGCCTACTTAATCACTCGTTTGTTCAATACCACAGTGGTCTCTGTTCCAGAAAACATATACATAGTATGTGGACACAGGGCATATAAATGGCTTCCACCGGATTTCAATGGTTTGTGTACAATTGCCAGACTCACGCCAGCCACTTTTCTACTGCCCCATGAAAACCTGAATGTTAATGTTATCCCCAAACACACCTTGTATAAAAGAGCTGCAGACAACATTCCCAGACCAAATGGTAAACCTCATCTTGTGGAAATGAGTGGTGCCAACAAATTCTTCAGTACCCTGTTTATTTATCCTATGATTATGCAAACTTATGACAAACTAGTCATGGCTACTGATTACTTAGATGACCAGATTTGGGAGATAATGAAACTGCTGAACACATCCAATATTGTCCAGAATCAGCTTATAATAGTTACTAACCAACACACTCTAGTATTAGACTATTTGACTGCGAAGGATGGAGGTATGTGCCAGATAGTAGGCACCGCATGCTGCCATTACATCGATCCACAAGGTAATCTACATATATTAAATGCTTGAACATTGGATTTCTGCAGAATTTTGCCACCGATACGAGGAGATGTTAAATGCAGAGAGTGTCAAATACTGAACAGTGCTAGAACGTAGAAGAGGCAATTGACCTCCGTCAGCAGGTTCATATGAATGTATTGTATTGTGATATGACCTAATATCATCATTGTCGTCATATAAGACAAAAAAATCAATAAGCTTTTTGTGGGTAAATTGAACTTTATAGATTTGATACGGTATGCAGCACCCACTATTGCCATTTGTGACCCTATAAAGTAGGTAACAACAACAAAACCATTAAAAATGACACACGTTAATGTAAATTTTATGGGGTTTCTAAGACGACAAAGGGCTTGTTTTTTTTCACAGGAATAGAGACACTCTACTATTGGCTGTGATAAGTATTGCAGCTAATGCTAATTTACAAATGTGTCTTTCTTTACTGGTTCAACAAATCTCAAGGTGTGGCGCAAGACGACCAGGTTTTAAAAAATATGATTTCAGGATATTCTGTCATGAGAGGTCTATCCGCTATGTTTCCATATTTGGCCCGGAGGTTATGCAATGTAGTCTGTCAAGGATTTAGCTAGGACGTTGCAATGTTGCACTGAATCATCTAACCACATTAGAGCACAGCTGAGGGTGGACATATAGATATTAGATAAAGGGGAATTCCGTGTCATACCAGACACATACCTTGGACACAAGTGGTGACAGATTTTTGGGGAGAAATAACAGCAGTTTGTTACCCCAAATCCTTGACAACCCTTTTAAGATCATGCTGGGAACACATATGGGTTCATTTATCAAACTGGTGTAAAGTAGAACTGGCTTAGTTGCCCATAGCAACCAGATTCCTCCTTTCATTTTCCATAGGACCTGTGAAAAATGAAAGGTGGAATCTCATTGGTTGCTATGGGCAACTAAGCCAGTTCTAACATGGGGGCATGGCTTATGAAATACTGCAAGCAAGTGTGATATAGTCATTATTCAGACAGATTGGTCACAAGTAGCTAAAAAGAGATCAACTTCTTTAAGTAAGGAATATATTTAAAAAAAAAGGGAACATCCACTCACAAGACAATTCTTCAAATAATCCTATGTAAAGACGTACAAGTCCTCAAAAACCTAGGGAGTTTGATAAATGACCCCATATGTGTTCCCAGCATGATCTTAAAAGGGTTTGACAATTAGGGGTATTAGGGGGAACAAACTGCCCATAGCAACCAGATCCCTTCTTTTAGTTTTTCCAAAAGAGGTATGAAAATTTAAAGGTGGAATCTGATTGGTTGCTATGGGCAACTAAGCCAGTTCTACTTTATACCAGTTTGATAAATGACCCCCTATAATACATTCTCATGAGACCCAAATGAAGGGAAATCTGACTAACTAGAGATAAAAACTAATTTATGAATGTCAAGTGTCCTTGCTTTTCACTTTTTCATTCTATGTTATTTAATGATTGTACCGTATCATATTTAAAGAGATTTTCCAGGCTTGGGGGAAAAAATAACTCACTCCTCAATCCCCAAAATGTAGAGGAACAGGTTACACAAAGAAGTAGGAATGGTTGCCCAACACCACTGGTATTGCTGATTTCAGAAACGTGGAGGCACTGGAAGGGCAAACAACAGTATCGACATCACTGATATAAACAGCCCAAGACTGGATGTCGGAGTTGTATAATAAACCTCCCTACAAAATTCATCTTTGGAGGCTTCCAGCAACAAATGCTGATGTATACGAACAGTTTAACATGTCCTGAAATTAATCATGTTCTGTCACTAATCTCCAGTGCTAAGAATTAATTGCAAAATAGCCATGTATCTCATGCCACGCTGCTCTAAAAGCACTGGCACCAGATTGAGACGTGTAACCCAGGGCTGTGGAGTCTGACTCCAGTGTAAAGAAATACAGTATCTGTTATTATTATGCTATATATATATATATATATAAATAAATAAATAAATATATATATACATATATATATATACAGTGGATAAAAAGTCTACACACCCCTGTTAAAATGTCAGATTTCTGTGCTGTAAATTTTTTTGACAAAGATAAATAATTTCAGAACTTTTTCCATCTTTAATGTGACCTATAAACTGTACCACTCAATTGAAAAACAAACTAAAATCTTTTAGGTGGAGGGAAGAAAACAAAACAAAACAAAAAATAATGTGGTTGCATAAGTGTGCACACCCTTAAGCAATCACATTCAAAATCCTGTTAAATAGGAGTCAGCATACACCTGCCATCATTTAAAGTGCCTCTGATTAACCCCAAATAAAGTTCAGCTGCTCTAGTTGGTCTTTCCTGAAATCTTCTTAGTCGAATCCTACAGCAAAAGCCATGGTCCACAGAGAGCTTCCAAAGAATCAGAGGGATCTCATTGTTAAAAAGTATCAGTCAGGAGAAGGGTACAAAAGAATTTCCAAGGCATTAGATATACCATGGAACACAGTGAAGACAGTCATCAAGTGGAGAAAATATGGCACAACAGTGACATTACCAAGAACTGTACGTCCCTCCAAAATTGATAAAAAGACCAGAAGAAAACTGGTCTGGGAGGCTATCCAGAGGCCTACAGCAACATTAAAGGAGCTGCAGGAATATCTGACAAGTTCTGGCTGTGTGGTACATGTGACAACAATCTCCCGTATTCTTCATATGTCTGGGCTATGGAGTAGAGTGGCAAGACGAAGGCCTTTTCTTATGAAGAAAAAACATCCAAGCCAGGCTTCATTTTGCAAAAACACATCTGAAGTCTCCCAAAAGCATGTGGGAAAAGGTGTTATGGTCTGATGAAACCAAGGTTGAACTTTTTGGCCATAATTCCAAAAGATATGTTTGGCGCAAAAACAACACTGCACATCACCAAAAGAACACCATACCAACAGTGAAGCATGGTGGTGGCAGCATCATGCTTTGGGGCTGTTTTTCTTCAGCTGGAACTGGGGCCTTAGTTAAGCTAGAGGGAATTATGAACAGTTCCAAATACCAGTCAATATTGGCACAAAACCTTCAGGCTTCTTCTAGAAAGCTGAACATGTAAAGGAACTTAATCTTTCAGCATGACAACGACCTAAAGCATACATCCAAATCAACAAAGGAATGGCTTCACCAGAAGAAGATTAAAGTTTTGGAATGGCCCAGCCAGAGCCCAGACCTGAATCCGATTGAAAATCTGTGGGGTGATCTGAAGAGGGCTGTGCCCTCGCAATCTGACAGATTTGGAGTGTTTTTGCAAAGAAGAGTGGGCAAATCTTGCCAAGTCAAAATGTGCCATGCTGATAGACTCATACCCAAAAAGACTGAGTGCTGTAATAAAATCAAAAGGTGCTTCAACAAAGTATTTCACCTCTCCTGTGTTCTCTCCTGTGCCTTATACTATAATTTGTGATAAACAGGGTGTTCTAGTGGTGATAGATAATCAGTTCTCACCTCTCCTAGGCCCTTAGTAACAATGCCTTAAACTGTGCTGCACATATTCAGTAGTGAGTTCCTCCTCGAAGAGCAGAGAAGGAATTTACCACTGGGCATGTCTGCAGTCATTTCAGAACTGCTAGACAGAACAAAAGACAGTATTAAAGCAAGACATGAATATAGCAGCTGCACTTTTTAAAGTTTCCTTTTTCCCCCCCAATTTACACTAGCACAATTCTCTGTATTTCCAGGACATACATACTGTATATAGCTGCATAACGTTATCTGACTCTCTGACACTGTGGTCTCTTTTCTTACAGCGTTACCAACTACACACACATTTATATACCGCAGACAACTGGCTCTCAATTAAATTAACACATTTTATCACTATTTACGGTTTTATTGTGGCTACTGCTTTGCTACCAACCCAAGATAGCGTAGAAAGGTTGTTCTCTGCTCTCAGCGTAGAAAGGTTGTTCTCTGCTCTCAGCGTAGAAAGTTTGTTCTCTGCTCTCAAAATAATTGGATTGGATTTGAGGGCATCTATGAAGTAGACTCTCACTGAGGAAATACTTTTCATACATTTCTTAAATAAGTGCACACCAGTATTAAAAGGGTTTTCTTAGATTTTAATACTGATGATGATGACCTATCCTCTGGATAACTCATCAGTATCTGATCGGTGGGTGTCTGACACCCAGGACCCCACGATCAGCTGTTTGAGAAGGCAGTGGTGCTTCTGTGAACACAGCGGCCTTCTCGCAGCTTCCCAAACACAGTGTCGTACATTCTATAGCTGCTGTGCTTGGTATCGCAGTTCAGCCCCATTTAATTCTATGTGGCTGAGCTGCACCTAGGCCACGTGACCTATGAACGTGTCGTCACTGGCCGAGGGAAATCTGCGAGAAGGCTACGGCGCTACTGTGGGTGCCACTGCCTTCTCAAACATCGGACCCCCACCCATTAGATACTGATGACCTATCCAGAGGATAGGTCATCATCATCATATTAAAATCTCAGAAAACCCCTTTAAATACATAGGGGTCAATTTTTTATGAAGGGGATATTTTAAGTTATTTTTGCTTGATTCTGTGTTGGTGTACTTTATGACAGTGTTCAACTCTAGTCCTTGGGGCCCACCTGCCGGTCATGTTTTCCTTCGTATTGAGCAGGTGATATAATTAGGGTCAATGCATCAGGACTTACCACAGGTGTTCATTCTGTTGGATATTCTGAACTCATGACTGACAGGTGGTCCCTAAAAAAATCTCAGTGCTAAATTTGGAATGAAACTCATTAACATAGCTAACCATCCATATTTCAAAACTGGAGTGAGTCGTGTAAAAATGAAAAAAAAAAAAGTCACAAAATATTTGTGCAAGTAAGCCCAAAACGTCTCAAGAGCCCATTTTGAACCCAGAATTCTGGAGTGAAGGCCTTATAAATCAGAGTTATAGTCAATTGCATAGCAAATTACAGAAATGTAAATAAGTTATTTGTTCAGAAATTGTATTCCCGTTAATTTAGTTTAAAAGGGTCTGTCTCACTTCAGCAAATGGCATTTATCATGTAGAGAAAGTTATTACAAGCCGCTTACTAATATATTGTGATTGTCCATATTGCCTCTTTTGCTGGCTGGATTCATTTTTCCATAGCATTGTTTCCATGGTTACGACCACCCTGAAACCCAGCAGTGGTGGCTGTGCTTGTACATTGTAGGAAAAAGTGTTGTCCTATGTGCACACCCATGGTACCGGCCACCAGAGGGGTATGCGCTTTTTTCTACAGTGTGATAGCACGGCCACCACTGCTGGGTTTCAGGGTGGTCGTAACCATGGAAAAAAGATGTGTATAATACAATAGAAAAAATAATCAAGCCAGCAAAGGAAGCAATATGAATAATAAAAATACATTAGTAAGTGTCTTGTATTTCTCTACATAATAAATGCCATTTGCTGAAGTGAGACAACCCCTTTAAGTTCTTTCTACAGTAGGTAGCTTGATTACTTACATGTTGGTGAGAAGAAGCCTGATGTTGCTATTTTACTACAGTAACTGTATTGCCAATTATTGGCCATTTATGAAGGAGTTGGAGTCAGGAATTTGGCCTACTGATTCCACAGGCCTGGTGTAAAGACGAGGCTCACGCTGATCAGGCCATTAAACCGATTTGACAAATTATAAAAATAAATAAATAAATTGGGGGACAAATTTTTAAGGGTCGCTAAATAATCTATAACATGTATATTTTTTTCCTTATCAAGACATTTATGGTTTTATGAATTGTATCCTCTCAAGAATTAAAACAAAACGCAAAAAGAAATGTGGTTTCTATAGCATTAAACCTCTCATCTATAGATTGCTCATATTCAGCAGTCTTGTAAAATTGATTGTGCTATGACACATTATTTAGCACTTTTCCCACGTAATGGGGCTGGAATGTTCCTCTTTTCCCTTGAAGGACAGCAAATAATACACAAGTGCAGCACATAGGCTAAGGACATTGTTTCACAATCCAGTCAAGTCAGCAGGAGGCTTTATTAACATGGATCACGTGAATTGACTTGGTCAAAAGTAGTGTTTAATTCCATTTCCTAACAAAGCTTCACGGTAAACACTGCTCGGGATTATACCGCTTCAAATTCCCATTGCTGCTCATTTATTTTTACAGGGAAGAAAATATTTTATTCTGAGCAAAACATTGTGTGGTTCATCTTTCTCAAATTTGGAAGTGAAAACCCATGGTTAATGTAAAAAAATGAAAATCATACATAGACTATTAAATGACAATCTCTTTCTAACAAGGCTAAAACCAGCCCTGTACCTCACAGAGATCTCCACATTCATTACTCTGCTAGATGTATTTCAAGCTGGCTTTCTCAGGGGCGTACCCTGCCTGCTGCAGCTGGTGGCAATTGAAAGGTGGAACTGAGCATGTGCAACCTCCTCAGTGATGTGGACAGAGAAACTGGAAAAAGAGAAAACAGTAGGTGGCGCTATACAGATAGATTTAATTAAATAATTCAGTGGCTATACTAAGTTTTTAATTACATGAAATGACTAAAGTATACAGATCCAGGTGTCTGTTTGAAAATGGGAGAATACATTTTGTGGGACAAATTCATTTTCCCTTTTGGTCTAATAACCCCATTAGGCCTCATGCACACGACCGTATGGATTTTGCAGTCCACAAACCGCGGCTCCGCAAAATGTGTGCGGGCCACAATTTCCAGGAGCCCTATTGTCAAAATGCCTATTCTTGTCCACAAAACAGACAAGAATAGGACAAGTTTAATTTTTTGCAGGACGGACAACCTGTTCTGTCTGCATTTTTTGTGGTTACATTGAAATGAATCGGTCCGCACCCAGTCTTCAAAAAATGCTAATCTGATGCAGAAAAAATATGGTTGTGTGCATTAGGCCTAAAGAACATTATGATGAGCAGGGTTCTAGCTATTAAAAAAATAATAAAGTGTGGCATGCATTCTCATGGTATGAATATATATATATATATATATATACACACACACAGGTATATTTAGGATGCAGTGTAATTTTCAAAAGCTATAAGGTTTTGATTTTTCCATTGACATAGCCATATGAGGGCCTTTTTAATGTAGGACAAATTGTATTTTTAATGCCACCTTTCTCAGATACTTGTAATGTATTCTATAACTTTTAGACCAAATTTTGGGGCAAAAGTGTAAAAAAAAAATACAACGCCACCATTGTTTTTATGGTTTTGTTTTTATGGTGCTTACTGCCTGGTAATAGTGACATTTTAAAGGGGTTGTCTGAGTGTTTAATATTGATAACCTATCCTCAGTCATCAGTATCTGATCAGTGGGGTCTGACTCTTGGCACCCCCACTGCTCAGCTGTTTGAAGAGATGTCACTGGCCTCTTCCTAGGCCATTGACATGATGTTCATCAGTCAAATGGCCTATGGACAAATCAGTCCCTTTCAAGTGAATGGGGCTGAGCTGCAATACCAAGCACAACCACTATCCAATGGACGGCACTGTACTTGGT
Organism: Bufo bufo; assembly: GCF_905171765.1. Lineage (NCBI taxonomy): Eukaryota > Metazoa > Chordata > Amphibia > Anura > Bufonidae > Bufo > Bufo bufo. Next base: position 55,699,975 of record NC_053395.1, read on the forward strand.
AAGTTGCAGGGAGGCTGTGGCACTCACCAGAGCTCAGATGCCTCTTCAAACAGCTGATTGGCAGGGGTGCTGGGAGTCAGATCTCCACTGATCACATACTGATGACCTATCCTGAGCATAGACTATCAGTATTAAACACTCAGTCAAACTCTATTCAGCAGGACAGTATGATTGTGGAGATACCAAATTTATGTTTTTTTTTGTTATGTTTTACCCCTTTTAAAAGTAAAAATTTCTTTGCTTTTTTATATTCTGACACCCACAAATTTTTTCCCCATTTTCTGGTGATGAAGCTTAGCGGGGGCTTGATTTTTGAAAGGTGCAAAAAACTCAAATCAATAAATAAATCCCAAATTCTAGTTTTATGATAAATTTACTGTTGTAGACCTCCAGACTAATTTTCATTGCGAGTATGTATTTATCCTGTTGCCTTCAGCACTATTCTGGGAACAATCCAGTTCATTTACTTAAAGGCTTTTATTTTACAAATTTGATGGAGTTCAGGTCGCGACAGTCAGAAGTCAAGACCAGGAGCAGACTAATATTTCAAGGATGGAAAGGGTCAGGTTGACATTTCTGATGTATTATTTGTTAATGTGGGCCTCATTTTAACATTAATGTGACATCTGTGCCCCCCTGGTGTGCCAGGCCTACTAAATATTTTGCAGGGACTATATATAATTACACCACTAGAAAAGTCTACAATAAAAAGCCTATTAGTCACAGTGTCAAAAACTTATAGATGGGTGAAGTTGGTTTAACCCTTAAGCTGCCTGGTGTTTGGAGAAAATGTTCACAATTTTTTTTTTTTAAAAGACTAAAATTCTCCACAAGTTAAGCCTACCTAAGATGGCTAATACTTCCATCTGCCACAAGAGGTCACTAAGGGTTGGATGGGTGGGGGGGGGGGGGGGGGGGGGGTTGGCTTTACAGAGCCTCTGTCGGCAGGAGGAACACTATGAAACCAAACATAGAATCTGGTCGGGTTGATCCCATCTTGTGTTATTCCATTGGAAAGTTTTGGTAAAAACGTACATTTCATCGATATGTTAATTATCTTCAGCGCACTGAAAGGTGGCCCCGAGACTCTCAGAGGACCCGAGCTCCTTGACTTTCACTTACAGCCCCTCCTAATGCCCCCATGAATGACAAGGCCAGGCACTTCACCAAGATTCCTGGCCCTTGTGACTTTGAGGGTGGAGGAGCTCTGGTGCCTAAGGGTATCAGGCCCACCCCTCAATGCTCTGAATACCTAATTAAAATAATAATAAAATGTTAATTTACCTGGAGCATCCCAACAGAATATCATATTGTTTAACTCAGCAGAGTGAACACTACATGCATTTTGTATGGTCTAATAGGGTTTTATCCTGCTGACCGAAACTTTTTAAATCAAGTTTTTGGTCCTCCTCTTCCAGGATGAGGGGTGGAGATTAGAGCTGAGCTAATCAAAGTTGACGAAGTGGAATTCGATCCGAATTTCCAAAAATAATTTGATTTGCAACAAATGAGAATTTCCTCACGCTTGTGCTAATGAATCGCATTTTTTCCTAAAATGGCTGCTGCACATGTGAGGACATGGATCAAGGGACTCTGGGAAGGCTGAATCACCCATAATGCCATGCATGCAGCCAATCATCAGCCAGCCCTGTGATGTCACAGCCCTATAAATAGCCTCAGCCATCTTGGATTCTGCAATTTTCCATTGTAATTTTCCATTGTACTAGCAGGCGCTAGGGACAGTGCTAGAAAAAACTTCATTGTACTAAAAAAAAGATTTACAAATGCAGGGAAAGTTTATTCAAGGTGTAGGTGTCACGGAACCATGAACCAGACGTACAACAAGAGATAAGTGAAAATAAGAAGGCTTTATTGAAAATAAAGCTGTAAAGCAAAAGTCCAAACGGATGGTGAAACCGAGCAGAGTCTTTGCGAAGCCAGAGGTCAGGAACCAGAAGGGTAGTCAGACGAAGCCAGGATCAGGAACCAGCAGGGTAGTCAGACGAAGCCAGGATCAGGAACCAGCAGGGTAGTCAGACGAAGCCAGGATCAGGAACCAGCAGGGTAGTCAGACGAAGCCAGGATCAGGAACCAGAAGGGTAGTCAGACGAAGCCAGGATCAGGAACCAGAAGCAGCAGCAGTCTTAGAAGCATGTGAACACAAGAGGACCAAGCAAGGAACTGAAGCCACAGACCTCCTATATATATGAGCTAGGCATCCAGCTCCTCCCAGGGGAAGGAGGAGCCGCAGGGTGGAAGGCTACAAGAAACCCAGAAACCAAGATGGCCGCCAGCACATGTCAAACGAAGGAGAGCAGCAAGCAGGTAAGACCATGACAGTAGGGAAAGGATAGGGAGGAATCATTCCACAGCATTTATGTTGAACAGGGTTTAGTAGGGGAGGTGACAATCTAGGTAATAGGAACAGTCCTATTACACCTTGCTGCACTGACTAGGGACCCAAATTGCCATTATACAGCTCTGTTATTTCCGCAAACCGTTCTTGTTATTGGGGTGTTACAGCCATTAACAGGGTTTATTACAAGGAAATATTTCTACATCTTAATTACCCTTGTGCGGTGCAGTTATAAGATCTAAAGCATTTTTTGGCTTGTGTTAGTGGAAAAAAAAAGGCGTATTAGCCGTTGTGTGGTGAAGTGCTAAATTTACTGCACTTTAGTGGCAAAAGCAAAATATATTTGCCTTTCAGTGGTGCAGTTATATGTTCTAAAGCCCTTTTTGTTGTGTATTAGTGGAAAAAGATAAATATATTTGCCGTTCAGCGGTGCAGTTATATGTTCTAAAGCCTTTTGTGGCGTGTATTAGTGGAAAAAGAAAGATATATTTGCCGTTCAGCGGTGCAGTTATCTGTTCTAAAGACTTTTGTGGCGTGTATAAGTGGAAAAAGAAAAATATATTTGCAGTTCAGTGGTACAGTTATATGTTCTAAAGCCCTTTTTTTGTGTGTATTAGTGGCACAAAAAAAGTATTTGCCATTGTGCGAGTGAGAAAATTACAGCCCTTTTTGGCATGTATTAATGGGAAAAAAGGGCTTATTAGCCGTTGTGTGGTGAAGTGAGAAAATTAGATTTTTTTTGGGGTGTTTTAATTTCCTTTTTATTTATTTATCTGATATAACAGTATGTCAGACAGAGAAGTTCTAGGCCCTGCACAGGGGAGTGGCAGAGGCCTAAATGTTTCTGTCGTGTAATAGTGGCAAAAGTAAAATATATTTGCCGTTTAGCGGTGCAGTTATATGTTCTAAAGCCTTTTCTGGCATGTATTAGTGGCAAAAGTAAAATATATTTGCCGTTCAGCGGTGCACTTATATGTTCTAAAGTCCTTTTTGTCGTGTATTAGTGGCAAAAGTAAAATATATTTGCCGTTCAGCGGTGCACTTATATGTTCTAAAGCCATTTGTGGCGTGTATTAGTGGCAAAAGTAAAATATATTTGCCACTCAGCGGTACAGTTATATGTTCGAAAGCCATTTGTGGAGTGTATTAGTGGCAAAAGAAAAATATATTTGCTGTTAAGCGGTGCAGTTATATGTTCTAAAGCCTTTTGTAGCGTGTATAAGTGGAAAAAGAAAAATATATTTGCCGTTCAGCAGTGCAGTTATATGTTCTAAAGCCTTCTGTTGTGTGTATAAGTTGAATAAAATAAGGGCCTATTTGCCATTCAGCGGTACAGTTATATGTTCTAAAGCCCTTTTTGGCGTGCATTAATGGCAAAATAAAAATATATTTGCCGTTCAGCGGTGCAGTTATTGTCACGGATGAAGTTGCAGATAGCCGGAATGTATAAATAAAGGACCGACTGGTTTGATCCCAAACTAAGGAGCATATAGGTGAGCCCTTTAAAACCCTAAGAGCTCTCCCTGACTACTATGCACATGCAAGGGTCTCAATGGTAGACGATTGCATGCCCACGTACCTGACTGTGTGACACCTGAAAACCCTATAATAGTGAGGGGACAGGATCACCCGCTCCCTGCACTTAATACGGACGGAGTCAGGGTCACCTAGAATCAAGCCAGCAAGGAAACACAATAAAGGAAAAGACTTATCTGAGCAAGCAGCAGCAGCAGCAGCCTCTAGCAGTGAACACTTCACCCAGGAAGTAGTATAAACCGCAAAGTGAGGCAGTATGGGAGGGAATATAAAGGAAGACGATTAGTCTAAATAAGTGGCACCTGGCAGAAGTAAAGGAGATGACAAAGTGAAACCAAAACAAAGAACGTCATACAAGAGGTAGAGAAGAACGTCTGCCAGACCTTCTCACAGAACTGGCGGTGACAGTTATATGTTCTAAAGCCCTATTTGCCGTTCAGCGGTGCAGTTATATGTTCTAAAGCCTTTTGTGGTGTGTATAAGTGGAAAAAGAAAAATATATTTGCCGTTCAGCGGTGCAGTTATATGTTCTAAAGCCCTTTTAGGCATGAATTAGTGTCAAAATAAAAATAAAAATTTCCGTTTTAGCGGAGCAGTTATATGTTCTAAAGCCTTTTTTGTCGCGTATTAGTGGCAAAAGAAAAATATATTTGCCGTTCAGCGGTGCAGTTATATCTTCTAAAGCCCTCTTTTGCCTGTATTAATGGCACAAAAAAAGTATTTGCCGTTTTGTGAGTGAGAAAATTACAGCCCTTTTTGGCATGTATTAGTGGGAAAAAAAGGGCTTATTAGCCGTTGTGTGGTGAAGTGATAAAATTAGAGAATTTTTTTGGGTGTTTTAATTTCCTTTTTATTTATTTATCTGATATAACAGTAAGTCAGACAGAGAAGTGCCAGGCCCTGCACAGGGGAGTGGCAGAGGCCTAAATGTTTCTGGCGCAGGCAGAGGTCGCAGCAGAGTAAGGGGGCGTGGCAGCAGGAGTCACAGCGAGAGGTATGAGCTCCCGGTGTCATCTAGTGGTCGTGTCTTGACCAGCAACCCAGCAGTTCTTGAATGGTTGACTTGGTCATCTCTGTTTAGGATCCACTCCTGTTTTTTTTGGCATTAGCAATACTGATGGATTACTGACCAAATGCTGACTGAGTAAAGGCAGATGCTCCACAGACAGGATCAGTTTTTTGTGGGTTATTGTTCTGACGGATCAGAGGAAGGGCAAAATAATCAGTGACGTCAACACAAACTTACTGCTGACACCCTCTCCACTCTGTCGGGGGCCTCTACTGGTATAAGCGTTTAATAGAACAAGTTCTGTAGACATCTATGTGGAATCAGCTGACGACGGTGTAAAAAGAGTGCGCTTCTTCTTGGCGCTAACATCGACCTATAAGGCTGAGTTCATACTTCAGTTATTTGGTCAGTTTTGGCCTCGTGACTGCCCTAATAAGTGAAGTGTGCAGTGATTCTAAGAGTGACACCTGTCATCTGCATGTCATACTAACTCACAGTATTATTTCACTACCACAGCAGACTCCCTATGCGTGTTACTGCAAGGCACAGTGCTCTACACCAGTGGTCCCCAACCTTTTTTGCACCAAGGACCGGTTTCATGCAAGACAATTTTCCCAGTGACCGGGGGGGCAGAGCGGGCTTAGGTGGGATCTGGTCGACACTGACTGATTCACGTGCATTACAAAACACAAGGTGCATATTAAAATATATAACACTATAACACTATGTATGAGGCTGCTGGGACTAAGGTGACATTATACTGTACAAGGCGGCTGGGGACAAGGTGACATTATACTGCATGGGGTGGGCCAAATGGTGACATTATACTGCATGGGGTGGGCCAAATGGTGACATTATACTGCATGGTGCAACAATCCCCCCCCTCTACAATATCTATTCAGTGTCTGCATGGTGTAAATAGCTGAGGGCTTGCTGGGCTTTGTAGTGCTCTTAAGGCCATAGGTTGCTTCTTTAACTAACAAATTGTATGATGCAAACACAAAGCATCACCTACCTAGTGACAACCCCATGACAGCAGCTAGGGCCCACACAGCACACAGGGTCATGCACTGCAGGTAGTCACCAGCCCGAGTAATATACAGCAAGCAACACTAACCTGAAAACACTACACTTCCGACTGCTCTAAGCCCCGCCCCAGATCCATTTATAGCCAATCAGCATTTGTCTAACCACTAACCAATCAGCGGGCCTGTTATAACTGCTCTCACATCAGGTGTACATGAAAGAATCACTGGGATTGGCTGGGAGCAGCTACCTGAGGGATTGTCATACTGGTATGGAGATTGCCGGCTCCTGCATTTCTCCTTGTCTGTATTGCCACGGCCAACCAAACAATCATCCAGGGCCCGGTCCTGGGCTGCGGACCGGTGGTTGGGGACCACTATAAAGGCTCTTAGCAGCCAGGAAATAGCCGTTTTTTAACGCAATTTGCCGTAAATAAATTCGGATCAAACTAAATTTTATTAAAAAAATTGGTGAACTGGCCGAATTGAATTTTTAAAAAATGTGATTATCTCTAGTAGAGATGGCATAAACCAATGAAATAATGGGCTATGTAACTTCTGTATTTACACTGTATTTAAGTCTGTATTCACGTTCAAGAAAAAGATTGCTATATCAATTCAAGTCACTTGTCAAGGTGCTAAGAGGAAAGGACCTAGTAGACTGTTACATCTTCAGACTGTCTTCACAGGATTCTTGGCATACTGCATAGCCCCTTCAGAATTACCACTTATCACTGTGGAAACACAAGTCTTTATGAATAAAACAACGGCACCTCGGTAAACTTACAATTTTATATAATTCTGACCATCAAAGTCAAGGATATTCTTTCCAGTTCTTTTATGTACACATTGTAAGGAAACGACTCAGCCCCAGTTGTAGAGAATCTGCACACACAGACTCCTCTCTGTGGGATACAACACATTCATTGTCATCACATCAAAGGCAAATTTTCCTAAGTAATGATTCAATTTCACCTAGAGGTGCATTATTTAATAATCTGGCCCAGTATGATCTTTCTTGTTTGACACGTCTAAGCAACATGAGACGTTGTGTCCATAAGGGTTAATGCCTCGACTAATTAGAAAATGCATTCAGATGTATTCACAGATGCATTCAGGGTAGTCACACTCATGCTAATTGAAATATTGATGTACATTCTACTCAATATCAGATTGAATCTTTATGGAGAATTATTGGTAGACTTAGTAAAAAGAAACCATGGCCAGAAAACGGCTTACCTATAAATGGCCATATGAGCTAAGAAGATGCTTTATCATTACCATACTTCCATCCAATATTATTTTGAAAATCAAGGTGATCCTCTCTGGCCATGCTCCTTTGGCATAGGAATGCTTTCATGCTTTTCAACACAAATTTGGCACAGATTTTGATTTTTAACATAACCACTTGCTAACCAGTCATTGTATATATACAAACCGGATTCCAAAAAAGTTGGGACACTATACAAATCGTGAATAAAAACTGAATGCAATGATGTGGAGGTGCCAACTTCTAATATTTTATTCAGAATAGAACATAAATCACGGAACAAAAGTTTAAACTGAGAAAATGTACCATTTTAAGGGAAAAATATGTTGAATCAGAACTTCATGGTGTCAACAAATCCCCAAAAAGTTGGGACAAGGCCATTTTCACCACTGTGTGGCATCTCCCCTTCTTCTTACAACACTCAACAGACGTCTGGGGACCGAGGAGACCAGTTTCTCAAGTTTAGAAATAGGAATGCTCTCCCATTCTTGTCTAATACAGGCCTCTAACTGTTCAATCGTCTTGGGCCTTCTTTGTTGCACCTTCCTCTTTATGATGCGCCAAATGTTCTCTATAGGTGAAAGATCTGCACTGCAGACTGGCCATTTCAGTACCCGGATCCTTCTCCAACGCAGCCATGATGTTGTGATTGATGCAGAATGTGGTCTGGCATTATCTTGTTGAAAAATGCAGGGTCTTCTCTGAAAGAGATGACGTCTGGATGGGAGCATATGTTGTTCTAGAACCTGAATATATTTTTCTGCATTGATGGTGCCTTTCCAGACATGCAAGCTGCCCATGCCACACGCACTCATGCAACCCCATACCATCAGAGATGCAGGCTTCTGAACTGAGCGTTGATAACAACTTGGGTTGTCCTTGTCCTCTTTGGTCCGGATGACATGGCGTCCCAGATTTCCAAAAAGAACTTCGAATTGTGACTCGTCTGACCACAGAACAGTCTTCCATTTTGCCACACTCCATTTTAAATGATCCCTGGCCCAGTGAAAACGCCTGAGCTTGTGGATCTTGCTTAGAAATGGCTTCTTCTTTGCACTGTAGAGTTTCAGCTGGCAACGGCGGATGGCACGGTGGATTGTGTTCACTGACAATGGTATCTGGAAGTATTCCTGAGCCCATTCTGTGATTTCCTTTACAGTAGCATTCCTGTTTGTGGTGCAGTGTCGTTTAAGGGCCCGGAGATCACGGGCATCCAGTATGGTTTTACGGCCTTGACCCTTACGCACAGAGATTGTTCCAGATTCTCTGAATCTTCGGATGATGTTATGCACAGTTGATGATGATAGATGCAAAGTCTTTGCAATTTTTCGCTGGGTAACACCTTTCTGATATTGCTCCACTATATTTCTGCGCAACATTTTGGGAATTGGTGATCCTCTACCCATCTTGGCTTCTGAGAGACACTGCCACTCTGAGAAGCTCTTTTTATACCCAATCATGTTGCCAATTGACCTAATTAGTGTTAATTCCAGCTCTTCATTATGCTCAAATTTACTTTTTCCAGCCTCTTATTGCTACTTGTCCCAACTTTTTGGGGATTTGTTGACACGGTGAAAATTGGAATCAACTTATTTTTCCTTTAAAATTATACATTTACTCGGATTAAACGTTTGATCTGTCATCTACGTTCTATTACAAATAAAATATTGACATTTGCCATCTCCACGTCATTGCATTCAGTTTTTATTCACAATTTGTTTAGTGTCCCAACTTTTTTGGAATCCGGTTTGTATGTATATATATATATATATATATATATATATATACAGTCAGGTCCATAAATATTGGGACATCAACACAATTCTAAAAATTTTGGCTCTATACACCACCACAATGAATTTGAAATGAAACGAACAAGATGTGCTTTAACTGCAGACTGTCAGCTTTAATTTGAGGGTATTTACATCCAAATCAGGTGAACGGTGTAGGAATTACAACAGTTTACATATGTGCCTCCCACTTGTTAAGGGACCAAAAGTAATAGGGCAATTGGCTTCTCAGCTGTTCCATGGCCAGGTGTGTGTTATTCCCTCATTATCCCAATTACAATGAGCAGATAAAAGGTCCAGAGTTAATTTCAAGTGTGCTATTTTCATTTGGAATCTGTTGCTTCAACTCTCAAGATGAGATCCAAAGAGCTGTCACTATCAGTGAAGCAAGCCATAATTAGGCTGAAAAAAACAAAACAAGCCCATCAGATAGCAAAAACATTAGGCGTGGCCAAAACAACTGTTTGGAACATTCTTAAAAAGAAGGAACGCATCGGTGAGCTCAGCTACACCAAAAGACCTGGAAGACACGGAAAACAACTGTGGTGGATGACCGAAGAATTCTTTTCCCTGGTGAAGAAAACACCATTCACAACAGTTGGCCAGATCAAGAACACTCTCCAGAAGGCAGGTGTATGTGTGTCAAAGTCAACAATCAAGAGAAGACTTCACCAGAGTCAATACAGAGGGTTCACCACAAGATGCAAACCATTGGTGAGCCTCAAAAACAGGAAGGCCAGATTAGAGTTTGCCAAACGACATCTAAAAAAGCCTTCACAGTTCTGGAACAACATCCTATGGACAGATGAGACTAAGAACAACTTGTACCAGAGTGATGGGGAGAGAAGAGTATGGAGAAGGAAAGGAACTGCTCATCATCCTAAGCATACCACCTCATCAGTGAAGCATGGTGGTGGTAGTGTCATGGCGTGGGCATGTATGGCTGCCAATGGAACTGGTTCTCTTGTATTTATTGATGATGTGACTGCTGACAAAAGCAGCAGGATGAATTCTGCAGTGTTTCGGGCAATATTATCTGCTCATATTCAGCCAACTGCTTCAGAACTCATTGGACAGCGCTTCACAGTGCAGATGGACAATGACCCAAAGCATACTGCAAAAGCAACCAAAGAGTTTTTAAAGGGTAAGAAGTGGAATGTTATGCAATGGCCAAGTCAATCACCTGACCTGAATCCGATTAAGCATGCATTTCACTTGCTGAAGGCAAAACTGAAAGGAAAATGCCCCAAGAACAAGCAGGAACTGAAGACAGTTGCAGTAGAGGCCTGGCAGAGCATCACCAGGGATGAAACCCAGCGTCTGGTGATGTCTATACGTTCCAGACTTCAGGCTGTAATTGACTGCAAAGGATTTGCAACCAAGTATTAAAAAGTGAAAGTTTGATTTATGATTATTATTCTGTCCCATTACTTTTGGTCCCTTCACAAGTGGGAGGCGCATATGCAAACTGTTGTGATTCCTACACCGTTCACCTGGTTTGGATGTAAATACCCTCAAATTAAAGCTGACAGTCTGCAGTTAAAGCACATCTTGTTTGTTTCATTTCAAATCCATTGTGGTGGTGTATAGAGCCAAAAATTTTAGAATTGTGTGGATGTCCCAATATTTATGGACCTGACTGTATGTATATATATATATATATATACAGTGGATATAAAAAGTCTACACACCCCTGTTAAAATGTCAGGTTTCTGTGATGTAAATAAATGAGACAAAGATAAATCATTTCAGAACTTTTTCCACCTTTAATGTGACCTATAAACTGTACAACTCAATTGAAAAACAAACTGAAATCTTTTAGGTAGAGGGAAGAAAAAATATAAAAAATAAAATAATATGGTTGCAGTAGTCTGCGCACCCTCAAATAATACTTTGTTGAAGCACCTTTTGATTTTATTACAGCACTCAGTCTTTTTGGGTATGAGCACATTTTGACTTGGCAAGATTTGCCCATTCTTCTTTGCAAAAACACTCCAAATCTGTCAGATTGCGAGGGCATCACCCCACAGATTTTCAATTGGATTCAGGTCTGGGCTCTGGCTGGGCCATTCCAAAACTTTAAATCTTCTTCTGGTGAAGCCATTCCTTTGTTGATTTGGATGTATGCTTTGGGTCATTGTGATGCTGGAAGATGAAGTTCCTCTTCATGTTTAGCTTTTCTAGCAGAAAAAACAATATTTTGCCAATATTGACTGGTATTTGGAACTGTTCATAATTCCCTCTAGCTTATCTAATGCTGCCACCACCATGCTTTACTGTGGGTATAGTGTTCTTTTGGTGATGTGCAGTGTTGTTTTTCAGACCATAACATCTTTTCCCACATGCTTTTGGGAGACTTCAGATGTGTTTTTGCAAAATGTAGCCTGGCTTGGATGTTTTTCTTCGTAAGAAAAGGCTTTAGCCTTGCCACTCTACCCCATAGCCCAGACATATGAAGAATACAGGAGATTGTTATCACATGTACCACACAGCCAGTACTTGCCAGATATCCCTGCAGCTCCTTTAATGTTGCTGTAGGCCTCTGGGTAGCCTCCCAGACCAGTTTTCTTCTCGTCTTTTCATCAATTTTGGAGGGACGTCCAGTTCTTGGTAATGTCACTGTTGTGCCATATTTTCTCCACTTGATGATGACTGTCTTCACTGTGTTCTATGGTATATCTAATGGCTTGGAAATTCTTTTGTACCCTTCTCCTGACTGATACCTTTTAACAATGAGATCCCTCTAAAGCTTTGGAAGCTCTCTGTGGACCATGGCTTTTGCTGTGGGATTCGACTATAAAAATTTCAGGAAAGACCAACTAGAGCAGCTGAACTTTATTTGGGGTTAATCAGAGGCACTTTAAATGATGGCAGGTGTATGCTGACTACTATTTAACATGATTTTGAATGTGATTGCTTAATTCTGAACACAGCTACATCCCCAGTTATAAGAGGGTGTGCACACTTATGCAACCACATTATTTTAGTTTTTTATTTGTTTTCTTCCCTCCACCTAAAAGATTTAAGTTTCTTTTTAAATTGAGTGGTACAATTTATAGGTCACATTAAAGGTGGAAAAAGTTCTGAAATGATTTATCAAATTTTTTTACAGCACAAAAACCTGACATTTTAACAGGGGTGTGTAGACTTTTTATATCCACTGTCATATATATATATATATATATATATATATATATATATATATATATATATATACACAGTACAGACCAAAAGTTTGGACACACCTTCTCATTCAAAGAGTTTTCTTTATTTTCATGACTATGAAAATTGTAGATTCACACTGAAGGCATCTAAACTATGAATTAACACATTTGGAATTATATACATAACAAACAAGTGTGAAACAACAGAAAATATGTCATATTCTAGGTTCTTCAAAGTAGCAACCCTTTGCTTTGGATAACTGCTTTGCACACTCTTGGCATTCTATTGATGAGCTTCAAGAGGTAGTCCCCTGAAATGGTTTTCACTTCACAGGTGTGCCCTGTCAGGTTTAATAAGTGGGATTTCTTGCCTTATAAATGGGGTTGGGACCATCAGTTGCGTTGAGGAGAATTCAGGTGGATACACAGCTGATAGTCCTACTGAATAGACTGTTAGAATTTGTATTATGGCAAGAAAAAAGCAGCTAAGTAAAGAAAAACGAGTGGCAATCATTACTTTAAGAAATTAAGGTCAGTCAGTCAGCCGAAAAATTGAGAAAACTTTCAAAGTAAGGGCTATTTGACCATGAAGGAGAGTGATGGGGTGCTGCGCCAGATGACCCGGCCTCCACAGTCACCGGACCTGAACCCAATCGAGATGGTTTGGGGTGAGCTGGACCACAGAGTGAAGGCAAAAGGGCCAACAAGTGCTAAGCATCTCTGGGAACTCCTTCAAGACTGTTGGAAGACCATTTCAGGGGACTACCTGTTGAAACTCATCAAGAGAATGCCAAGAGTGTGCAAAGCAGTAATCAAAGCAAAAGGTGGCTACTTTGAAGAACCTAGAATATGACATATTTTCAGTTGTTTCACACTTGTTTGTTATGTATATAATTCCACATGTGTTAATTCATAGTTTTGATGCCTTCATAGTCATGAAAATAAAGAAAACTCTTTGAATGAGAAGGTGTGTCCAAACTTTTGGTCTGTACTGTATATAGTGGGGTTTCGCTCTGGTAGATAGGGTAAGCGGGCGCAATACAGAAGCAAAATACAAGTTCTTGACTAAAATGTCAGTGTTTATTCACGCTTGAGGCAATTGCACAAAACAGCACATAACTTTGCAGTCTTGGTGTTAATTCGCACACAATGGAAAGTTCATATAACACAAGTCACCTTGCTGGCAGTTCTACCTCCAGTAGTCCACAGCAGGCTTTAGGGGGCCTGTTTCCTCAGCGTGCGGCTCTCAGCCCTCCAGCACGGCACAAAGTATCAGATCCTAAAAACAGAGACATCTCTGCTGAGCCCAGCTGCTTATTTAAGGACAGCCAGGTGCTGCCAAAACCCGGACCGGCATTCAAACTCCGGTCCAGTATTTAACCTCACCTGGCTGGAAACCAGCCCAGCCGCACATGTTCGGAGGAAAATACCTGCCTTGCCAGACTCAACCCCTCACTGTGTCACATACCCATCCCCTTTGTTCAACCCTGAGGGAGTAGACACACGCCAGACAATGCACCTGGGACAGAGCATCCGCGTTTCTCTGCAACCGGCCTGCTCTGTGTTCTACCGAGAACTTAAAGTTCTGCACAGAAAAAAAAACAACTGGTGACCTGGGCATTCCTGTCTTTGGCCTGGCTCATCCACTTGAGAGGGGAGTTGTCAGTCACCAGGCGGAACTTTCTCCCCAACAAATAGTAGCGGAGAGACTCGAGAGCCCACTTGATAGCCAGGCACTCTTTCTCCACTATACTGTACCTGGTTTCGGCTGGGGTGAGCTTGCAACTTAGGAAGACAACGGAATGCTCCTCCCTGTTGACTTCCTGAGACAGTACAGCACCGAGGCCTACTTCGGAGGCATCCGTTTGTACCACAAACTCTTCCGCCCGATCATCCAAGCGAACCATCACTAATTTCCGTCCCTTCAAGAGCCCTGTCAAGGGGGTGGCTAGAGTAGCAAAGTGGGGAAAAAACCTCATGTAATAGCCCACCATTCCCAGGAATGACTTTACTTGCCTAGTGGTGACAGGTCGGGGCCAATTCCATATCGCCTCTATTTTGTTCACTTGGGGTTTGACGACTCCGCGCCCAATGACATACATAGTAACATAGTACATAAGGCCGAAAAAAGACATTTGTCCATCTAGTTCGGCCTGTTATCCTGCAAGTTGATCCAGAGGAAGGCAAAAAAACCCTGTGAGGTAGAAGCCAATTTTCCCCACTTTAGGGGAATAAAAAATTCCTTCCCGACTCCAATCAGGCAATCAGAATAACTCCCTGGATCAACGACCCCTCTCTAGTAGCCATAGCCTGTAATATTATTACGCTCCAGAAACACATCCAGGCCCCTCTTGAATTCCTTTATTGTACTCACCATCACCACCTCCTCAGGCAGAGAGTTCCATAGTCTCACTGCTCTTACCGTAAAGAATCCTTTTCTATGTTTGTGTACAAACCTTCTTTCCTCCAAACGGAGAGGATGTCCCCTCGTCACAACCCCAGGTACTTAGTCTCTTCTAACCCTATTGCACATTTTTTGGGGTTAGCGGTTAGGCCAGCTTTCCGAAGGGAGTCCACTACAGCCCACACTTTGGGTAGGTGACTTTCCCAGTCGGTACTGTGGATGACAATATCATCCAGGTAAGCCGAAGTGTACTGACGATGTGGACGAAGCACAATGTCCATTAGTCACTGAAAAGTGGCAGGGGCGCCATGAAAACCAAAGGGCAAGACCTTATATTGATACAGCCCCTCAGGCGTGATGAAGGCAGTTTTCTCTTTGGCAGCCTCCGTTAAGGGCACCTGCCAGTACCCTTTCGTGAGGTCCAAAACATAAAAATACCAGGCTTGTCCTAACCTCTCGATAAGGTCATCCACCCGGGGCATGGGATATGCATCGATTTTGGAAACCTTGTTACGTTTTGGAATATCGTTAAAAAACCACAACGTCCCGTCCGGCTTGGGTATCAATACTATAGGACTGGCCAACTCACTCCTGAGGCTCAGTGACAATGTCATGCTGGATTATGGAAGTGCATCCAGGGAGGTCCGAGAACACATCCGTGTTCTGACTAACGAACTCCCTGGCCTCCTTAGTCTGTTTAGAGGAGAGGCTGTCAGCAATGTTTACTGTGGCAGCCGCCTCTCTTGCATCAGACAGAGGGGCTGGTACCTCTTCTCCTAGAAAACCCGGCCGCAGGCTGTCTTCTGTACAGGTTTCCCTATCTTTCCACGGTTTGAGTAAATTCACATGGTAAACCTGCTCCGGCTTTTGCCGCCCTGGCTCGTGTACCTTGTAGTTTACATCTCCAATTTTCTCAAGTACCTTGTAGGGACCCCTACCACCTACCCAGGAACCTACTGTCCACGGTTGACACCAGAACTAAAACCCGATCACCCGGGTTAAAGATCCGGACCTGAGCCTGCCGATTATATACCCTACTCTGGGCTCACTGAGCTGCCTCCATATGCTCCCTAACAAGAGGCAAAACTGTCTCTATCCGATCTTGAATCTGGGTAACGTACTCAATGACACTTTTATGTGGAGTGGGTTGTTGTTCCCACGCCTCTTTGGCCACGTCCAAGAGACCGCGAGGGTGTCTGCCATATAGCAGTTCGAAGGGCGAGAACCCAGTAGAGGCCTGGGGTACCTCTTGCACTGCGAACATTAGATAGGGCAGAAGGAGGTCCCAGTCCTTCCCATCTTTAGAAATGACCTTTTTCAACATTTTTTTTAATGTTTGGTTAATCCGTTCTACCAGACCATCCTTTTGCGTCCCACTGAGGGACAATAAAGGGATTTTCTTCTTCTTAAACGGACGTCCGTAGTTGTTTTATGTGCAGCAACTTACAGAGTTCCCTCATCACCTTGGACATAAAAGGGGTCCCTTGGTCGGTCACAACCTCTTTAGGTAGTCCTACTCGGGAAAACATCTCCATTAACTCCTTAGCTATGAGTTTGGCCGAGGTATGTCGCAGTGGCACCGTCTTCGGGGACCTAGTGGCGTAGTCTAGAATGACTAAGATGTGTTGATGCCCTCTGGTGGACTTCTTTACTGGGCCTATGAGGTCCATAGCTATTCGGTCAAACGGTACTTCAGTAATCGGGAGAGGTACTAGGGGACTACGGAAATGTGGCTGGGGGCTAGATATCTGCCAGGTTGGGAAAGACTTACAAAACTCTTCCACTTCTTTGAATATGCTGGGCCAGTAAAACTGCTGTAGAATACGATCCTGAGTTTTCTGCAGCCCCAGGTGACCCCCGAGAACGTGTTGGTGGGCTAGATATAACACAAGCTTGCGATAAGCCTTGAGGACCACCAACTGTTCAATAGGCTCACCCCGTAGTTAGTTTACCTGATACAACATATCCTGATAAACCACAAAACGGGGAAACACTGACTGCCCCAGGTTGTTGTGGTTCACCATCTACTATTAACACATTTTTCCAGGCGCGGGATAAGGTAGGGTCCCGACATTGGGCGGTACCAAAATTATCCCAGGAGACATTTAGGTCTGTCAATTCAGGACCCGGCGGCAAGTCCTCCACGTCTCCCACCATCACACTTAGCGGGGTCGTCTCCCCCCTCTTACACCGAAGTGGCGGTCACCCCTACCGCTGGCCCTTTGGTCTCAGGTTCCCAGGGTTCTGGTCTCCGCCCTGAGCCGGGCTACTCTGCTAGGGTTACCCCTGTCTCATGGGTATCAGTCAATCTCATAGCAGGCCACAGTGCCGGGAAGTCTCTCCCTATTATACGTTCGTAGTGTAAATTTGCGGCAACTGCCACTTCGTGAGTCCATCTGCCAGCCCCTGTGGTTAGAGACACCAGGGCGGTGGGATAGTCTTTTAAGTCTCCATGGATGCACATGACCCCGATGTTCCAGCCAGTATACTCCGCTGACCGTACTAGGGGAGCCCTTACTAGGCACACCAAACTCCCTGAGTCCAGCAGAGCCTCCGCTGGAGTGTCTCTTACCTCCACCTGGCACAGGTGGTTTACAGTTTTTGGGGTACCTGCTGCACACATCTTCCTGGCATATAGCGATTGACGGTAGCCATAGTTAGTACCCATGGGTTCCACCTGATGGGGATAGTCAGCTCTTACATGGCCCGGCTCCTGACACCGCCAGCAGACTATTGGAGCCAGGTCCGTAGAGGATACACCCCGGGTAGGTTTGGTTTGTACAAGTCACCGGGTCTGGAATGCAGATTTATGGGGATTGCACACCTCCCAAAAGAACCGCCTGTAACAGTCTTTGTAGGCTTGTAGCGCTCCACCATTTCTAGGGCGTTGCCAGGAGACACCTGGCCGATCCAGTGCTGGAGAGGGGATGGCAGAGCCCTCCAGAACATATCAGCCAATAGTCTATCCAGCATAACCGTGGGACTCAGCACATCAGGCTGTAGCCACTTTTGCAAGAGGTGGAATAAGTCATAATACTGGGTCTTCGCAGGCTCAGCCGGCTTAAACCCCCACTGATGTACCCGCTTGGCACGGACCAGCACATTCACCACCAGTCCTGCCAAAACCTCACCCTTTACTTTTTGGTAGTCGGCCGCTTCATTGTCTGGCAAGTCGAAATACACCCGCTGGGAATCGGATGCCAGAAATGGAGCGACGACCTCAGCCCATTGGTCACAGGGTAGCTTTTCCCTGATGGCCACTTTCTCGCACATCGCCAGGTAGGTTTCGATGTCGTCTGTGGGGGTCATCTTAAAAATAACAGCACGGACTGCTTTCCGGGCATCGTGGACGCTTGGGGTTGCTCCTGCTGTCTGGAAAACCATCACGTGTTGTAGCAGCAACTGGTTAGTCTCCTGCTGCTGCTTATTAGCCTCGCGTTGCTGCAGGTTTGTCTCTCGCTGCTGCAGATTAGCCTCCATGAAGGCCTTCACAAGAGCCTCCATTTTGTCATGGGGCACTGGTTGTAATACAGTTGGTTTAATGTACGACATACAACCGTGCCTGAAAAATGCAGAAACCAAAAATATCGGCGTTTACGCCAGCCTCACTGCTCTTGCACGCATCCTCCTCCAATTGTGGGGTTTCGCTCTGGTAGATAGGGTAAGCGGGCGCAGTACAGAGGCAAAATACAAGTTCTTAACTCAAAAAACACGTACCTTTGCAGTCTTGGTGTTAATTCACACACAATGGAAAATTCATATAACACAAGTCACCTTTCTGGCATTTCTGCCTCCAGTAGTCCACAGCAGGCTCTCAGCCCTCCAGCACTGCACAAAGCCTCAGATCCCAAAAACAGAGACATCTCTGCTGAGCCCAGCTGCTTATTTAAGGACAGCCAGGTGCTGCCAAAACTCAGAGCGGCACTTAAACTCCGGTCCGGTATTTGACCTCACCTGGCTGGAAACCAGCCCAGCCGCACATGCTGGGAGGAAAATACCTGCCTTGCCAGACACAACCCCCCACTGTGTCACAAAAATATAAACGCACTTTCGGTTTTGCTCCCATTTTGCATGAGCTGAACTCAAAGATCTGAAACATTTTCTACATACACAAAAGACCCATTACTCTCAAATATTGTTCACAAATCTGTCTAAATCTGTGTTAATGAGCACTTCTCCTTTGCCGAGATAATCCATCCCACCTCACAGGTGTAGCATATCAAGGTGGTGATTAGACAGCATGAATATTGCACAGGTGTGCCTTAGACTTCCCACAATAAAATTCCACTCTGAAATGTGCAGTTTGATCACACAGAACAATTCCAGAGCTGTCGCAAGAGATGTCGCTTGAGGGAGCGTGCAATTGGCATGCTGACTGCAGGAATGTCTACCAGAGCTGTTGCCCATGCAATGAATGTTCATTTCTCTATCATAAGCCGTCTCCAAAGGCGTTTCAGAGAATTTGGCAGTACATCTGTCACGGGGCGCCGGCGATGAGCTCGCTCTCTCCGCAGCGCCGACGGCGCCCCGCCTCTGTGCAGGAGTGAGGACGCGTGCATGTCCTCATCTCCTAGGTGATAGGGGGCGGGACGGACCCGGCCGCGCACGTCTCCTTAGCGCGGCCGGCATCCTCGGTTCCCCCAGCAACCAGGATAAGCCTGAGCACCACGTCACATTACCCCTGCTAGTCAGTATTTAAACAGGCAGCCTGCTGGCCACAGGTTGCCTGTTATTTAGGTTCCACCTGCGATTTTGTCTTTCCTGGCGTACTTACCTCCTGCTGAATTCCTGACAATCCTCTGATTGCTCCTTGTGTACTTTGCTGCTCTCCTGGTATTCTGACCCCAGCTTCCTCCTGACAATCCTCTGCTGACTCCTTTGGAACTTCACGACTCTCCTGGTATTTATCACCCTGGCTTCTCCTGACTATTCTCTGCTTGCTCCATTTGTACTTCGTTGCTCTCCTGGTATTGACTCGGTCCGTTCACATTCTGTTGTTTGTCTGGTCTGTCCTTCCTGCACTTATTCCAAGCTAGGGATTGCCGTCCAGTTGTCCCCTGCCATTAGGACTTGCGAGGCAAGTAGGCAGGGCCAGGGGTGAGGGTGGAGCGCAGTGGTCACTTTCCTCCCCCCTGTGTGTGTACGCGACCGTTACAACATCCAAGTGGCCTCACAACCGCAGACCACGTGTAACCACACCAGCCCAGGACCTCCACATCCAGCATGTTCACCTCCATGATTGTCTGAGACCAGCCATCTGGACAGCTGCAGCAACAATCAGTTTTCATAACCAAATAATTTATGCACAAACTGTCTGAAACCGTCCCCGGGAAGCTCATCTACATGCTCGTCGTCCTCATCGGGGTCTGGACCTGACTGCAGTTCATTATCGTAACCGACTTGAGTGGGCAAATGCTCACATTCAATGGCGTCTGGCACGTTAGAGAGGCGTTCTGTTCACGGATGAGTCCCTGTTTTCACTGTTCAGGGCAGATGACAGACAGCGTGTGTGGCATCGTGTGGGTTAGCAGTTTGCTGACGTCAACATTGTGGATCGAGTGGCCCATAGTGGCGGTGGGGTTATGGTATGGGCAGGCATATGTTATGGACAACGAACACAGGTGCATTTTATTGATGGCATTTTGAATGCGCAGAGATACCGTGATAAGATCCTGAGGCCTATTGTTGTGCTATTCATCCACAACTATCACCTCATGTTGCAGCATGATAATGCACGGCCCTATACTGCACGGATCCGTACACAATTCCTGGAAGCTGAAAACATCCCAGTTCTTGCATGGCCAGCATACTCACCGGACAAGTCACCCATTGAGCATGTTTGGGATGCTCTGGATCGGCATATACGACAGCGTGTTCGAGTTATTGCCAATAATCTGCAACTTCGCACAGCTAAGCAAAAAGTGAAAAGTTGAAATATGTGCAACTTATTGGTTTCCATGAACATATTATTCATAATGGGACCAAAACCATCAGCAAGAGCTGGTACCCTAAACTCTAACAATCAGCCATGCAATATTTGTCGGCCATTCACAGATGTGGATGACACCCCAAACAACAATTCGCTTTGATGATTTTGCATAAGTGATTTTAACCTAAATTTGCATAAAATATATACTTTGTGAATGAACCAATTATACAAGCAGACCCCTTATGCAAACAAAAAAGTACTTTGCAAAAACAAACCCCCTAAGATAGAGTATGAGGAGTTCATACATATCACCCGAATATGTTCACTGTTGCATAAAAGTTTAAGACCGTAGGAATGCACCAATCAATTTTTGCAGGTTGGAGGAGGGAGGGGGGGATAATTAGAAACTATTGTTTACAGGTACAATCTGTTAGTGAAATGTTATTGCTGACTGGTGGAAATCTGCTCCATCAGTCAGAAATGTTACATTTGTCAGAAATGTATTAGATATTCTCTTTTACTGATAATCAGTCAGACATTATTTTTTTTTTTAGATAAAGATGGGGTACCAACATGATAGGAACACTGAAAAAATAGATGTTTGCCTGTGTTGTGTATGTGCTTGGTTAACTTATTTGCCCTTCCAAAACCAGATGCTGGTAAACTTCCAGCTTCGGGAGTCAATAATGGTCTAATTAGCTACATAGGGTCTTATTAGTTACAAATGTCTTATTGGTTACACAGAGAAAAAGCATTTGGTTTGACAGATAAGGTGGAAGGGGGAGAGGGGTGATAACATGAACAAAAGTCCACAAAGGATGAAGTGAAGGCTTCAAGTCTATGTAGATCCAACTTCAGCCTGCTCTAGCTCAGGCTAGATTGTGGATCTAGTAAGATTCTATATACCAGCACATTCTAAAAACACACAGGCAGTTGTTAGAGCATACACACAAAGCCCTAACAACATAGAATCTAGTCAATCTTGGGTTCCTTCAATGGACCCAGAGCTGTTTGCCATATGCCCCCCCGCTCATATCACAGGGATGTAAGGCAGGTCTCCTTCTCAGACTCTATTTTTCAATACTGGAATCAGTGTCCAGGAAAGAGTTAAATATCGGAGATCAGAAGGAATCAGTGGCTCTCTGTTACGCTTTTTGCTCTGGTTATGATTACACAGGCACAGTGGCAGAGTCAACAATATCTTATTACCCCTGAATTGCAAAAGACTCTTTAACACCAGTAATATAACATTGCATCAGGAAGCCTCTCTATGATTACATCCAACATATACTTAAAAGTGGCTTCAAGATTGAGCCACCTGTAAGGGCACTGGCAGAAGTATGAATATGTGTCTCCTGTTTTCTTGCCAACTGGGGGCAATGATAATACATTTATCAAGATTCTTATTTTAGAAGTTTCTTGATGTCAACATCAAAAGTACTCTTATTATATTCAACACTCCTGTGGGTCAGACCACTCTCTATGCCGACAGACCTTGGTCTAGATTCCCATCGACACTGAAAGATAAAATATCATCCCAAGGTTTATCAAAGTGAATTCTGCTTGTTCTCTGTTCATCTTTGAAGTTTCTTTTTTATGGAAGCAAAACCACATAAAGTCAATAATGATATAATATAAAGATGCCTCTGGTGCAACTAAGCTGTGAAAATGTTCTTCAAATTCTAGCAAATTCCAATATAAGGAGATAAATGGAGCTGTTTTACAGATGTCTTGGGTGGAATATGACAGTAGTCAAATTATTCTTTGTATTTAGTGCACTTTGTGGTAGACAGAATAAATAATAGAATAAACTTACTAAATATAGCCTTCAGAGTAAAAACAATGGGGGAGATCTCCCCAATATCCTTTGTCTTATATGGGATAAGGTACACACTACTGTAAGTTACACACATTTTAGGGGTTGTACGCTTTCTAGGGATCGACCGATTATCGGAGTTACTGATATTATCGGCCGATATTCATGATTTTCAAAGTTATCGGTATTGGCATTTAACCTTGCCAATAACGCCGATAATGCGTCCAGCGCGCTATCACAGAACATGAGCGTGCTGCTGTCAGCAGCACAGGGGAGAAGGAGTCACTCTCTCCCTCCCCCCTGTGCCGCGCTGCCAATGAGGAGAGGCAGGAGGAGGAGGGGCGGGCACACTGCGCCACCAATGATAATTAATTTATGATGAGGTGCACACCCAGTCATAAATTAGGTGCAACTTCAGGCAGCAACGCTGGCGTAAAAAGGACAACAGAGACCATCAAAAAATGACGGTCTTAATGAATGATCCCCCAACCCACTCTAACACTGAAACAGAAATGAAATATCAAAGCTAAATCGGACCACCTTTCAGGGGTAAGATTATGGAAACAATAAAATGTATAATTCTGACATTATTAACACAAGGAGACATAAGAACCAACAACAGCTGAAGCTTAAAGGGGAATTTCAGATGTTTGATGTTATCCCCAATCCACAGGACAGGGAATAACTAAGATTGATGGGTGTCCTACCACTGGGACCCCCTCCGATCACAAGAAAGGAGCCCTGTACCCACCCTGAAACGAACAGAGCAGCCGGTTAGGCATGGGTTCGGCAGCTCCATTCCGAAGATAGCGAGTACAGTGCTCGGCTATCTCTGGAATTCCCAAAGAAATGATTGGAGCGGCCAAACGCATGCCCAACCATCTGCGCCGTTCATTTCAGGAGGGCTGCAGGGGATACGTGGCCCTCGTTCTCGTGGGGGCCCTAGCAGTAGGTCCCCCACCGATCTAATAGCTGTGGATAGAGGACAACTTCAAACAACTGAAATACCCCTTTAAAACATTACAGAGCAAATCTTTTCCTTATAATCAATGTGGTCTGTAATCATGTAATCAATATAGTGAATTTATTCATCCCAAGTATAATGATTTCTGTCAGGCAGTATACATACAATAGACAGATCCATCAACGCTTTCCCCCATCATGGAAATACAGTGATATACAGTATCTGCCCAAATCTGCTAAGTGGGGGTCATTTACCCAGACCCGCTTTATAAAGAGGTCTTAGACTCTCTCTCGCATTACCATAAGATTCTTCTAATTTATGAGGTGTGCACAAAGCTTGTGGGGGAGATTTATCAAAGCCAGTGTAAAGTACAACTGGTTTAGTTGCCCATAGCAACCAAACAGAGTCCACCTTTCATTTTTCAGAGCTCCTTTGCTGCTCAGCCAGTTTTCCTTTGCAACAGTTTTGATAAATCTGCCCCTGTGACGCTTTGAGCACTGCACCATCCAGTGCCACCTACATATTTGGAGTGTAAATTTAATCAAAATGTCAGAGCAGATCACTTTTTGTGACACATTTATGAAGTGCCAACTTTTTAAAAGGTCACAACTCCACAGCAAGCATCCCCAAGGCTGAACCACATTGTACTTGCACCAAATGTATTATTACTGAGCGCATCACAGTTTCATAAATTTGCGCAGATGTGCACAGCAACTACACAGCTAACCTCCAATACACCTACAATGATAAATTACCCCCATAACGGCTCATATTTTTTTTACAGTGTCCTCTCCATTTTTGTTGCGGCCCGTATGTGGAAACATTCACTTCAATGGGGGCCGCAGAAAAAACTGAAATCACTCCGTTTCCGTATGTCTGTTCCACAAAAAATAAATAAAAATAAAATAAATAAAAGAACATATCCTATTATTGTCCACATTACAGTCAAGGATTGGACTGTTCTATTAGGGGCCGGATGTTCCGTTCCGCAAAATATGGAATGCGCCTGGCCAGTATCCGTGTTTTGCGGATCCGCAATTTACAAACCTCAAAACATTAAACGGTCGTGTGCATGAGCCCTAAGGTGTAGCTGAGCTTCTCCATTAGTAGGTGGAATGGGATTGTTTGCAACTCACCAAAGAAGGATGCACTCGGCCAATATGGGTCTAAAGACGGAACATCCACAGTTGTAATACCCCCTGACGGGAGCCTCTGGATCTATCTAGATGGCAGAAAATTGCTCAGTTCTGTCTGTTCCAGCAGTGAGGATGAGGCATAAGGACTTCTGGCATGTATCAAACACTGGGAAGTACTGACCTTCTACTTTCCACTCGTGGTTGCACTTGGAGGAGGGGGGTAATTAGGAGAAGATTCAGCAGCACATGAGAAGGGACAAGTTCAGTACAACAGGGAAGATTTATCAAACTGGTGTAAAGTAGAACTGGCTTAACTGCCCATCGCAACCAATCAGATTCGACCTTTCCTCTTCCAAAGGAGTTCTGAAAAATAAAAATTGAATATTTTATATACTGGGGGCACTATGGGGCCATTATATGCCCTGGGGGCACTATAGGGTGTGTGTCCAATTTTGTCCGTTTTCACAGATTGACAGCCCATACAATTGAAGGAGACGGTTTTAACGGGCATTTCTCAGAAAAGCATCAGTGAAATAAAAAAAACTCTAAGGCCTCTTTCACACGGGCGTCACGTTTTGGCTCCGGATGCGTCCCGGGTGCATTGCAGCAAACCCGCGCGTGTAGGTGCGCAATTGCATTCACTTTTTAATGCGATTGTGTTCTGTTGTTCAGTTTTTAACGCGCAGGTGCAATGTGTTTTGCACGAGCGTGATAAAAAAACTGAATGTGGTACCCAGACCCGAACTTCTTCACTGAAGTTCAGGTTTGGGTTCAAGGTTGTATAGATGTAATTATTTTCCCTTATAACATGGTTATAAGGGAAAATAAAAGCATTCTTAATACAGAAGGCTTACTAAAACAGGGTTGGAGGGGTTAAAATAAAAAATTTAACTCACCTTAATCTACTGGTTCGCGCAGCCCGGCTTCTCTTCTTTCTTCTTTCTTCAGGACCTGGGTAAAGGACCTGTGGTGACGTCACTGCGCTCATCACATGGTCCATCACCATGGTGATGAATCATGTGACGGACCATGTGATGAGCGCAGTGAGGTCACCACAGGTCATTTTCCTCCTGCACAGTAAAGAAGAGAAGCCGGGCTGCGCGAACAAGTGGATTAAGGTGAGTTAATTTATAATTATTTTTATTTAACCCGTCCAGCCCTGTTTTAGTAAGCATTCTGTATTAAGAATCCTATTATTTTCCCTTATAACCATGTTATAAGGGAAAATAATATAATGATCGGGTCCCCATCCCGATCATCTCCTAGCAACCATGCGTTAAAATCGCACCGCATCTGCACTTGCTTGCGGATGCTTGCGATTTTCACGCAGCCCCATTTATTTCTATGGGGCCTGCGTTGCGTGAAAAACGCACAAAGTAGAGCATGCTGCGATTTTCACGCAACGCACAAGTTATGAGTGAAAATCACTGCTCATGTGCACAGCCCCATAGAAGTGAATGGGTCCGGATTCAGTGCGGTTGCAATGAGTTCATCTCCCGCATTGCACCTGCGCGGAAATCTCGCCCGTGTGAAAAAGACCTAAGGCTTTGTCCACACTTGTCAGTGTCAGGTCAGTGGGAAAAAAAAGCATCCATGTATCATCAGTGAAGATGTCCGTGAAGGATCCATGTGTACGTTTTTTCCCTATGTGTGTGCAAAGGGCGGCCCTCTATATGTCACGACCCAGGTGTAGGAATGCCGAGTTGTATAGTGCAGGCCGCTTCTTTATGTGTCACGGTGCTCCTATCTGGAAACAGCTGGACCCCAGGCTTTGGCTCCTAAGCAATAAATAGGGGGAATAATTGAGGGATTGGAAAGAATAACTTGAGTCCAGACCTTGAGATTAAATTCAATGCCACCTGTGTTAGGTGCAGATCCGTCTGGTATCTGCACAGACGGATCCGCACCTATAATGCAAACTCTTAGATCCGTTCAGAATGGATCCGTTTGCATTACCATGTTCATGATAATGCAAACGGATCAGTTTTGACTTTACATTGAAAGTCAATGGGGGACGGATCCGTTTGAAAATTGAGCCATATTGTGTCAACTTCAAACGGATCCGTCCCCATTGACTTACATTATAAGTCTGGACGGATCCGTTTGCCTCCGCACGGCCAGGCGGACACCCGAACGCTGCAAGCTGCGTTCAGGTGTCCGCCTGCTGAGCGGAGCGGAGGACAAATGGTGCCAAACTGATGCATTCTGAGCGGATCCGCATCCATTCAGAATGCATTAGGGCTGGACGGATCCGTTCGGGGCCGCTTGTGAGAGCCTTCAAACGGAACTCACAAGCGGAGCCCTGAACGCTGGTTTGTGAAAGTAGCCTTACTTTGAATAAACATTTCTTCAATCAGTTTACAGGATTTGTCTTGGTTCCAGCAGGCTTTAGCATTAAACTGGCAGGCAAACTCAACTCTGCTCTATCCTTCTCTCACTCTGCTGTACTGACAAGCTGACTGGATAACTTGGCTGCTTCTGTAGGCTGCATTTGACTTTTTAGTCTGACTTATCTTCAGCAAAGGAATAGGTTAGAATCCTGGCCGCTCCAACATGGAGTCTAAACCAGCACAAACTAGAACTGCCACACCTCCTTATGGTAAGGAAGCAGGACTCGCCCACTTTTGCCCAAAGGGGGAGAATGGAATAGTAAGTTCCATTCTCTCTAAGGATAGCTCTGCCATTTATGCTGCCACCTGCTGATGAACCAGGCACATTACATGTAATAAACAGTTACATAACAAGATTATGAATCCACATTGTGGAGGACCTGGAAAGACATACATAAGATGACATTATATTAGCCCATTAGACATAGTAGCAGGGTGGCTCAGCTGAAAATGTATTTTTTCATCTGTCCTCCGTGAAAAATGGATGGCCATCCGTGTTGTGTCTGTGTGCTTTTCATGGACACATAGACTTCAATGGGCGTGCATGGTCCGTATCACGGATAAAAGTAGTAGTATAAAAAAATACTGAAATGTAAACAGACATATTTAAAGCAATGGGTACATGTGCTGTGCTGTGGAAAATGCGGACAGCACACGTCAGTGAAAAACAGAAATGTGGACGAGGCGTAAGGGCTGTTTCACACGAGCGAGTCCATCGCAGTAATCACGCTCCATGTGTGAGCGTGAACCTCTGTTCTGGACCTGCAGGAGTGCACGGCATTATCATGATTTATAATGCTATGTACCTCTGCTTGACCTTACTGATACAGAATCATACTGACAGCTTTATGCTTCTGCAAGTCCAGCATGGAGGATCACGATCACACACGGAGCAGGATTCCCACAATGGACTCGCTTGTGTAAAACAGTCCTAAGGCTTCCTGGACACACACATTTGCTATTGCTAAGATACACCATAAAAATGCTTGCGGTTTTCATTGACGCATGTTTAAATAGCTTTTTTTCCAGCTATTTTTACTTATAGAGAAGAGGAGTGAAACATGCCTGAATCAAAAAGTCACCTAATTAACAAAAATGCAGCAAAAAAAAATGTGGTGTTTTTGCTGCAAAAAATGCACCCAATATTGCAGTTGCAAGAAATGCCAGTAAGGCCTCATGCACACAAGGTTCCGCAAAACACGGATGGCGGTAGTGTGTGTTTCACATTTTGCGGAACGGAACCTCCAGCCCTCAATAGACCAGTCCTATCCTTGTCTTTGATTCAGACAAGAATAGGACACGTTCTATTTTTTTTGCGGACATGCGGATGTGGACAGCACACAGAGTGCTGTCTGCATCTTTTGCGGCCCTATTGAAGTGAATGGGTCAGCATCTGACCCGAAAAAAATGAGGCTCGGGATGAGGCCTAAAGTGCAGAACAATGCTGCTAGAAACCTATGTGTACATACACTTTTAGGCCAGAACAGGTGACTGAATAGCTGCAGATTTACCGTCATGGGCGGCAGACAGATCTGCAGTGTTGTACAGCACCAGTAAAGTAGATGAGAATTTCTGAATTCTCATCCACATGCTGCATTAAAAAAACACAGCAGAAAAGCGGAGGTATTGCAGAGTTGAAATCCACATGTCAAGTTATACAGCAGATTTTCTTGCGGATCTCGCAATGTTGCTTTTTTGTGCATTTTTCCGCTGGATTTTTAGTCACCTGTGAATCTACCCTTAGCCTGCTTTCACACATACATTTCTGGTGGCTTCTGCACTTTTGAGATGTTAGCGGAAGGTCTATGGGAAATATGAAACGTACAGGTGTTTTTTTTTTTACTACTAGTGTTATTGATCTTTAGGTGGTATTTTTGTCTTTCCAACTTTTCAGAAATGAAGCATGCTGGAGCTCTTGGTATTTTTTTCAGCCATTTTGATAACACCTTCATGAAGAAAATGCTAATGATAAGATACACTGGCCCAGATTTACTAATTTGTCTGTACCAAAAATCTGTCTAAAAAAGTGGCACAAATTGGCGCATTTTTTGACATGCTTGGCAAGGGAAGAGGCTTAATGGAAAGTGGGTGGAGCTTTGTGGGAAAGAGGCACAATTTTGTGCAAAATTTTGGAGCAATTCTGGTGTAAAAATCTACAGTATCTCAAAGTAACCCAACCAATAGCAGATATAGGGGCACATTTACTGGCTTTATACGCCGGTCTTAGTTTCCCCATCTGCTCTGCCGCTAGATACGTCTAATTTATGATAAGGTGTGCGCCTTGTCATAAATTAGGGATCAAGCATACGAACGTATTTACTTTCCGTGTCCATTCAGTTTTTTTTGCGGACTGTATGCGGAACCATTTACTTCAATGGGTCCGCAAAAAAAACAAAAGTGTGCATTTTTTCCTGTGTTCAGCCCCAGCATGGCACCCAACATGCCCCTGTCACGCCCAACTGATGTACAAGGTACAAAATCGTCCCTGCTCCAAAATTGTGTGACACGGTCGGAAAGAAAAGGGGACTTGCGACACCTTTTACGCCTAAAAGTTTCGCAAGTCCATTAGTAAATGTGCCACATAGAGAAAAGCGTCTGTCCTTGCACCACATTTATCATCCAGCCTGAGCCCCTGTGATAGATCTGCTGCAGGTGTAGACAGCCTGATTAAGCTTATGACATTTAGGCCTCATGCACACAACTAAGGTTTGTGTCCGCCTCAGAGCCGCATTTTATAAGGGTTGGATGTGGACCCATTCACTTTAATGGGGCTGCAGAAGATGCGGACAGCACACATCACTTCTGCCACCCTGCAAAAAAAAAAATAGAACATGTCCTAATCTTGTCCGTATCAAAGACAAGCAGACAAGGATAGGACTGCTATATTGAGGGCTGGACAATACATTCCATGGAATGCACATGGCCAGTTCCCGGACACAGTCGTGTGCATGATGCTTTTGAGTTAGTAAATCTGGGCCATCATGTGCAAAAAAAAAAAAAAACGCCAAGAAAGAACAAAACAAAAACAGCAACAAGAAAGGATAGACCTAAAATTAGTCCCCAGATCATCTCCTACCAATGGTCCATGAAAACCACAGACCACTGCAGCTGTTAGTGTAGGGGGAGGGGGGGAAGAACACCAGAATGACAACAGAAGGAAAATGACCAGGAACTAGGCCTCAAGGCTAAGGAAAGGAAAAAGGGTAACACCTAAGAAAACCCTAAACCTAGCCCTGACTCCTGTTAGTATGAATAGACCCTGAAGGTGGGAATATTCATACACCGTAAACCTAGGCCCTAGTAACCCTGAAAATCCCTAGGATTAGTGACAGGGTCTGAGACTACAGGTTCCTTCCCAGATGAACAAACCAGTAGTCTCCCTGAGACCTAGTAAACAACGAGCAAATGGGAGCAACAAAATACCAAGAAAAGTACACTTATCTTCAATAGAAAATGGATCAGGAGGAACTCAGATGAGGACCACACACCAGCTCTTCCAACTACAGGCAGAGAATCTCAACAGCATGGTATGAAGTATGAGTCCAGACTAAATAGAGGAGCAGTAATGACCACAAGCTACACCTGAGACAAGAGGTGTGGTCATTACCAAAAACAACACTGCAACAAGTGAAAACAGACTGTCAGATGACCTAACGTGCAGCCAGTCTCTCAGATATTATAACCTCTGTCACTAGAGGGGCCATGACAGTACCCCCCCCCCCCCCCCTTCTATAGGTGACCTCCGGACACCCAGGACCGACCTTATCCGGATGGGCCCTGTGAAAGGCTTTCGCAAGGCGACTAGCATTAACGTCAGCCGCTGGAACCCACATTCTCTCCTCTGGACCGTAACCCTTCCAGTGAACGAGGTACTGAAGGGATCTACGAAGAATTCGTGAGTCCACTATCCTGGCGATCTGAACTTCAAGATTACAATCCACCATGACAGGAGCTGGGAGGCAACGAGGACGGTTCAACAGGTTCGACATATCTCTTCAGCAATGATTTGTGGAAAACATTATGAATTTTTAAAGCCTGTGGAAGTTCAAGACGAAAGGCTACCAGGTTAATAATGGCAGAGATCTCATATGGACCAATAAACCTTGGACCCAACTTCCAAGAAGGTACCTTCAACTTAATATAAACGGAAAATGCTAATGTGATCGCACACTACATCCAGCACTCTGCCCTCCATGCTGGATGAGACATTGGTTTATATTTTGGCCAAAGCATAGTAAGCCACTCACCGCGTCAAGGTCGTCTCATGAGTGGTCCCTAACTCTTGTTCCTACCTGTTCATGGGCCATGACAGCCACATAAAATCCAGGGAATGCAGGTCAGCATGCAAGCCAAGTACACTTTGCTTGTAACCCCGTCCGGTGCCATTACAGCTTTCATCGGATCCAGGGATGCAAGTACCAACATGCATGCTGAACCCACCATATACTTCTCCTGGAGCCAGATGGCTAATGGTAGGTTCTATACAAGCAGACTCAGTTTTATACTGACTTTAAAACCAGCCTCAAGGACAGATTAACTGGTCAGGTGTGCAATGACTCCAAGGAGATCACCACGCCTCCAATATATACTACAAAGAAAAAAATAAGGGGTTGGGTCAGCACAACCTGCCTGTAGGTGCAGATCACTATGGCGAAATACATATATAAACGGAAAATGCAAATGTGATCGCACACTACATCCAGCACTCTGCCCTCCATGCTGGATGAGACATTGGTTTATATTTTGGCCAAAGCATAGTAAGCCACTCACCGCGTCAAGGTCGTCTCATGAGTGGTCCCTAACTCTTGTTCCTACCTGTTCATGGGCCATGACAGCCACATAAAATCCAGGGAATGCAGGTCAGCATGCAAGCCAAGTACACTTTGCTTGTAACCCCGTCCGGTGCCATTACAGCTTTCATCGGATCCAGGGATGCAAGTACCAACATGCATGCTGAACCCACCATATACTTCTCCTGGAGCCAGATGGCTAATGGTAGGTTCTATACAAGCAGACTCAGTTTTATACTGACTTTAAAACCAGCCTCAAGGACAGATTAACTGGTCAGGTGTGCAATGACTCCAAGGAGATCACCACGCCTCCAATATATACTACAAAGAAAAAAATAAGGGGTTGGGTCAGCACAACCTGCCTGTAGGTGCAGATCACTATGGCGAAATACATATATAAACGGAAAATGCAAATGTGATCGCACACTACATCCAGCACTCTGCCCTCCATGCTGGATGAGACATTGGTTTATATTTTGGCCAAAGCATAGTAAGCCACTCACCGCGTCAAGGTCGTCTCATGAGTGGTCCCTAACTCTTGTTCCTACCTGTTCATGGGCCATGACAGCCACATAAAATCCAGGGAATGCAGGTCAGCATGCAAGCCAAGTACACTTTGCTTGTAACCCCGTCCGGTGCCATTACAGCTTTCATCGGATCCAGGGATGCAAGTACCAACATGCATGCTGAACCCACCATATACTTCTCCTGGAGCCAGATGGCTAATGGTAGGTTCTATACAAGCAGACTCAGTTTTATACTGACTTTAAAACCAGCCTCAAGGACAGATTAACTGGTCAGGTGTGCAATGACTCCAAGGAGATCACCACGCCTCCAATATATACTACAAAGAAAAAAATAAGGGGTTGGGTCAGCACAACCTGCCTGTAGGTGCAGATCACTATGGCGAAATACATATATAAACGGAAAATGCAAATGTGATCGCACACTACATCCAGCACTCTGCCCTCCATGCTGGATGAGACATTGGTTTATATTTTGGCCAAAGCATAGTAAGCCACTCACCGCGTCAAGGTCGTCTCATGAGTGGTCCCTAACTCTTGTTCCTACCTGTTCATGGGCCATGACAGCCACATAAAATCCAGGGAATGCAGGTCAGCATGCAAGCCAAGTACACTTTGCTTGTAACCCCGTCCGGTGCCATTACAGCTTTCATCGGATCCAGGGATGCAAGTACCAACATGCATGCTGAACCCACCATATACTTCTCCTGGAGCCAGATGGCTAATGGTAGGTTCTATACAAGCAGACTCAGTTTTATACTGACTTTAAAACCAGCCTCAAGGACAGATTAACTGGTCAGGTGTGCAATGACTCCAAGGAGATCACCACGCCTCCAATATATACTACAAAGAAAAAAATAAGGGGTTGGGTCAGCACAACCTGCCTGTAGGTGCAGATCACTATGGCGAAATACATATATAAACGGAAAATGCAAATGTGATCGCACACTACATCCAGCACTCTGCCCTCCATGCTGGATGAGACATTGGTTTATATTTTGGCCAAAGCATAGTAAGCCACTCACCGCGTCAAGGTCGTCTCATGAGTGGTCCCTAACTCTTGTTCCTACCTGTTCATGGGCCATGACAGCCACATAAAATCCAGGGAATGCAGGTACACCGGCACCATATATTGGGAGACCAGTAAACGCATAGCGTCATACGATATCGACTGATATCACTGGAGAAGTATTATTCAGCATCAATCAGCACAAGAGATCACTGGACAGGACTATTGATTCAGGATAGTGCCCTATATCACTTATAGACTGCCTAGTATATGGGCCACCAGCACATATGTGCATATTCCTGTGAAGTGAGATTGGATGCGAATTGTTCATCTATGAATTTGACCACACCTTATATTTATATGCTATACACTAATCTATGCTATTTATCCTTCATCTAGTATAATACTATTTTATTTATTAATATTTTAGTGTTTAATTAAACTTTTAATTTTAACTCTCAGTTTCCAAACGCCTTTGTTGAGTGCTCACCCTTCTTTATTTCCAAATCTGTGATAAAGTCCATGGACAAATGAGTCCAAGGTTGGGACGGGATGGACAACGGAAGTAGAGATCCTGAAGGCCGAGTTTGTGTCACCTTAGCACGTGCACAAGTACCACGAGCTGACACATAGCCCTCAACACATTTACGCAACCCCAGCCACCTACGAGAAATGAGATCGACCTGTAAGTCCTGTAAGAAATGTACAGTGATGTTCCTGGAACACCTTGTGTCGTAATTCGGAAGGAACAAATTCCCCAGAGGACAGGACTCTGGTGCATCTCCCTGAGCCTCCCACACCTCTCCCTCAGGGATAAAGGGCGGATATTTCCACCCTTCAGCCAATATCGGAGAAGGATCTTCTGAATCACCCCCCCCCCCCCAGGAAAGCTATGCGATAAAGCGTCTGCTTTGACATTCTTAACCGCACCGCGATAGGTGACAATTAAATTAAATCTGGTAAAAAACAACGACCATCTGGTATGCCTTGGGTTCAGACGTTTAGCAGACTCCAAGTAAGCCAGATTTTTGTGATCAGTAATTACCGTAATAGGATGAATCGCTCCTTCCAACCAATAACGCCATTTCTCAAAAGCCAACTTAATTGCCAGCAACTCTCTATTACCTACGTCATAATTTTTTTCAGCAGTTCAGAGCTTCTTAGAGAAGAAAGCACATGAGCGCCATTTACTAGGTGAAGGACCCTGTGACAAGACTGATCCTACCCCTACGTCGGATGTGTCAATTTCCACAATGAATGGTTGTGACACATCCAGTTGCAACAGTATAGGAGCAGAAGCAAAACATTCCTTCACCGCTTGAAAGGCTTGTAATGCCTCATTAGACCAGACTGAGACATCCAAACCTTTCCTAGTCATGTCCATTAAAGGTTTAACCACAGTCAAGTAGTTCAAAATGAATTTATGGTAGTAGTTGGTGAACCCCATAAACCGCATAAGCGCTTTAAGATTTTCGGGTCAATCCCAGTCCAACACAGCATGGACCTGCTATGGATCTGAACGAAAACCTGAAGATGAGAGTAAGTAATCCAGGAATTGCACTTCCTGAACTGCAAATACACACTTTTCCAACTTAGCATACAATTTATTCTCTCTTAGGATCTGTAACACTTGTCTCACGTGATCCTGATGCATCTCAATGTCAGGAGAATAAATTAGAATATCATCCAGATACACCACCACAAACCTGCCCACCAGATGATGGAAGATGTCATTGATGAAATGTTGAAAAACCGCAGGGGCATTGGTTAACCCAAAAGGCATGACCATATTCTCAAAATGACCTTCAGGGGTATTAAAGGTCATCTTCCATTCGTCTCCCTCCTTAATCCTTACCAGATTATATGCCCCCCTCAAATCCAATTTAGAGAACACCTTGGCACTGACAATCCGATTGAACAAATACGGGATCAAAGGAAGGGGATAAGGGTCACGGATAGTAAAACAATTAAGATCACGGAGGTCCAAACATGGCCTAAGAGTTCCATCCTTTTTCTTAACAAAGAAGAACCCTGTGTCCACTGGGGATTTGGATGGTCTAATATGACCTTTAGACAAACTTTCAGTGATATATTCTCGCATGGCTGCTCTTTCGGGTTCAGAAACATTATACAACCGAGACTTGGGCAACCTAGTTCCGGGAACAAGGTTGACGGGGCAATCATACTCCCGATGTGGAGGTAACTTCTGGTTTCCAGTTTCCGAGAATACATCAGAAAAGTCGGAAATAAACGAAGGTATAACTTTAGTGGTTACAACAGAAAGCGATGTGCTAAGACAGTTGTCTGTGCAATAATCACTCCAATTAAAAATCTGTCTCGCTTGCCAATAGATGGCAGGATTATGTTTGCTTAACCATGGTAAACCTAGCACCAAGGGAGCAGACAGATCCTCTAGCACAAAACACGAAATTGATTCTTGATCAAAATCACCCACTTTTAAACGGACGTCCTGCACCATTTGTGACAAACATTTCTGTGTGAGTGGAGCGGAATTAATTGCAAACACCGAAATATTTTTGTCTAATGCACTTGTTGTCAACCCATGCATATGGACAAACTGACCATAAACTGCCCCACTGTCAATAAACATTTCAATTCCCACAGTTTTGGAATCTAGCGCCACCTCGGTGGACAGGAGAAATCAGGTACTACTGACAAATAACAAAAGTCAATTCTCAGATTCCCCACCCACACCACCAAAAGTTAGATGAGGATTAAATTTTTTTTGTTTGTTTTCACTTTGATGCTGAACATAAGGACATACGTTAACAAAATGTCCCCTTTTTCCACAGAAAAAGCAGAGTCTCTTCTTAAGCCTAAAGTTCTTATCACCAGGTCCAGGAGTAGCTCCTCCCAGCTGCATTGGTTTGTCACCAGACATGAACTCAAGTGTCTCTCTACCCAAAGTGCCTGAGGAGGCCGCCACCTTATATGATAGTATGTCCTGAGAGTGATGAACCTTAGATCTCTCCTTCAGGCGTCTATCAATACGTACAGCAAGGGACATGGCCACTTCCAATGACTCAGGATATTCGTGAAACGCCAACGCGTCCTTCAGGCTCTCGGAAAACCCTTAATAAAATTGACTAGGGTGAGCTGGTTTATTCCACTCTGTATCCGTAGCCCATCTCCTAAATTCAGAACAATAGGTCTCCGCAGAACGCTCTCCCTGCCGTAAGCCACGCAACTTAGTCTCGGCCAGGGAGATCCGATCTGGATCATCATAGATAAGACCTAGAGCTCTGGTCAGCAACAAAAAAGCCCAAGATTGAGCATCACCTTAAAGTAACAAAATGATTATACCCACTCTTTGACTCTCGTCCCCAGAAAAGTTAGGACGTAGTCTAAAATATAATTTACACGATTCCCTGAACCTAATAAAGTTGTCATTTCCCCCGGAAAATCTGTCCGAGAGAGCAACCTTAGGTTCAGGGCAGGCCTGGTTCCCGCTGCCGGAACCAGCCGCCTGTGGTTACTGGATCTGTGAGACAGTCGTGCGGAGGTCAGCTACCTCCAAAGACAGCCCCTGCAGTTGTCCGAACAGTGCAGAAATCATATCCATCGCTGCATTGACACAAACAAAATGGCGGTTTTTCGGCAGTTGATAATGTCACAGTGTAGGGGAGAGGAGGAACACCAGAATGACAACAGAAGGAAAATGACCAGGAATTAGGCCTCAAGGCTACGGAAAGGAAAATGGTGACCACCTAAGGAAACCCTAAACCTAGCCCTGATTCCTGTCAGTATGAATAGACCCTGAAGGTGGGAATATTCATACACCGGAAACCCAGGCCCTAGTAACCCTGAAAATCCTTAGGATTAGTGACAGGGTCTGAGACTACTGGTTCCTTCCCAGATGAACGAACCAGTGTCTCCCTGAGGCCTAGTAAACAACGAGCAAATGGGAGCAACAAAATACCAAGAGAAGTACACTTATCTTCAATACAAAAAGAATGAGCAGGAACTCAGATGAGGACCACACACCAGCTCTTCCAACTACAGGCAGAGAATCTCAACCGCATGGTATAAAGTGTGAGTCCAGACTAAATAGAGGAGCAGTAATGACCTGTCAGATGACATAACGTGCAACCAGTCTCTCAGATCTTCTAACCTCTGTCACTGGAGGGGCTGTGACTACAGCTGTGCAGGAAGCAATGAGGAGGCAGTTGTGCAGCAGAACAGTTCTTTACTGAATAATTTAACTGAAAACACACCAAGACACCGTTTTTAGCATGCAATAGCCATTTCCCACATATGTTACAGGTTTCACAGCTGGACAAGTAATTGATGGCCTCTTTAGGCTGCCTGCACACGAGTGCGGGTGAACACACATAAGATCCGCAAAAATTTCCGTGCAGATTTATGTGCACTTCTGCAGCATATCCGCCCCAAAATCTGCAATTTCTAATTGCAGATTTTGGTGCAGATTAGATGTAGTTTGACCGTAGATCTCACCCTTCCATTGAAAAGGGTGAAATCCGCAGCTAAAACTGCAAACATAATTGACATTATGTGGATATGGAAATCCACAATGCAGGTCAATTTCTGCATGGAAACATTCTGCAAATTGTATATGAGCCCCTGTGATAAATCTGATGCAGATCCGACAGGATCAGTAAATGTGGGCAACAGAATTTTTGTAGCATTTAAGCTTGAAAAAAACCGCAAGGAAATTCAGTTTTTTTTATATGGGCGTTTTTTTCAGTCATACAATATTTTTATTGCTTTTCTTTAATTTTATTTTTTTTACCATATTCGCATGATCATAATACGGGTACATATCTGTGCCTGTAGTACAGCCAAAAATCCAGGTCATGTAACTCTGCTGTATTTGAGAAGTACATATTTCATGTAAGAACAGCAGCCTTAGGTCTTATGCACACGAACGTTGTTTGGGTCCGCATACGAGCCACATTTTTTGCGGCTTGGACGTGGACCCATTCACTTTAATGGGGCAGAAAATGATGCGGACAGCACTCCGTGTGCTGTCTGCATCCGTACCTCCATTCTGCGGCCCCGCAAAAAATAAATTTCCGTATTATGGACAAGGATAGGAAAATAATAAATCTCATCCACACTTTGCGTACAAAAACCCTACAATTTAAATTGACCTGCAGTGCGGATTTGAAGTCTGCAGCATGTCAATTCATGCTGTGGATTTCACCTTTTGCAATAGGGAGTGTGAAGTCCAGTGGCTTTTTCATGGCACAGAACGCATATAGTACGTGCGTTGCAGCGGAACTACAAAAACTGCTGCAGACTTGTCCACTACCATTTCCAGTAATGGAATCTGCTTGTATCTTGTACCTGTGCAAGGCTTGATGCATCAGAAAAGGTGATACATTCAGCACAATATCTAAAATACAGGGAAATGATGACAGCTGAGAAACTTTGCAGAATAGGATTAAACTAATGTGAAGTGCGTAAAAATTCATACTGCCAGGGAGATGTCATTGAGAGCAAAAATTTAATTACCCAGCAGCGGCGTCATCCAAACAACAAAACAACGAAACACTCGAATCACTCCTCAGTAGAAAATGGATTAGTCGGGAAGGAATTCAGATTTACAAGTTTAATTGTATGTTAAGTTAAACCAATGGAGACTTGAGTTAGGCTTACTTTAAAACTTTAAATAGCTCTTAGCCTTTGCATAATTTAGTCTTAATTAATATGCAAAGTTGCTAACTGCTTAGTCACCGTCGTTTGCTTCATTGCTCTCAAGCCTTTCTTTCATTTTTGTGTGAGCAGTTACTGTAGGTGTGATTTTACTGAAGAAAAGTAATGCAGTGTGTGCTGCTTACAGAATAATGTGAACATCCCCTTAAAATCATAATATATATGGCAACACCTATATATTCCATGTAGAGGCCTATACAGTTACAACGACCAGTGAGGAGTCGGAGCAGAGGATGGAAATGGTAGTGGCTCTGGATGTCACAGTCAATCATGGCGACTGACTTCACACTGTTGCGCCCTTGGGCTGTGCAGTAAAAGAAGGAGGGCATGCTTATTTCCTTTGGGACACACCCTGATTCTGATCAGAATAAATGTCTTTACTGTAGTTATGGCCCTATTTCCTCTATATCTTGCTAAAGTCTCTCTGTAGAATCTAAGTACTCTGGCAGTGGTGGATGTATTGTCCACTGCAGGATACAAGTTCCTGATGGAACGTCTGGCTAGGACATGTAAAGGTGTGAAGGGTATCTTAACATTGTTTCTCCACTTCAGTAATGTCTGTAGTTGCAGATTGCATTACTGACTCTGTCTCTCTCTCTTTCTGTAGATCTTACAGAGATCTGTTAGTCTCTGGAACCTGAGGCCCAAGAAGATGGAGCATATGGACTTTGCTTCCTTCTCCTCTGAAACTCCAGTGTAGAGTCTCCCTAAGAGCTAATGCACAGGACCATTGTTTTAGTCCACATTCGATCCACATTTTTTGCAGATCAGATATGGACCCATTCACTTCAATGGGGCTGCAAAAGATGCAGACAGCACACCGTATTTTCTAAGAAAAAAATGTTTCATAATTGTTATGTAATAGGGAATGCAAGTAACTACTTAGGGCTCTTTCACACTTGCGTTGTCCGGATCCGTCGTGCACTCCATTTGCCGGAGGCGCCCGCCGGATCCGGAAAAACGCAAGTGAACTGAAAGCATTTGAAGACGGATCCGTCTTCAAAATGCGTTCAGTTTTACTATGGCACCCAGGACGCTATTAAAGTCCTGGTTGCCATAGTAGTAGTGGGGAGCGGTATACTTACAGTCCGTGCGGCTCCTGGGGCGCTCCAGAATGACGTCAGAGCGCCCCATGCGCATGGGTGACGTGATCCATGCGACACGTCATCCATGAGCGTGGGGCGCCCTGACGTCACTCTGGAGCGCCCGGGGAGCCGCACTGACGGTAAGTATACTGCTCCCCCGCTCCCCACTACACTTTACAATGGCTGCCAGGACTTTAGCGTCCTGGCAGCCATGGTAACCATTCAGAAAAAGCTAAACGTCGGATCCGGCAATGCGCCGAAACAACGTTTAGCTTAAGGCCGGATCCGGATTAATGCCTTTCAATGGGCATTAATTCCGGATCCGGCCTTGCGGCAAGTGTTCTGAATTTTTGGCCGGAGCAAAAAGCGCATCATGCTGCGGTATTTTCTCTGGCCAAAAAACGTTCCGGTCCGGAACTGAAGACATCCTGATGCATCCTGAACGGATTTCTCTCCATTCAGAATGCATTAGGATAAAACTGATCAGGATTCTTCCGGCATAGAGCCCCGACGACGGAACTCTATGCCAGAAGAAAAGAACACAAGTGTGAAAGAGCCCTAAGACTACTTTCACACCTCTGTTAAGGAGATGCAGCTGCCTGATCTGGCGCAAATGCTGGCTGTTGGCTGGACATAAAAAATATTGCATTTACGCTGGAAAGCATCCAAATGGCAATGGGACCTTATTGTAGTTAATGGGGATCCAGCTGTGAAGTAGAGGAACCGGCAGACTGCTCTCTGCCGGAACAGCCTGCCAGATCTGTGAATGAGGCCTAAGACAAACAAGTCAGCTTCTAATTGTACACACTATGCAGATGATTTGGGAAATGCATAAAATCCACAAGCAAATACAAGTCATTGGGGATCATTTACAAAGACTAGCATTTA
This sequence comes from Bufo bufo, assembly GCF_905171765.1. Taxonomy (NCBI): domain Eukaryota; kingdom Metazoa; phylum Chordata; class Amphibia; order Anura; family Bufonidae; genus Bufo; species Bufo bufo. Next base: position 55,740,757 of record NC_053395.1, read on the forward strand.
CTTTGTTTACCCCCTCAGCTGCTGGAGAAAGCACCTAATTTACGGCTCACACCTTGTCATAAATTAGGCGTACGTCGGCAGTCTGTACACCTGGAGTAAAAATGATTCCAGCCCCTGACTGCAATAGATTTCACTCCGCTTTTACACCTGTTTCCAGGCGTAAAAGTTGGTAAATGTGTTGGGCCCAATGTCCCTTCCCTGGCCCCTGCCACATCTCCATCACTTCTAAGTGGTGGTCACGGCGCAAAAATGCTTGTGCGACAAAATATTTTCACAAAAATGGAATCTTGTGACTTTTTTTTTTTACACCAGAAACTGGTAGTGCCCATCATGAATGACCCTCATTAAGTTATATATAAGAAAGGATCTTTCTGCAACCGTTGCATTACCTTCCTATTAAAAAAGCTTTTTGATTGGAAATCCACAAGTAATATTGAATTTACTTAACTTTCACATAGTGTGCAGTAGCAATTTACTGGGAAACAGATGGGGCTGTATTGCAACAGATGGTCGGGATACCATTTGATTTTGCCAAGCATCGCTAAGGTGCATCCAGCTAAATCCTGCGAGTAGAACCTGCTATTCAATGAAGTATAGACTTGTTAATCAAAGCTCCATACAGGAATTCCAATGAACAAACAATGCATTGATTTCTGCTAATCATTGGGCTGCAAGCTGAGCATCTCACAATTAAGTCCTCAGAGGATATGAAGTTGTTGGACTGAAACACCGGGCAAAAGAGGCAAATGGTCTAAAAAGCTGAGAACAAAAACACAAAATATATAGGAATCAACAGTTTTTAACACTTTATACAATTGTACAAAATGTTCTTTCTATCCATGTAATGCTAATTATCAACTTTATCCTCGAGCATCTCTGTTCCCAGAATATTAACCACCGGGGCTTTAACATGGCACCGGGGTGCAGTAGGAGTATATTAGGAAGCATGTCATGGTACATTCACAGTTGCGTCAGAGTTTTCAGCAGGCTGTTGCGGCAGGGACCAGCCCGCCGGATTTCACCGTATCCGGCATTGCCAAATTCTATAGTTCACCACAGGATCCCCATTAACTGTAATGGGGTCTGGCTGGTTTCTGGCATAAATACCGGGTTTTGGCCAGACAAAAACCATTGCATGCAATGGTTTCCATCTGTCCAACAACCAGCATTTGTGGTGGATCAAGCATGCCGCAGATGCAAAGTACCCTCAGAAGTCAGTTGTTTACTTTGGTGTGGGATCGGAAAGTGTAAGGATCTGGGTGACTTTGACAAGGGTCAAATTGTGATGGCTAGGTACGGTAAATGGGTCAAAGCATTCCAAAACAACTTGTGGGGTGTTCCCAATATGCAGTGTTTAGTACCAACCAAAAGTGGTCTAATGAAGTACAACCAATGAACTGATCACAGGGTCATGAGCACTCAAGGCTAGTCGGTATGGTCCAATCATACAGGAGAGCTACTGTAGCACAAATTGCCGACAAAGTTAAGGTTGTCTATGATTGAGAGGTGTGAGAACACAGTACATCACTTTTAGCAGCATGTGCTTTGCAACACTGCAATAGTTGTTCAGAAATGGTTTGAGGAACATGACAAAGAGTTCAAGGTGTCGATTTGGTCTCCAAATTCTGAATTCCCGATCGATCATCGTACCAATCCATGGAGACCCCATTTTGTCACATCTCAAAGGGGTTGTCAGAGATAATTTAACATCTCAGAAAAGTCCCTGAATAGTCTAAAATAACAAACGAGGGTATACTTACCTCTTTCTCCAGCAACGTTCTCTGTGCTGCCGGTCCCGTCCTCCTGCCACTTCTAGTTTACAAACTGCAGTGGTGGCATGCTATTATCGTGCGACTACACGGAGCCCGAGTATCGCAGTGTAGCAGGGCAGCAAAAAATAAATGGGGTTGCAGTGAAATTGCTGTATTTTTTGCAATTCGCATGTCGCAGCAAACATGCGAGTCATACTGTGACCCCAGTCATTCCTGTGGCAGCCCTGCTTCAATGCGATATTTGAGCACGCAACACGTTGCGCCCTAAATCTCTGTGTAGCCTTACCCTTCTACAGCAGGTCTTCAGCAGTCTACCGTTGAGGACAGTGATTGACAAGTTGTCATGTACCATACACCTGCATGTCCCAGGTGATGTGCAATAAATGTCTGATTGGTGGGGGTCTCACCTCTATGACCCCTACCTATCTGTATAACAGAAGTTCCCTGATCCCTATTGGGCAAGAGGGGAGCAGAGTACAAGTGGAGTTGTGTTAGTTTGCCTCATTTTAAGGGCTCATTCACACGACCGTATGAATGGGTCAGCATCCGTTCCACGAAAAGATAGAACAAGTCCTATTCTTGTCCGCGGACCAGAATAGTCATTTCTATCAGGGGGGCCGGCCTTGTGCAGTCCGCAAAATGTGGAATGTACACGGCCGATATCTGCAATTTGCAGACCGCAAAACACTATGGCCGTCTGAATGAGTCCTAAGTCTCTACAGTTATGGAACCAGCCTAGCACAGGTGGAGGCCCTGTGTAACTAGAAATGACTTGTATGAAGTAGTACAGTAATATAATTACGGTTTGAGCGGTGAAACCCACTGCCTTAATAATATCTGACAAGTATTATTTTTTTCTTTTTAAAGCCCGAGGAACATGCTTTCTACACCCGTGCAACAAAATCGTGCAGAGTGTCATACAAAAACGTGCACTAGGTACGGTCTATCATAGAAGAAGGGTCCCCCCCTCAACCTTTCCCAGTCCCTCCGGGCGAGAAGGCTCCTGCAAGGGACCGAGACAAAACAGGTAACCCCCAGCCGAAGCCGGGGGTACACCCAGGCAAACCTCAGCCGAAGCCACACCGCGTCTGTGGCTCCGGTCTTCAACCTGTGTGCCACCCCAGGTGTAGCATGGAGCCTCAACGACTAAGGCTACTTTCACACTGGCGTTTTGGTTTCCGTTTGTGAGATCCGTTTCAGGGCTCTCACAAGCGGTCCAAAACAGATCAGTTTTGCCCTAATCATGCATTCTGAATGGAAAAGGATCCGCTCAGAATGCATCAGTTTGCCTCCGTTCCACCTCCATTCCGCTCTGGAGGCGAACACCTGACGATGCAGTCACACAATGTAAGTCAATGGGGACGGATCCGTTTTTTCACTGACACAATAGCTAATCATCCAATGGCAGGATTATCTTCATCAGCGCCACCGAGCATGATGACTACGATCCCCTGGTGAACCTTTTCACTCTAAAGGGGAAACGCGTCGTGATTTAAGCCTTTTTTTTTTTTTTTAAACTTTATACCTATTTCCATTATCACCACTTTTAAAGGTCCCTACCAGGATACCTCACCCCTTTGTTTTACTATATTTAAGTTGTGAAACTATTAATGTTAACGTCTGGCAGTCCCCACCATCTGGGAATTTGGCAGGTAGGGACAACATAATAGGGTACAGCCACCGAGAAGTGAGGCCCCACCTTTCGGAGCGATTACTCAGCTTGTAGGCAGGGTAAGCATAGTCGATAGGGATAGTCTCCCATACTGCCTATGAGTGGACCTGTAGTCTGTTTTGACACTATAATTAAACTGGTCCTATCTTCCTGGAATAGAATCAAGAATTATCAGAAATAACAAGGTCCGACAAGACGATTTTCACTGGGCATCCACTGATACCTGGGTAACTATACTCCTGTTGATACAAATATCCGCCTCTGGTCAACAGTTCCGTGAGTAACCATATGGTGGCGATCTATCTATAGCTGATGTATTCATCTCGGTCAATATAGACATTACTCTTGTCAAGCAGCAGTGCGATTAATTTGATGTGGTGAGGTTTCTATAATCTGATTGTACCATAATCAACTATAGGCATAAGTATCTTTATATATATTCTTTTTTTATCTGAATGTAATCCTAGTGACAAAACAAACGTGGAAAGTGAACACACAGTGGACATAAAAAATAAATACAAGTGAATATGTGCCGTTACGACGCGGACATTCGACCGTAATTATAAAAATTCCTCATCTTTTCTGGGCCGAAGCCGAGCAACAAGAAGTGTGAGAGCTCAAAATGTGAGAAAGTGAAGTGCGTGCAAATGTGCCGTCACTCAGTGGTCTCCCACCCCAGTGAGTTCAGGCACCCCAGGGTCACCACTCCTGGGGCACTTCTGCACCTCGGGCTTTCAAACATCTCAGCCCCTGGCTTAGATCCAGCAGAGGCCTTGGTCACCAAGCAAGGGTACCTTTAAACTCACCCGTTCACCCTAGGCTTGCTGTGTGGTTCTCTGCTCTACATCCTGGCAGGGCTCTGGCCACCAGGAATCTAAGAACAGATACTACACTTGATCTTAGCCAAAAGGCCGAGAAGTGATCTGACTGTGAATGTAGCGAGTGTGCTGATTATACACATAGCTGCCGGATTTTATTAGACTGCACGCATCATTCTCTATGGATACAATGATATTACTGTGATACCACTGCAGCAAATGCCGACTTCTAACATTGTTTCTCCGTGGTCATTCTGCTGACAGTCCGAATTGTTTGTTCTTATATGCTGTGTGCTGTTTTCTAGGAAACCTTATCTGATTCTGAAAGCGGCAAGGAGTGTAAAGTCAGCAGTGTTAGGAGATGAGATGCTAATATCTTTCACACATACGCATGGAAATGTTTCAGGAGGCTCGCAGAACTGGAGATATGATAATGATCATGGAAGTTTAGATTTTTTCTGCAATTTGTATTAGTGATCTTTTCAGTTTGGCGGAAATGGGCAAAAAAAAAAAAAAAAAAAAAAAAGGAACCATATTTTGCAAGTAAAATTTAGAAATAGAAACGTACAGCAATAGTTTAGGTGGATGCCTAAGGACTCAGACCCTCACCTATCACTAGAATGAAATCACTGCACGTTCAGCCATCATTATCTCCTCTACATTATTTCTCTATCACACAACAGTTTCCTTTGAAGGCTATGAACACCTTTGACACAGAAAAATATATTTTTATATATGTTAGTAGTGACCTTGAATAAAAAAAGTTGCCACATTCATTCTTTAAAGGGAACCTGTCACCTGGATTTTGTGTATAGAGCTGAGGACATGGGCTGCTAGATCGCCGCTCGCACATCCGCAATATCCAGTCCTCATAGCTCTGTGTGCTTTTATTGTGGGGAAAAAACGATTTTATACATATGCAAATTAACCTGAGAGGAGTCCTGTACATGAGATGAGTCAGAGACAGGACTCATCTCAGGTTAATTTGCATATGTATCAAATCGTTTTTTTGACACAATAAAAGCACACAGAGCTTTGGGGACTGGATATTGCGGATGTGCTAGCGGCGATCTAGCAGCCCATGTCCTCAGCTCTATACACAAAATCCAGGTGACAGGTTCCCTTTAATTCATTTTCAGACCCCATGATATCATGTTTGCAGTCTGTTCCTAGTTTCAGGCTTCTCTGTGTCCCTCACAGTTACATACATGCTGTGTGTGTCCAATTGCTGCTGCCTTCACTAGCTCTCACGTATTAGTACAGATACAGTGCCTTGCAAAAGTATTCACCCCCCTTGACTTTTTTCATATTTTTTTGTGCCTCACAACCTGGAATTAACATGGATTGTTTGAGGATTTGCATAATTTAATTTACAGAACATGCCCACAACTTTGAAGATTTTTTTAATTTATTTTTTATTGTGAAGCAAACAACAAACAGGACAAAATAACAGAAAAAGTCAATGTGCATAACTATTCACCCCCCTAAAGTCAAGACGTTGTAGAGACACCTTTTGGGGCAATCAGAGCTCCAAGTCGCTTTGGATAAGTCTCTATGAGCTTGCCACATCTTACCACTGGGATTTTTGCCCATTCCTCCTTGCAAAACTGCTCCAGCAACTTCAAGTTGGATGGTTTGCGCTTGTGAACAGCAATCTTTAAGTCTGACCACAGATTTTCTATTGGATTGAGATCTGGGTTTTGACTAGGCCATTCCAAATCATTTACATGTTTCCCCTTAAACCACTCAAGTGTTGCTTTAGCAGTGTGTTTGGGGGCATTGTCCTGCTGGAAGGTTAACCTCCGTCCTAGCCTCAAATCACACACAGAGTGGTACAGGTTTTGCTCAGGAATATCCCTGTTTTAGCACCATTCATCTTTGCCTCAACTCTGACCCGGCTGCTGAAAAACATCCCCACAGCATGATGCTGTCACCACCATGTTTCACTGTGGGGATGGTGTTCTTTGGGTGATGTGATGTGTTGGGTTTGCGCCAGACAGCGTTTTCTTTGATGGCCGAAAAGTTCAATTTTAGTCTTATCAGACCAGAGCACCTTCCTCCATATATTTTGGGAGTCTCCCACAGGCCTTTTCGCAAACTTACAACGTGCCTTTTTGTTTTTAGCTGAAAGTAATGGCTTTCTTCTGGCCACTCTGCCATAAAGCCTAACTCTATGGAGCGTACTGCTTATTGTCATCCTATATACAAATACTCCAGTCTCTGCTGTGGAACTCTGCAGCTCCTCCAGGGTTACCTTAGGTCTCTGTGCTGCCTCTCTGATTAATGCCCTCCTTGCCCGGTCCGTGAGTTTTGGTTAGCGGACGTCTCTTGGCAGGTTTGCTGTTGTGCCATGTTCTTTCCATTTGGTTATTATAGATTTGATGGTGCTCCTGGGGATCATCAAAGATTTTGATATTTTTTTATAACCTAACCCTGACTTGTACTTCTCAACAACATTGTCCTTTACTTGTTTGGAGAGTTCCTTGGTCTTCATGGCAGTGTTTGGTTAGTGATGCCTCTTGCTTAGGTGTTGCAGCCTCTGGGGCCTTTCAAAAAGGTGTGTATATGTAATGACAGATCAAGTGACACTTAGATTGCACACAGGTGGACATCATTTCACTAATTATGTGACTTCTGAAGGTAATTTGCTGCACCAGAGCTTTTAATGGGCTTCCTAACAAAGGGGGTGAATAGATACGCACATGCCAATTTTCTGTTTTCTATTTCTAAACAATAGTTTTATTTATATATTTCTCATTTCACTTTACCAACTTAGACTATTGTGTTCTGATCCATCACATAACATTCAGATTAACAAAACTTTGAATTTAAGGCTCTAATGTAACAAAATACGAAAAAATTCAATGGGGGGTAAATACTTTTGCAAGGCACTGTAGGTGTAGCAGCACTGTCAATCAACACACAGGTGGGCGCTTCTTCACTTGTGCGGACAGTCCCTCACTGGTGAAGAGTCCCTGCTAAGGAGACAAATCTATTTGTTAGAACTGATTCGCTCATCCCTATTGCAAGACTTCTTACAAGACGCTGCTCTGATGTGTAGTGTGTAATCATCACATGAACAGGACAGATAGCCATCATTTAAAAACATGAGCAATCTGTACTCAATTTTAGAAAAGTGTGAAAGTTTCCACTGGACAATAATGTATACCTCCTAATAACAAATGAAGGAACCGTTGATCCTAATATATAAGGTATTGTCACAAGTATGGCCACACTGGACTTTCACTAATGGAGGCAAAGAATCTTTTTGACACTACTGGTTGGAAGAATCCTCAACAACATTAGCACCTGAATAATAAGTCAGATTTCAATATTAATTAACAAAATGGAACAAAAAAAATAAAATCAGTAAAACTGTATAACTGAAAAAATCAAGACCTTTATTTGCATAGATTGTAATTAATTGTATTTTTTGCATAATAAGATAGAACAATACAGCTCCAAACAGTGTAATAATGTAAAAATAACAACAGCTAGATTTTATCAGAGGGTTAGTAAACCAAGGCCAGTTTCACATGAATATAGAAAAATGCTCAGTGTTACGGCCCCATTTCCCAAACTGACTGACTCGTCTGATCTGAATTCACTGCATCATAGTAACTTATGATGGTGTAAGCTCCTGCCTGACCACACGTCTCCTGTGCTCTATTCACACGATGCTGTATGAATGGCACAGTAGACCCTCAGTTGGGCAGACACTCACGGCATCATAAATCCCTATGGTGCAGCGATTTCTGGTCAGACTAGCAGGGGTTGGTCCAGGAAATGTGTCCATCACAAGGAGCGCGTTTCCAAGACAAAACACGCTCATGTGAAACTGGCCTAAAAAGAACAAAAAACTAGATGAATCAAGGAACATTGTAGGTCTCTGTGATGGGTTCTTCATTGACATATAAAAGTGGGGTCTGTGGGCCTTGCGAATGGGGCTTGACTCTTGACACAACCAGGTGGAGCCCAGCTCATATGACTGGTATTTCAGCCTTCATATGTGACGTTATTACATTATAACATTTTGTTATCAAAGACATATGCAATTCTTTTATCACAATCATGAGTCACAGGCATTGTATGCTCCCTACTGTACTGAATCACAGTATCTACTCCTTATGTATCACAACCTGTATAAAACATTAAACTGAATCTATTCATACACAAAGAATAGAAAAGAAAGCCTATGACAGTTGCTAGAACATTCTGGAAATAATGTTCTAATAATCATGCTATGTAGGACATCATTAGGTTTAAAGGGATTATTCAGGGAGGAAAAATTATTTAAGGCCTCAGAGTATGATAAAGAAGCCATACTCCTCACACCGATCCTCTGCTACCTTGCTCCAATGCTTCCAGATCTGGTCCTGACACAGAGGAAATGCCTGTTGAGTCAAACTGCTGTTGTCAGTGGTTGGATAAACAGGCATCTACAGGCATTGTCGAGACAGGACAGCAAACAGAGACCAGTGGGGACCCACCGATCATTGGAGTTGAAGAATGGATGGTAATAGTAATTAGAGCTTTTTTATATTTATAATTCCACTTTGAGGGCTTTGCAAATAATTTTTACCTCCTGGACAATCAAAATATCTAATTCTAGAACCTTTATATTAATGGTCATAAAGCTTAATTTGAATGTAATCATCCTTTCCCCTTTAAAAGAGAATCCTACTGTGGAGCCCCTTGTTAGGTACCAATGATCACAAGACAGGGAAATTAGGTGACAACCAATATGACTGCTACTACAGCTTCCATAGAGATCATCAGCCAGAATTCCTTCACCTCCATTCGGAGAAATACAGGTGAAACTCGAAAAATTAGAATATCGTGCAAAAGTTCATTTATTTCAGTAATGCAACTTAAAATTTGAATATTGTAAAAAGGTTCAATATTCTAGGCGCAAAGTGTCACACTCTAGTCAGCTAATTAATCCGTACCCCCTGAGCAAAGGGTACCTCAAAATTGGGGTTTTATAAACTGTAAACCATAATCATCCAAATTATAACAAATGAAGGCTTGAAATATCTCGCTTTGCATGTAATGAGTCTATCTCATATGTTAGTTTCACCTTTTAAGTTGCATTACTGAAATAAATGAACTAATTTTTCGAGTTTCACCTGTATGCCTTGTTATGCAGCTATACAGGGGTGGGAAATGTTCTACTGCATACAATGCATTCGGAAAGTCTTCCAACCCTTTCACTTTTTTCACATTTTGTTATGTTGAGGTCTTGTGCTAAAATAAAATAAAAAATCCAAGAATTCAAGAACTTCCCTGCTACTCACCCTGGTGATTAGCAGAAAGCTTTGGGAACCCTCTGTCATAATTTCTACTGCAGGGAAAATGTAATTCTACATGTCAGCTAAATGGTTCACTGTGTAATACATGGTCAGGCTAGGTCCACTAGACCACGAGCAACCACCTTACTTAAAGAGGTTCTCTCACTTTAGCAAATGGCATTTATCATGTAGACAAAGTCCACATTGCCTGCAATTCAGAAGTTGTAGCCGTGCTAACATAGCACTTTTTCCTATAGTGTGCAAGCACGGCCACCACTGCTGGACTGCAGGGTGGTCATAACCATGGAAACGAGCAGTGTATAATGTGATGGAAAAATTAATTAAGCCATCAAAGGAACCAATATGGACAATCACAATACATTAGTAAGTGCCTTGTAATAACTTTCTCTACATGATAAATGCCATTTGCTGAAGTTAGACCCCTTTAACTATTTGTTTGCAATAATTCAGCTACAACCAGACACATAGGGTAACATAAATAATGCAATGTCAGATGTATTAGAGGCAAATGTTATTTAAGACATGCCATTACTTCATTCAGGGCAGGGTGAACCAAGACGTCACAGTTTAACGAGTCTGTGAAGTCATTAATACCCACTGTAACTCAAATCTATCATTTTAGAGTTCAACAAAAGATGAAACCACAATTTGCATTTTTACACATAACTATTATTGCCATAATCTAGCGCATTAGGGAAAGGAAACTTTGACCGCAGAGTATAATGTGCAATAGATTTGCTAAGTCAGTCATTTAGAGGAATTTGCTATATTTAAATGAGTAACTACACTTTCCATCACTAAAGAGAAAATCTGGCAGCACTACAAAAAGAAAAAAAAAAAAAGGGAAAAAAAAAGAAAAAAAAGGAAAAACCGGGTGCAAGCCCAAAGGGACCAGAATATTGCCCAATGTACATAAACAGTAAACATGGTTAATAAAAAAAAAATGGCTGCACAACATTTCACATACAAACAATAGAGCTGAGAAATGGGGATCATTCTACATTAAAGTGGTCTTATGCCTACTATAAATGGAAAAATGGAAGCTCTTAGCGCACATTTTTGATCGAACGTGTGTCGGGCCCATCTACCAGGCGTCAAGGTGGCTTTATAGTAGGCATTATACCACTTTCATTTAGAATGATCCCCATTTCTCAGCTCTATTGTTTGTATGTGTAAAGTTATGCAGCCATTTTTTTTTATCAACCATGTTTGCTTGATGGATATGTACCTGTGACTATGAATATGAATGTTCTGGTCTATAGGCAGCACTCCAAAAATAAAAATAAGAATTCCTTAATCACCCATGTGGATACGTGACGTTTCGGCTCAGCCATAGAGCCTTTCTCAGGCTTCTTTTTATTTTGGGAGTGCTGCCTGTTTACTGTTTATATGCACTTTTCATAAAAAAAATTTATATCAGCATTACGTACTGAGTGCTGAGACTCCTGCAAATATTGTAGATGGGGTGGTGCCACAGGTCGCGGCTGTGCTGCAGCAAAAATCCTCACACAAAAAAAAAACCACATGCGTCTTTTGCAACAAAATGCCTGAATTTATGGCGCATTTTCTTACAGCAATGTGAAAAGTTGCAGACACAAATTCCCTTAACCCATTCCCAACCTGCTCCGTACAAGTCTGGTCTTTAAAAATGGTGCGCCATATCTAACAGGTTTCAGCTGTTAAACAGCAGACTCCAAGGATTTAATGTCTGCGATCAGCGGTAACGCCGATTACAACCCCTTAGATGCCGTAGTCAAATGTGATCACCACACCTGAGAGCTGAAAACCCAGAAGTGCTACAATTCCAGGTCAGGAACAGCTCCCCTACGCAACGATTGAGAAAGCAATTCCTTTTCTGTGAAAGGCTTGAGCCCGCCTATCAGGCCTTTCACAGGTATATTCCAACGTAGGTCTGCAGGTGGAAGCACTACATACTGAATTTTCTATTTAGCAATGTTCTGAGAAATGGCAATCCGACAATTGTATGCTGTCAGGCCCTTGGGGGCCTGAAAAAAGTAAGAAAGTAAGAATGCAGCACACTCCCTTATTATTCGCGCTATTTATGGAGCCGTTGGCTTGCAGGATTCGTTTGGACGGTCAGATTCGGGGGTTCGGGGTAGCGGGAGAGAGTGACAAAATCAGGCTTTACGCCGACGACGTCATACTCTTTTTGGATCAGGGCTGGAATGCTGTCCCCTACGTTATGCAGGTGATAGAGGAGTTTAGTCAACTGTCTGGTTATTTAATTAACTGGGCTAAGTCCTCACTCCTCCCGCTAAATCGAAATGCCCCCGACGGAGGCCCCCGGTTCGGATATTGTCTACGGATGATTCCCTGGATTATCTGGGGATAAAGATAGGTGTCCCCATAGGTAGATTTTAGGAGTTAAATCTTTCCCCGGTAATAGATAAAGTAAAGGGGAAAATGAGAGCCTGGCAAAAATTGGTAATATCGCAAACCGATCGTCTGGCATTAGTAAAAATGATCATATTACCGCTGGTTTTGTATCCGATCTGTGCTTCCCCTATCTGGATAGACGATGCTTTTTTTTTTTTTATCGATTGGAAGTCTTAATAAATGACCTAATTATGGGCGAGGAAGAGGGTCCGCATAAAGCAGAGGTATCTGTGGCTGGCTGAGCCAGATGGGGGACTATCACTCCCTTTCTTTCAAGGCTATTTTTTCTCTGCGCAGTTACAAAAATGTTGCAATGCTGGAGAGAATGCACTAGGGCAGTACTTAACTAGGGTATTAGGTAGGTCATTGGATAATATTTTTATGCACTTAGAAACCGCACATTTTGGCACCTTGGACACTATCGCGAGAATGCTACAGAGGGTTTGGGACACATTGAAAACAACCTTGCAGGTGACACACGCTTTTTATTTTACCCCGTTGTGGGAAAATCTGAATTTATGGGAATTTTTGAAAATAACTGATTACACTTATTGGAGTTGTAGGGGTAATACCAGAGTGGCTCATTTGTTTGTTGTAGATCGTTTTAAAGTTTTAGGGGACTTTTACTTCACAAACACTTTCTTAGATCGATTTATGTACGCACGTCTAAAACATGCATACGACGGCACACTTAACAAAACATATATGATTACTGCACAACATTCATTTTTTGATTATTGTTTTTCTCACGCAGGGAAAAAGATTAAAATGGCACAGATTTACTCGAAAATGCGAGATTCACTGTCCACGGTGTTCCCTTTTAAAAGTATACCTAAATGGGAGCAGGAATTACAAATCTCCTCCCTCCCCTGGTCACAGATTTTTTAAAATATGAAAAAGGTAGTATCGGCAGCCAGCTATAGTTTGATCCAGTTTAAGATTCTTCACAGGTTATACTATATACCGCAAATGCAGGCTAAATTTGCTAATAACCGAGGACGTGATTTTTTCTGTCGAAAGTGCGGCAGACCCAATGTTGGATTTATCCATCTTTTATGGGAATGCAGTGTGATAAAGCGTTTTTGGGAGCAGGTATTTACAGCATTGCAGGGGGATCTTCCCCAATCCTCTGCACCAGATATGATCTCGGCAATTTTGGGCGTTTATATACCTGACAGTCCTAACCCTTCCGTACATCAATTAGCTTGGCTGAAGGGCTGTTTGATTGCAAAGGTGCTGATAGTCAAGAGATGGGGTTCCCCCATTTCCCCTGTACTTGAGGAGTGGAGACGGATCATGCCCCAAATAAAGCTCTATGAGGAGGTTGAGAGGCATGCGTTATTATGCTGCTCTGCAGAAGTGAGATGAATTGATTAGTTCAGCTTGAAGGGTGGAGTATAGGGATGGGTACGGGGGGGGGGGATACGGGGTCCGGGCTATCAGCGACAGCAGCTAAGGGAAAGAGGGGGAACAGTGGGGCTTAAAGGTTTTAGGCTTGAGTTTACAGTGTTGGATTGAATGTTACTGGCTATGATAATGTTGAAATTATATTAACATCTTTGGCATATGAGTATAAGCTTTGTCTTCCTTTTTATATTTTTGGCTTATTTTTGTTCCTTCCGCTCTGTTTAATAGCTTTTTTGTAACTAATATTGAAGAAAATAAAATTTTAATAAAAAAAAAAAAAAAATGCAGCACACTACGTTCTTGTATTCTGCAGTACAGTAAGAAGAATCTTTTTTTTTTTTTTACAATGAAACACTATGGTGAACGGATGCCACTGGATGACATCAGTCTGAGGCATCTGTTTAACGTATACATTTTTTGTACACGTTAAACAGATGGGAAAAACGCAATGTGAACCCAGCCTTAGATGCAATTCTCCCTCCCCCCAAAGTGGGGAGAAAATGTCAGTGCGTCTTATTGAGGTCTGATCTGAGGTCTAATAGGAGGACTTATTGAGGTCTAATTTGAGGTCTGATTGGGGGTCTGTTTTGAGGCCTGATTAACATTGGGGGTCTGATGAAAATAGTTTTTTCTTAATTTCTTTCTCTAAAACCTACGTGAATTTTATGGTGCGTCTTTTAGTGTGAAAATGCAGTAATATTAGGGGGTTTATTTGTATATTTTGTGTATGCTGTAAAATGTGAATAAAGATGGAAAATGTTAAGAGCACTGTCTCTCTTCGCTGCTGAAGATGGAAGTGAGGACGGTCTCCACAGATTTTCTATTGAGGCCATCTTCACTTTTGTCTTCAGCAACGAGGAGAGACAGGCTCAATGGGCGCACAGCACTCAGACCGCTACAGTCACTCTGACATAAAAAAAAGATTATGTAAAGCGTAGTTACTCGTTAGAGCTATGTACATATCACATTTGTGGCCTTCATTTAATGTACATGTCATTTACAGCACCTATAGGGTTTGATTGCACAAAACGTATATGTTCTTTTCCTGGATACGATTGTATGGAATAACATAGCCTGCTAACCTATTCCATACTTTTTACAGTATATTGATGTATACCGACCAGGTAGAGGCCTATTTCTGGCTAATGTATCCCTATAACCCTAAGTATATCCGCTTTGAAGAGTCTAGGAAAGATGGGTGACAACTAGGGTTGAGTAATATCAAGAAACTGAACAGTATCATGTTTCAAAAGTTTTTCTTTTAGGCAGGAGTGTAGATACAAAGAGAAAAGGATAAAATAAAACCTTTGTATATTGTCTGCCAGATTTACAGGAATTTACCTCACAGTCTGCCACTATATAGGGCCATTTTAGATGTTTGGTGGTTCCTCGGCAGCTTCTCCTGTGCGTAGAAAACAGTCCCTCACACACAGCTCCAGCAATTCCTAATAAATAGCAGTATGGTATGTAACACCTCCCCTCCCCAATGCCCAGAGAGATATAGCTATATATTTCAAGTAATGTAGGAGGGACAAATAAATGAAAGGTGTCTGCATCACTTCACAATGTGATCACTAGGTCAGCATTGAGAGGAAGAAGACAGTAGAGGAGCTACTAAGCAGGTTGGTCAACCACTGAATGCAAAAGGTTGACAAGAGTTTCGTCCAAAGGAGAAACGGAAGGGGGCGCTACCAGAGAGGAAGATGTAATGTAAATAAATATACAATAGTTTTATTGCATGTATATTGCAATAAAAAAAACTTCATTTGTAATGCCTCATTTATTGCATAGAAACATGTTCCATAGGATATCCCCTTTAACTATGTGTTACAAATAAGAACGCAAGGTACTGGTGGGGAAGGGAGAGAAGCAACAGGAGGTATTTAAAGAAATGAATGTCTATCCAACAGCTATCATGCACAATTGTAGGGACTGAATGTGGAGTGCATTCTAAAATTCTTGCCTTGTGCACCAAGATGGCTTGACCCACCCTTGGTGTTAGGGTTGTTTCACACAAGCAAGTCCATTGTGGGAATCACGCTCTGTGTGTGAGCGTTATCCTCAGTTCTGGATCTGCAGGAGCGCACGGTGTTATCATGATTTATAATGTTATGTGCCTCTGCTTGACATTATTTCTACAGAATCATACGGGTGGCTTTATGTCGCCATGATTCTGTAGAAGTAAGGTCAAGCAGAGACACATAGCATTATAAATCATGATAATGTCGTGTGCTTCTGCAAGTCCAGAACGGAGGATCCCGCTCACACAGGAAGTAGCTGAACAGAACTTTTAATAACTTCACAGAAGCAGACATATGTAGGACTTTCTGATTTTAGAAGGGAATGCTAAAAAGGGGTTCTGCAGTTTGTTTAAACTGATGATCTACCCTCTGGATAGATCATCAGCATCTGATCGGCGGGGGTCCGACACCCGGGACCCCCGCCGATCAGCTGTTTGAGAAGGCAGCGGTGCTGGCAGTAGAGCCGCGGCCTTCTCGCTGTTTACCGCAGGCCCAGTGACGTCACGACTAGTATAAAACTGGCCTGGGTGGGGCTAAGCTCTGTTCACTTGAATGGATAGATCATCAGTTTAAACAAACTGCAGAACCCCTTTAATGAATGTGAAAACAAGATCCAGTTCTATTTTTTCTATCAAAATTTCTAGTTATCATTAAAATGTAACAGCGATTTCGTTTTTTTTTTATATTGTGTACAGAGAAGGATGCTAAGCATTTTGTAATATACTTTATTTGGGAAAGTTACTAGAAAACAGCATGTAAAAAGTCTAAGTGTTGCTAAGAACAGGCTGTCAGATGACTATATGGAAAATACAAAGGCAGGCTTCTCAGCTTGCCTCTCATCTCACGAGCCCTTGGCTCGCTCTGTGTGCTAACAATGTCTGCCTGTATCCCTGCCTATCTGACTTGCTGCCAGCGCTAAAAGCTCTGTTCCTTTATCTCTATTTCCTGTGCTTCTCTGATAAGCACTGATAGGAGAGAGGGAAGACCGGGGCTGCCATCACTTAGCACTAATCATAAATGTACTATGGGGGTCATTTACAAACAGATATACGCCACTCTTGTGGCGTATATCTGGCGCAGATTACGTTGCATGCCATGTTGCGGAAGAATCTGCAACTTCTTCCAAGCTCACGCCAGGTGTAAAAAAGGTGGCGCGGCGTGGGAATGAGTTCATCCTTTTCTACGCCTGATTTAGGCATAGAAAATGGTCTGAATGTAATACAGCAAGGATTCACCGCCAGCACAGGGGGTTATAAATGTGCCCCTATGTTCCTATACGCCTGCTGTAGCTGGTAGTCTTGTTCTCCTCTCTGTTCTAGCTAAAGGAGCGGAGCAATGAGTGCTGGCAAGTCATACAGATCGTTAGGGCACATATAAGGAGCCAAGGGAATGGGATAGTGAGATAAGAGGCAGGCAGAAAAGACTGCCTCTGAATGCTCCACATACAGTAGTTATCCTGAGTAGAATGTAAAACTCGGAAGGTTGCTAAGGAGACCCTTTACACACGGTTTTCTAGTAAAACTGAACACCTGAACCTAGTAAAGTATATTAGAAAATGTTTAAAATCACTGTCCAGGCACAATATTAAGAATAAACTGAAAAGACAGCGACACTTTAATCAAATATTACACTACCATGAGATAACAATATAATAAGTTGAAGAATCACTAAAATAGAGTTTTGTAATAAATTGTGTTAAAAAGTGAAAAATATCTGTGTTACACACTATTTCTTTCTAATCAAGTCCATGAGATCATCATCAAGACCTTGGGTTTTCAGTTTGTCTAGGCTATAGTATCGGTGTACGATCTTGTCTTCAGTGACCACCACCACACGAAGGCCATGTTGGTCTTCTCCAAGCTGGCACCCAATGGCCGATGTCACTACCATGTCTATGTCTTTGTATGTTCCTCCAGAATTCCTATGGTAGTGTCCTGAGAATATGGCTTTTACTCCTGCAAGAGATAATTCGGCAAGTGAAATTTGAGTCATATTCAGATATTACCGGTATATTCAGTGCTTGGCTAGGGAGTGATGTTATTTTATTTATAAAGCAGAAATCTGAGGGAACTGATGTGTTAATAGTATCAACCTTTTAATATTCTGCATTTCACTCAGTGGGAGGTCCAATTCATTTTCTATATATCGCAAATGTACTGCTGTGAAAACATGGAGGACCATGAGGTTCTAATATTACTACAGAAGAGTTGCAAACCTTATAGATTTGTAGACAATATATAGACAAGGATATGAGGGGAGTGGGATGAAAAAAACACTGTAGTCTTTGTAAAAATGGTGCACCCGTTCCAGGAGTGAAGTTCATTTTAGTTGCTCATCAATGGAAAAATATTCTCCCCAGCAAGGAAGAAAGGAGAAGGTCCAAGGACAACCACACGGGTGTTACCAATTATGATAAGACCATTCTAAGTGACGATCACACTAGGAAGTGCTCCTATTATATTTTAAAAAATTGTGACAATAATTCAGACCATCCTCCTAAAAGCTTAGTTATAATGTTGAAAGTACAGCACAGTGTTTGACTAACACTGCCTAGTCAGCAAATATAAAAGCAAATGCTCTCTAATGGTAAATGCTCTCCAAAGTACTTGCAGCACTCATGATGGTTTATCTTAAAGGGGTTGTCCGGGCTTTTTAATATTGATGACCTATCCTCAGGATAGGTCATCAATACCAGATCAGCTGTTCGAAGAGACGGCAGTGCGCATACAAGTGCGGCCTTCTCTTCACTGTTTACCTGCTAGCCGTCGCAACCTCAGAGGTGAGCAGGTGCAATTACAAGTAAGTTGTCCCATTCACTTCAATGGGACAGTTCCTTCCCATTCAAGTGAATACTACAGAGCCGTCCCATTGAAGTGTAACGCTACGTTTGCGACGGAAAATAAGCGGACAACCCCTTTAATACATCAGGCTACCACTCCCCTCCATATGGTATGGGGAAAAGTCATACATGCAGATTGACTAAGGCCGGGTTCACATCACCGTTTAGTTTTCTGTTCTTCTGATCCGTCAGAAGCACAGAAAAATAAACAAAAAACATGTATTTTAAGCATCCGTAATGAAAAGTTATGCACATTTTGCATCCGTTTTAGCGATTTCCATGCAGGACTTTTTTTCAGTCTAAAATAATGGATCCCAGATGGAAATAGCTAAAACAGATGCCAAATATGCATAACTGAGCAAAATTTATTTTCGGATCAGAAGAACGGAAAACGGTGATGTGAACCCAGCCTAAGACTGGGGTTTCATAAGCCAGTTTTGTCAAAAGTCTGTTTGAATCAGATGCGCAAATTTAAGGGTCCACATCGCTTAATAAATTTGGCCTGTCTATTAATAAATTAAGCAAATATGTGGCCACAGGATGAGAAAGGCGCTCATAGGGTAAATAGGTAAAGATGAAACAGCGTTCTTCAATTTAAGGTGAATATGTGCTGCTCACCTGTTTGGGTTGCACCGATTGGGTGCAACCGTGATAAAGGTCTGCTGGATTAGCTAGGTATCAGGTTGGAGCTGCCGTGTCCAAAAGAACCAAGGGCGAGGGCCAAGTCGCCACTTCGTTAATTGCTAGAAATACTGACAGTGCCCGTCACGACCTTTGTGGTCTGGCGAGCTGGTGGACGTGAGGCGCAAATCATAACCGGATTAGACAAGTACGGGTTTATTGAGAGACAACGCGTTTCGGGGTGCTCATGACCCCTTTATCAAGTCTGGTGTGCTGCAGCTGCAGGTGCAGCTGGATGTTTGCTGTTCGTTTAATGCTCCCCGGTCACTTTTACTGACAATGTAGTACAATGCTTTGCCAGAGATGAATTAGGTATGGCTGAAGCGCTGTGGCTTTGCTATTATACTTCGTCAGGCAATGCTGTTGCGGTGGTGAGGCTGGTGTAGCTGGGGTATTCTGACCCGGCTACTGCACGTGGTGTGTGCTGTAAGGTTGACTGCTCCCTGTGTCCTTACAGCACACACCACGTGCAGTAGCCGGGTCAGAATACCCCAGCTACACCAGCCTCACCACCGCAACAGCATTGCCTGACGAAGTATAATAGCAAAGCCACAGCGCTTCAGCCATACCTAATTCATCTCTGGCAAAGCATTGTACTACATTGTCAGTAAAAGTGACCGGGGAGCATTAAACAAACAGCAAACATCCAGCTGCACCTGCAGCTGCAGCACACCAGACTTGATAAAGGGGTCATGCGCACCCCGAAACGCGTTGTCTTTCAATAAACCCGTACTTGTCTAATCCAGTTGTGATTTGCGCCTCACGTCCACCAGCTCGCCAGACCACAAAGGTCGTGACAGGCACTGTCAGTATTTCTATTAATAAATTAGACACCTCTTTAGCCTTTGTGTGCCACAAACTGAAATTCATGCCAACTATAAGCTGATCTAGATTTCAGCTATAAGTTATGCCACATACTTCTGTCATGCTGAGGAGGACACCCTCCCTTCTGCTAAGCTTTTTCTCAAAAGGTTATAGTACAAAAATGTTATGCACCAAAATTTACAACTTTTTTTTTTTTTTTTTTTTACTGGAAAACTGGCACACACTAACAAAGTCTAGGAAACAGGAGCAGGCAGAAAACAGAATATCAATAATTTGCTCCAGTCTTTGGCTCTGGGAGGAAGAGGAGCAATAGGTCCCGCCTGCCTGCTAATGCCTATAAAGCACTAGATGGTCTCATCAGCTCATCAATCAACTGGGAGAATGAGGGCCATTTTCGGATAATATAATGGTATTTTTTTGAAGTCTAGGTCAACATTAAAGTTAGTATTGTAG
The DNA here is from genome assembly GCF_905171765.1 of Bufo bufo. Classification (NCBI taxonomy): domain Eukaryota; kingdom Metazoa; phylum Chordata; class Amphibia; order Anura; family Bufonidae; genus Bufo; species Bufo bufo. The sequence goes on from NC_053395.1 coordinate 55,760,954, forward strand.
AAGCAAGAAATGGACAATTGGCAATACATATCATGAAGATATAAGGGCACTGCCATTTCAGGTATCTGTAATGGCTCTGGTGTGTGAGGGTCATTTGGGTTATGACTAGGTTCCCTAGAATAAAAGATCCATGGCCACCTTGCCTTTTTCTATGTAGTACCACCCCTGACTTAATGTAACATACAATGCTTTCGGAAAGGCTTCAGAATCTTTCACTTTTTTCACATTTTATGTTGCGGCCTTGTGCTAAAATATTAAAAAGTTAAAATTTTTCCCCATTTCACAAAGTGAAAACAGAATGTTCAAAATCTTTCCTAATTTATTGAAAAGCAAAAACTAAAATCTTGCATTGATATTTTCAGGTCTCTCTAGAAATATTCGAAAGGGTTCAAGTTAGGGCTCTTAAGTACATTCTCAGAATTGACCCTAATCACACAGGCAAAACAAGTGGCTTAGGGACATTGTTGGAAGGTGAACCTTTGGCCCAGTCTGGATCAGTCCCAGCCAGTGAAAAACACCCCACAGCAGGATACAGCCACCACCATGCTTCACTGTAGAGATGGTATTGGGCAGTGTCTACTTTCCTCCAAATATGACACGTAGAATTGAACCCAAATTGGTAAATCTTGGTTTCATCAGTCCTGAAAATCTTGTTTTTCACATTCTGAAAGTCTTTTAGGTGCTTTTTTTTTTGCTAACTTTCACAAGTCTTTTACTGAGGAAAGGCTTCTTTCTGGCCACTCTGCTATAAAGCCCAGATTGGTGGAATGCTTCAGTGATGGCTGATCTTCTGGAAGATTCTCCTATCTGCACACAGGTTCTTCTGAGCTCAGCTAGAATTACCATTGGGTTCTTGGTCACCTCTCTCCCCAAATTACTTAGGTTTGTTAGACAGCCAGCTCTAGGAGGAGTTCTGGGTGTTCCAAACTTCTTCCATGTAATAATTATGAAGGCTTCTTGGGACCTTTCAGTGAAACAGAAATTTTTTGTACCCATCTCCAGATCTGTGCCTCCATACAATCATATTTTGGATCTCTACCCATCATCTATTTATCCCCAGGACTGTGACTGTGACGAGGGGACACCCTCTGCGTCTGGAGGAAAGAAGGTTTGTACACAAACATAGAAGAGGATTCTTTACGGTAAGAGCAGTGAGACTATGGAACTCTCTGCCTGAGGAGGTGGTGATGGTGAGTACAATAAAATTATTCAAGAGGGGCTTGGATGAATTTCGCGAGTGTAATAATATATTACAGGCTATAGCTACTAGAGAGGGGTCGTTGCTCCAGGGAGTTATTCTGATTGGCTGATTGGAGTCGGGAAGGAATTTTTTTCCCCTTAAGTGGGGAAAATTGGCTTCTATCTCACAGGGGTTCTTTTGCCTCATTCTGGATCAACTTGCAGGATAACAGGCCGAACTGGATGGACAAATGTCTTTTTTGGGCCTTATATACTATGTTACTATGTTACCAACAGCTCTTTCCTCCTCATGGCTTTGTTTTCGCTCTGATATGCATTGTCAGCTCTGAAACCTTATATAGACAGGGGTGTATATTTCAAAATCATGTCCAATCAACTGAATTTACTACAGGTGAACTCCACTCAAGGTGTAGAAAAACATCTCAAAGATGATCAAGAAAAATGGGAGGCTACCCTGAGCTAAATTTTAAATGTCACAGTAAAGGGCCTGAATACACATGTCCATGCAAAATTCTAGCTAATAAATTAGCAAAAAGTTCTAAAATTATGGTTTTATCTGGAAGACTTAAAATTCCCAGTTGGTTGCTTTCTTACCTCCAGCTCTCTCAAGATTAGCAGTGCCCTATGTGCTTGGCTGCCAGTCACATCTCCCTTTTCCATAATTATTAATACAGTTAAAGGGTTTTATTTGGACAATAAAAATGGATTTTGAAAATGATGAGAATCGGGTGTAAAAAAAAAAAATCATAACTCAATGACCCCCCCCCCCCCCCCCCATCAGTCTCTACTTCCTGCTCCCTTTTAGCACACAGAAAATGACTTCACAGCCAATAACTGCCTAAGGTTGGTCACCAGTGAAACCATTTTCCTGGTAGAGCCTGGCAGAGGACCATTTAGTGCAGGAATAAGAGTGGCAAGGGATCGGTGATGCATGATTCTTATATTTTTTTTTTAATTAACAACATCTTTAACAGCTGAACAACCCCTTTAAACATCTGGCCTAATAAGTTACTATCCTATGGACATGCAGCCCTTCAATAGTAGCTTTTGGATTTTTTCCTCTCTACTAAAACCAAAAAAGTGTCATTCTTCTTGACATTAATAAAAGCATAGAAGAGGTCTATGGTGGAAAGACATTATTCTCACTTACATCCACCGGTATTTTTGTAGCTTAACAGGGACCTGCTGCTCTTTCAGTCATGTCGAACACTTGGGCTTTATTACACAGTGATTAAGTGAACAATAAAATTTGGAGATTTGTTTATTTTCCACCGTCACCTCATACAAGGAGTCCTTCGTGTGAAACAATACGTAAAATATGGACTTGATTGGTTCAAAGGCAATCCCACTGTCAGCTGAACGTGATACACCTCTTTCGTTTCATTTCATTTCTTTATTCTGTACAAGCCGTGAATATCTACCTAGGATACCCATTGCATCTATAATTCAGTGTATTAAACTTCAAAAGTCTTGTTTCCTGGCAGAGCTAGCTTCTTCTAACAAAGTAATTGAACGAAAAAAATAATCAAAAGTCTTAGTAAAACTTTTCATGTTTCTAGAATTAAAGGAGAAATAGAGAACAGAGGTGATGGCAACAATATATAGGGCGCATGATGCCGGCATTAGTATTCTCCTAACAGTAACTGACGGGCTTTAGAAAAGAAGAATCAGTATTCATAGGTTACGATATTTAATTAGAATTTACACCCTTCACTAATATGAAATATTTATGACAAATAACTGTATAGAAAGTGGAAGATGCCATGGTTACTGATCTACTTTCACAGGGTACTTTAAGTGCTCTGCAGAAAAGCATCTTTATTGAACTAAACTAGGACCCAGGCATATATTCCTTCTGGGCATATCTGCAAGCGTGCAGCATTCCTTCGTAATAGCTTACAGGGGCTCAGTCGACTTAAAGGAAATATATGTCACCTATTATTTTTTTTCTGCCAGTTAAAACCAGATGACACAAATCCTTTTTCTCTAATCTGTTTTCATTTTCTGATAGATTTGTTTATTCTGCCATCATGCCTGAGCGGTTCTTAACAGCATTTAGATATTTGTTTTACAGCAGCCACCATGGGCCGTAGACACAATGGACAGGAGCGGACCTCATTGACTTCTTTGGGAGAGTTTTCTAGGCATGCTCTGTGACCCGTGCAGAGGTCAGGAAGGAGATGTTAAAAGATTTTAATACGGATGAACTATCCTCTGGATAGGTCATCAGTAATTGATCGGTGGGAGTCCGACACCTGGGACCCCCGCTAATCAGGTGTTTTAAAGGCACCAGGGCACGGCCTTCTCGCAGCTAACCAAATGCAGACCCGTACATTGTACAGCAGCTTTGCTCAGTATGGCAGCTCAGCCCCATTCACTTCTATGTGGCTGAGCTGCGCCTAGGCCACGTGACTGATGAAAGTGTCTTCACTAGCCTAGGGAAAGCTCAGCAAAGGCTGCAGTGGTACTGCGAACACTGGTGCTTTCTGAAACAGCTGATTGGTTGACCTCCACCAAACAGATACTGATGACCTATCAGAGGATACATAAAAAATTTTTTAAAGTCCCCCAGGGGACTTTAACATGTGATCATGAGATCACTTTTCCCAAAGGCTGCAATGAATTACCATTGCAGTATATGGGAGAGTCACTATGTTCTTATGGAGCCCCGCTGCGGCAGGGCTCGGAGCCTGCAGAAGGCCGAGGACTGCCACAATAAATAAATGAATCCCCCGATCCGAGCATGGGGGAGCTGTTCGGGCCCTGGGAACGCAGCACTCCCAGGAAAAGACCTTTCAGTTGCCATCGTAGCAACTGACCACAGAGGGAATAAAAGTCCATGATCGGTGTGATCACTGATTACAGACCTTACCTCTAGGTGTCTGCTGTGCAAAACCCTTTAAAAGACCCGAAATGCACCGTACATGTATGGCACATGTCAGGAAGGGGTTAAAAGTGTTTTCCAATGCTGTGTTATATGAAACACGGTGCCAAACACTGTATAGTGGCTGTGCCTTGTATTTCAGCTTAATCCATTTCACTTGAATGGGACTGAGCTGCACAAAGGCCATGCGAGCAACAGACTTGACTTTACAGGCCGAGGAAAAGGCTTCTTCAAACAGCTGATTATCGGGAGTGCTGGGTGTCAGCCCCCCATTATCAGATATTGATGACCTTTCCTGAGGATAGGTCATCCCTATTTAAATTCCTGGAAAACCCCTTGAAAATATGCAGAAGGAACTTTTTTTTGCCAAAAGTGGGGCTATCTCTACAGAACCCTGCTTGAGATAGGCTGTTGTGCCACACGCTGAATGAGCATGTGAACCATCTGACATCTGGTCAGATAACTACGTTTTCTGTAAAGTGAATTGTATGCAAAATAAGCCACACTCAAGCTTATTATTATTTGTCCAGTTTTATTAGTTGCATTATACCCAGTATGGAGCCTACTCCAGAATATAATCCGCAACACATTGGTTTATGCCTTTTGTTGGCTTAAAAAAGTGCAAGGCCCAGTTTTGCGACTTTATTAAACCCCAGTCTGACAACATTATTCCTGCACAGGGTGTTTTTACGCTGCCCTCAACATTAGGGAGTGTCGGGGGCACGACGAGGTCCGGGGCATCGGCCCTGGCAAATTTATTAACATGTATACCTGTGTCCAGGAGCAAATGAGAATTGAAAACGACTCCAGTCAGGGACATGGAATGCGGGAGGATCGGCCACGTCATAAATTAGGCGCATCCTCCGGCAATGACTCCCACTTCGTATTCTGCGGGGCAGTTTTCTATTTACATTGAAAGGTCTCCAGTGAATAGAAAAAGAGATAATAATACGCCGCATCGTCACCATCAGCAGAAAATCAATTTGTGGATAAATCTTTCAGTAATGATTGCTTTAAACGCTGTTGCAGGCAACACAGATTATTAAACTGGAATACATCAACACTCTATGTCCGCAATATTGGATATTACATTTTCATATGAGCGGCATATAAATTCTTTACTATTTAAATATTCATTTTATTGAGGAGTGACATACCACATATCTATCTATCCATCTGAAGATCGATCAGTCAATCTATCTGCTTGCTTGGCTTGAAAATACAAAAATTATGAAGCCTCTTTAAAAAAAATAATAATAATAATCTAGAATATGGAGTGCCAAAATATATATATTTTTTCTCTTTACACCTAAATAAAAGTTACAATACAGTGTAATCAGAGGAATCAATTACATCAGGCATTCCCTAGTCATTATACAAGGCTTAACACGTCTCCAAATTCAATTACTCGTCTTCCAGATTCCAAGTGATGAAAACTTTGCTGTTCTAATAAAAACTGTACAAAGCTTAATGAATTGCTTCATCAATCTGCTAGTGAATACTCATAAAAAAAAACTGTATCTTGATCAACTCCCCTGATGTTCATAATGACGAGAAAATATCTTCATGGATTGTTGCATTTTTCATTAAATAGCTTGGGCTTGAACAAAGTAAATAGCTCAGCCAAGCAAAGACTGACAGCACTGTGAATGTGCACTAAAAACCTCCCAAACAAGACCGAGCAGAGCAATCGGGGTTCTAGGCAGGGACCCCCTTTTAGACCTTTGCTCCAGCTTGACCATTGCCAAACTTTAGCTTTGTTTACATCAGTTTTTAACTATGAAGTGCGTTAGGGTAGGTGCTGAACTTAAGGCGGCTTCTACATGAACCGATATAGCAGGCAAATATCGGTAGCGGTTTGTTTCGATACCTGCCTGCTTGTCAGAGGTGGTGAGGAAGCAAGCATTGCTGTGATCGCTAGTCTAGGGGATCATAGTTTATGGACAGCAGATGGCCTTTTGCACAGGACAATCTGCTGGCTAGAAATGATCATTTTGGTGCCCTCGTGAACATGAATGTTTTCATCTGAAAAATGAGCGTCCATAGGGTGATCGTTGGCACTTTTGCACATGGCAATTGTTGGGAATGAGCGTTCCTAGGAACGTTCCTTTCTGATGACTGCCTTGATCATTAGCCTGTTTAAAAGAGCCTATGTCTCAGCCTATAGGTACAAAATGCCTGGCAACTCTCATTCCTAAAGCCACCATTAAGCCATGTCCCTTAGATAGTGACCTTGTCTGGGCCTTAAAAGGTACCATCAGCTGTGCTCAGATCTTTGAGTGTGTGCATTAGGGATCTGTAGAAAAGCCAAGAAGTGCTGAGGAAAGCTGAAGGGGTAGAGCACTCAGAGCAGAACTTCTGCCCCTTATTTTTTTTTTAGGTTGGTCATACTTGTGTATTGCAGTTAAATGGGTTGTCCGAGTTCAGAGCTGAACCTGGACATAAGCTCCTGTACGAGAGGAGTATCTGAGCATTTCTAGCTCCAATGCTCCCCCTTACCCTGCGTTGGATAGCGCAGTACCAGGGCTGTTGGTTTACTGCTGGTGACGTACCCGGCTGTCTCAGAATGCTAGTCAGAGGCTTCAGCCTAGCAGTGATCCCGATGACATCACCTAGGGCGGCACTAAAGACCACCCATTTGTGTCGGTGAGGTCACCGGGCTCACTGCTAGGCTGAAGCCTCTGACTAGCATACCCATGTGAAGCCCAGTACGTCCCCGATAGAAAAAGCCCTTGCCCTGCGGGATGCAAGGCAAGCGGGGGGGTTGCTCCGATGCTCCACTCAGACAGGCTAAATCAGTGAAGGGGGGCTTATGCCAAAGACACACTGAAACCTAGATTGTGAGCCCTATTGGGGACAGTTGGAGGCTGTAAAGCGCTTAGGAATATAATAGCGCTATATAAGTGCATTAAATAAATAAAATATGCCAAAGCTTAGCTCTGAACTCAGACAACCCCTTTATTTATGCCTCTCAGCAAAATACTGACAGGCATCCTTTTAGCCTCTGCCTGATAGAAGTAATATGGCAGACCTAAGGGCTATAGCAATCCATTGGCACCCCATGATTATACAGGCACAGCTCGGTGCATTATGTGTCTGGCTGCTGGGGGTAGAAACTATATAGAATAGCTTGCATTAGCTGGCAAGGGTGACACATTAGCGTGATGGCATGTGAGAGTAGGAGATGGACTGTGTAGTCACATTAGTTGGCTAAAGGGAAGCAGCCACTAAGTTCCCCTATGAACCACTAATGACTTATTCTGTGGCTGGTTCCCTTTAAGAGGCATAGTCATCAGTAGAGTACACTGCATTGGAGAAACACTGTAGATGTGTGAGCAAATATGAAACATGCAAAAGACATACATCTGTGTGAACGGATTCTGGCAGCCATCTATTTACCAGGATTTACATGATTACAAGGTGGCCGACGTCTCGGAATCCTCTGATTTCACTTGAATGCCTGATTTGCTACTTTTGTTGAGAGATTCATATCAGGATACACATTTTAATTTGGTATAAAGAGTGCTGCAATTTCTCCATATCTACTGTTGAGCTCACAGCTGTTGAGCCTCTGCTTAAAGGGAATAATTAAATGTAAGTATGGAGAAGATAATAATGTTTCTTTAGCTGCTGTAGCGATTTATTAGTTGTCTTTTTTAAATTTTAATGTCCCTTGGCGCTGCCAAATTGGAGACACGTTTCCTTCCTGTATTGTCTGCATAGACAGCGTGTGCTTTATGACAGCTGAAATGAATGAGTTAAGGGTCAGATAAAATGTCAGTAGACTAATAAATAAAAATTTTGGCAGCAATATACTCACAGACAGATTACAAGGCTCTGTCCATGGCAGACTTGAGAGCACCACTCCACTGGCACCTGATTGCGGGGGTGCCAATGGAGTGACAGAGAGAGCCCTCGCTCTCTGACTTAGGGCTCATGCACATGACAGTTGTCGGCCGGTGCCCGTATTGCCGTTTGTGTAACGCATCACGAATGCAAACGCATACGGCGGCCCTACGGAGGCACAGAAACCCACGGAAGCACTATGGAGTGCTTCCGTGGGTTTCCTGCCTCTGCACCGCAAAAAAGTAGTGCATGCATTGCGGACCATCAAATGCAGATCCTGGGCCCCATTCAAGTAAATGGGTCCTGCGTCCACATACGGCGGCCCTACGGTTGGTGCCCGTGCATTGCAGACCGCAATTTGCGGTCCACAGGAAGGACCAGGCCAGGACATGCTCGTGGGCATAAGCCCTTAAGCACATAGATGGTGCTGACTGTATTGATCACCCTGATCCCTGTTGTTAGAGGGGGTGTTGCCTGTATAATAAATCCAGCACAAGCAAGTGTTGGCACGGGCACAGCTCATGTGTCTGCACTCACAGTGACACACTCTATTATAGCAGATCGCATTATGTGCATAGCTGCCAATAGTGCATCACAGGGTAAAAAGGGGTTAAGTAGGCCACCAGCAGTACAAAATAGCTCTCAAATTGCTTATACTCCAATGATAATGAAATAACTGTGCTGACTGTGTCCCAGTCTGCACAGCAAACCTTAATAGTGAGCTGCAGAATACAGCCCAGAAAATCTAAAATCCCTTATTGATTTTCCTGTGAATCTGGTGGCATGTATAAAAAATCCGGCCTTTGGCCTAGTGATGACAATCTAGGGTAAAGTAATTAAATTTTTCCTCCAAAAGCTCTGCAATTGAATCTCCACCAAGTCTTAATGGTGCGTTCATTATATTAAGACGTTATAATTGGCTATTTCACCTGTTTTTTTTTTATAAAAGCAATGCCTCCTACTGTAGACCAGGTCCATCTCGCTTATTTTTTCCCCCATAATCTGCTCCTTCGTTGTGGTGCTATGCCCCCGTTTGGTTTTGGTGCCTAATATGCTAAATTACTAGCATCGTTACAGGGAGGACGAGACCTCAACTCTTCTCAGTGAGCGTCTCCTTCTCTCTGCTTGTCTGTCGCTACAGAACCCTTCGCAGCCAGGGAGAAGACGAGATGTTCCTGTGAGATTTGGTAACTCTCACGAAAACAGGCTTTTTAAAGGGAACCTGTCACATGGATTTTGGGTATAGAGCTGAGGACATGGGTTGCTAGATGGTCGCTAGCACATCCACAATGTGTGCTTTTATTGTGTAAAAAAAACAGATTTGATACATATGCAAATTAACGTGAGATGAGTCCTGTCCCTGAAATGAGTCCAGCGTGAAGCAGCCCAACACCGCCCCGCATCCTCAGAATCTCCTCCTTGCTCCCCGATGTCACAACGCTGGAGCGCCGTAATCCCGCGCAGTGTCGGCATAGTGTTCCTTCCCTGTGCTGGCATCAGCCTCAGGGAACAAACGGCCCATGCGCTAGCTCGCGCATTGCGAGATTACGACGCTCTAGCTTTGTGACGTCGGGGAGCAAGGAGGAGATTCTGAGGATGTGGGGCGGTGTTGGGCTGCTTCACGCTGGACTCATCTCAGGGACAAGACTCATCTAAGGTTAATTTGCATATGGATCAAATCGTTTTTTTTACACAATAAAAGCACATAGAGCTATGGGGACTGGGTATTGCGGATGTGCTAGCGGCCATCTAGCAACCCATGTCCTCAGCTCTATACACAAAATCCCGGTGACAGGTTCCCTTTAAGCGAGAACAGCAAATACTATGCTCACTTACATACCCTGTTCTCGCAAGATTTACCAAATTTCACGAGAACAGCTAGTCTTTATGAGCGGTGCACAGCATCACAGCCAAGAAACGCCTACTGAGAAGAGCTGAGGTCTCCTCAAAAACTGGTCACAGAACCACTTTAAGGCCTCTTTCAGACGGGCGTTGCGGGAAAATGTGCGGGTGCGTTACGGGAACACCCACGATTTTTCCGCGCAAGTGCAAAACATTGTAATGCGTTTTGCACTCGCGTGAGAATAATCGCGCATGTTTTGTACCCAAACCCGAACTTCTTCACAGAAGTTCGGGCTTGGGATCGGTGTTCTGTAGATTGAATTATTTTCCCTTATAACATGGTTATAAGGGAAAATAATAGCATTCTGAATACAGAATGCATAGTAAAACATCGCTGGAGGGGTTAAAAATATATATTTTTTAAATTAACTCACCTTAGTCCACTTGATCGCGCAGCCCGGCATCTCCTTCTGTCTTCATCTGATCTCTGTGCAGCAACAGGACCTGTGGTGACGTCATTCCGGTCATCACATGATCCATCACCATGGTAAAAGATCATGTGATGGATCATGTGATGACCGGAGTGACGTCACCACAGGTCCTATTGCTGCACAGAGATCAGATGAAGACAGAAGGAGATGCCGGCTACGCGATCAAGTGGACTAAGGTGAGTTAAATTATTATTATTATTTTTTTTAACCCCTCCAGCGATGTTCTACTATGCATTCTGTATTCAGAATGCTATTATTTTCCCTTATAACCATGTTATAAGGGAAAATAATAATGATCGGGTCTCCATCCCGATAGTCTCCTAGCAACCGTGCGTGAAAATCGCACCGCATCCGCACTTGCTTGCGATTGTCACGCAACCCCATTCACTTCTATGGGGCCTGCGTTGCGTGAAAAACGCAGAATATAGAACATGCTGCGATTTTCACGCAACGCACAAGTGATGCGTGAAAATCACCGCTCATGTGAACAGCCCCATAGAAATGAATGGGTCGGTATTCAGTGCAGGTGCAATGCGTTCAACTCACGCATCGCATCTGCGCGGAATACTCGCCCGTGTGAAAGGGGCCTAAGAATATTTCTAATATTTTGAAGGCAACTCCAAATCAATTCCTTGAAAACCCCTTTTTAGATTGAAAGTGCTCCAAAGACCAGCTGATAGCTGCACGACCAGCTTCAGAAGTCCTGGGTGAAATCAGCAGATTGTCGGGTGCTGTAGCGGGCCATACACTGTCCACTGCATGGGAAATGTATTACATAAAAGCATGGGCTGGGTCTTCCAGACCAAGAGTCGATGGCCGCTAAGGGCTCCGCCGTGGGGCTAATTAAGGAGGGTCCTGAGTGGTCCCACTATTAAGTCCAGATGTCCTCATAGGTCATTGGGAAGGAGCCAGCCCCTTTAATGCGACTCTGGAGGGAACAACTTCCACTAAACGCAGACAGTTGTTCAAATTGGGAAATTAACGCTTATGATTAGAAGAGACAATTGGCATTTTCTATTTTATAATATTTATAATAAAAATGTTATTTTGTGTTCAATTAACTTGAATGTTAAATGTACCTCAAATATGAGAAATGTGTTTCATTACAGCACACCAGATGCAGTTTCTGCAGTCGGCCTTTCATCTAGGCTAATGATGAATGCCATCACATTAGTAAAGCAGTAGGCTAAGGAAAAATGGCTTTTATTGGGAGGTAGCACCAACAGATTTTAAATGGATTTTTTTTAGCTAGCAAAACTAGATATTTTATCTTTGCACCATTAGGCTGATTAAGGAGAGCAGGGTAAATTCTCTGAACACAAATGGTACTAATCATATCAAACTCCATTTATGCGCTGCCGTTTCAGCACGGCAATATGAGAAAAGGTTTAAATTGTACCCGCAAATCTGATTGAATAAAAATTGGAAAATCAAAGTGGACTGGAGATTTCATCACATCACATTTTATTTAAAGGACCATTTCTTAATTGTGGCGGACAACATGGAAATACAGTAGATTATGTTGTTCTCGGTGGATGGGAAAAAAGCCAATTCTGTAAAGCCTTCTTTAGGGTAAGTTCACATGTAGCGAGTCCACAGCGAACTGCCAAAAGCAACAGAAATTGGCAGTTTTTTCGGCAGCGGCGTTGCTGCTAGCATAAAAGCAGGCCTCAACCTTTGCACTGTGAGGTCTCATGCACACGATTGGATGCAGACCCATTCAATTTAATGGGACCACAAAAGATGCCGATGGCACACAGTGTGCAATGTACATTCACATGTCCATTCCGCGGCCCCGCAAAAACAGAAAATATGTCCTCTTTTGTCTGTTTTGCGGACAAGGATAGGACATTTCTACACAAGTAAAAAAAAAAAAATCTCAAATTGTCGGCATGCACGTGGCCAGGATCCGTGTTTTGCGGACCACAAAACAGATGCGGTCGTGTGCATTAAGCCAGAGTGTTGAATTCCATGGGTAAAACCCACAGCATAAACGGACATGCCGCGCATTTTACCTTTCTAAACCCTCATCCACTTTGCTTGTACTGTAAATGCTGTGGACATTCCACACAAAATTCCGCTGCAGAGGATCCACAGCATTTATGCCACATGTCAATCGACCCTTAGAATCATATTATTTGCCTTAAAGTAGATAGAACTAAAAAAAATAAGCAACTTATTATTTTGTGTATACTGCTCCTATGGAGTACTAGGTGCAGGAGGTGAATGTAACTGCTGCATGGTTAACTCAAAAAAACCAAGAGCCATGTATAGAAGTCATGGGATTAAAGCACCGGCAAGCTAGCAGAAACAGGTTGGGTGCACAATAAGAGTTCAGTTTTAAAAACTTTAACATTTATTTTTATCCCCCCTAGAGGACTTGCGATCGTTTGACCGCTTATACCGCAAACTGCAATGATTTACCACTGCAGTCTATGGTAGAATCATGATGTTCCTAATTAACCACTTTCAGACCGGGCCATTTGCCCCCTTCCTGACCAGGCCTAATTTTGCAAATCTGACATGCGTCTCTTTATGTGGTAATAACTTTGGAACGCTTTTACTTATCCAAGCCATTCAGAGATTTTTTTCTCGTGAAACATTGTACTTCAATGAACAGAGCTGAACCCGGACATGTCCTGTTTTCAATAACACACTGCCGGGCGGAAACTTCTGCCCGGCAGTGTGTTCGGTGACCGGCTCTGATGGGCGGGCTTTAGCGCTGCCCTAACCGTTTTACTGGCTAGGGCTGCGCTAAATCCCACCCATCAGTGCTGGTGACGTCACCGGGGTTCCTGGCAGCCCCATGGAGAGCCCGGTATGTCACCGAATCTCCAAAAAATGCCTTTGCCCTGCGCGATTTAGCGCAGGGCAAAGGAGAGCATCGGAGCATGAACTTCTCCGATGCTCATGTCAGGGGGGCTGGCAGGGTGAAAATGGAAGTATGTCCGGGTTCAGCTCTGAACCCGGACAACCCCTTTAAAATCGTATATTTGAGTCAATATGTTTTACCTTTATTTATTTAAAAAATCCAAAAGTTACCGACAATTTGAAAAAAATTCACTGTTTTCTAAATTTGAATCTCTGCTTTTAAGACATATAGTGATGCATCATAAAATATACATTAATTAACATTCCCCATATGTCTACTTTATGTGGGCATCATTTTGGTAATGTTTATTTTTTAATTTTTTAGGACGTTAGAAGGTTTTGAATATTTGAAGCAATTTTTAAAATTTTCAAGAAAATGTCCAGAGTCAGCTTTATTTAAGGACCAGTTCAGTTCTGAAGTCACTTTGTGGGGCTTACATACTGGAAACCCCCCATAAATGACCCCATTGTAGAAACTACACCCCTCAAGGTATTCAAAACTGATTTTACAAACTTTGTTAAGCCTTTAGGTGTCCCACAAGAATTAAAGGAAAATGGAGATTACATTTCTAAATTTCACATTTTTGGCAGATTTTCCATTTTAATCCATTTTTTTTATTTAACACATCGAGGGTTAACAGCCAAACAAAACGTTATATTTATTACCCTAATTCTGCGGTTTACATAAACACCCCACATGTGGTCGCAAACTGATGTAAGGGCACACAGCAGGGTGCAGAAGAAAAGGAACGCCATATGGTTTTTGGAAGGCAGATTTTGCTGAACTGGTTTTTAGATGCCATGTCCCATTTAAAGCCCCCCTGATGCACCCTTACAGTAGAAACTCCCAAAAAGTGACCCCATTTTGGAAACGAGGGGATACGGTGCCAGTTTTATTGGTACTATTTTGGGGTACATATGATTTTTAATTGCTCTATATTACGTTTTTTGTGAGGCAAGGTAACCAAAAAATTGCTGTTTTGGCACAGTTTTTATTTTTTACAACGTTAATCTGACAGGGTAGATCATGCGCTATTTTTAAAGAGCAGGTTGTTACGGGCGCAATGATATCAAATATGTCTACTTTCTTTGTTTGTTTCAGTTTTACATAAAGCATTTTTGAAAAAAATATTATGTTTTTGTGTCTGCATTTTTCTGCCGATCGTCTTGAGCAGGGGCTCGTTTTTATTGGTACCATTATTACACTTTATGTGGCAAGGTGACCAAAAACTTTATTTTATTTATTTATTTTTACAGCATTCACCTGAGGGGTTAGGTCATGTGACATTTTTTATAGAGCAGATCGTTAGGGACTTGGCAATACCAAATATGTATACTTTTTCTTATTTATTTAAGTGTTACACAATAATAGCAGTTTTGAAGCGAAAAAAAAATTAAATCTCATTTTAGTGTCTCCATTGTCTGAGAGCCATAGTTTTTTTTATTTTTTGACCGATTGTCTTAGGTAGGATCTCGTTTTTTGCAGGATGAGGTGACTGTTTGATTGGTACTATTTTTGGGGGCATACGCCTTTTTGATCGCTTTTTGTGATGTAAGGTGACAAAAAAAATCTTTTTTTGTGGCACCGTTTTTTTTTTTTTTTTTTAACGTTGTTCACCTGAGGGGTTAGATCATGTGATATTTTTAGAGCTCGTTGTTACAGACGTGGCGATACCTAATATGTATACTTCTTTTATTAATTTCACTTTAACACAATAATAGCATTTTGAAACAAAAAAATGATGTTTTAAAGGGGTTCTGCACTTTGTTTAACCACCTCCGGACCGCCTAACGCAGATTCGCGTTCCGGAGGTGGCAGCCCTGCGCACAGTCACGCATATATGCGTCATCTCGCGAGACGCGAGATTTCCTGTGAACGCGCGCACACAGGCGCGCGCGTTCACAGGATCGGAAGGTAAGCGAGTGGATCTCCAGCCTGCCAGCGGCGATCGTTCGCTGGCAGGCTGGAGATGTGATTTTTTTAACCCCTAACAGGTATATTAGACGCTGTTTTGATAACAGCGTCTAATATACCTGCTACCTGGTCCTCTGGTGGTCCCTTTTGTTTGGATCGACCACCAGAGGACACAGGTAGCTCAGTTATATGTTGCACCAAGCACCACACTACACTACACCCCCCCCCCTGTCACTTATTCACCCTTGATCACCCCTGATCACCCCATATAGACTCCCGGATCACCCCCCTGTCATTGATTACCCCCCTGTCATTGATCACCCCCCTGTAAAGCTCCATTCAGAGGTCCGTATGAATTTTACAGATCCACTGATAGATGGATCGGATCCGCAAAACGCATACGGACGTCTGAATGGAGCCTTACAGGGGCGTGATCAATAACTGAGGTGATCACCCAATATAGACTCCCTGATCACCCCCCTGTCATTGATCACCCCCCTGTCAAGCTCCATTCAGAGGTCCGTATGAATTTTACGGATCCACTGATAGATGGATCGGATCCGCAAAACGCATACGGACGTCTGAATGGAGCCTTACAGGGGAGTGATCAATGACGGAGGTGATCACCCCATATAGACTCCCTGATCACCCCCCTGTCATTGATTACCCCCCTGTCATTGATCACCCCCCTGTCAGGCTGCATTCAGATGTCCGTATGATTTTTACAGATCCACGGATACATGGATCGGATCCGCAAAACACATACGGACATCTGAATGGAGCCTTATAGGGAAGTGATCAATGACAGGGGGGTGATCACCCCATATAGACTCCCTGATCACCCCCCTGTCATTGATCACCCCATATAGACTCCCTGATCACCCCCCTGTCATTGATCACCCCCCTGTCATTGATCACCCCTCTGTAAGGCTCCATTCAGACATTTTTTTGGCCCAAGTTAGCGGAAATTATTATTTTTTTCTTACAAAGTCTCATATTCCACTAACTTGTGTCAAAAAATAAAATCTCACATGAACTCACCATACCCCTCACGTAATCCAAATGCGTAAAAATTTTTAGACATTTATATTCCAGACTTCTTCTCACGCTTTAGGGCCCCTAGAATGCCAGGGCAGTATAAATACCCCACATGTGACCCCATTTTGGAAAGAAGACACCCCCAGGTATTCCGTGAGGGGCATATTGAGTCCATGAAAGATTGAAATTTTTGTCCCAAGTTAGCGGAAAGGGAGACTTTGTGAGAAAAAAATAAATAAAATCAATTTCCGCTAACTTGTGCCAAAAAAAAAAAAATTCTATGAACTCGCCATGCCCCTCATTGAATACCTTGGGGTGTCTTCTTTCCAAAATGGGGTCACATGTGGGGTATTTATACTGCCCTGGCATTTTAGGGGCCCTAAAGCGTGAGAAGAAGTCTGGGATCCAAATGTCTAAAAATGCCCTCATAAAAGGAATGTGGGCTCCTTTGCGCATCTAGGCTGCAAAAAAGTGTCACACATCTGGTATCGCCGTATTCAGGAGACGTTGGGGAATGTGTTTTGGGGTGTCATTTTACATATACCCATGCTGGGTGAGAGAAATATCTTGGCAAAAGACAACTTTTCCCATTTTTTTATACAAAGTTGGCATTTGACCAAGATATTTATCTCACCCAGCATGGGTATATGTAAAATGACACCCCAAAACACATTCCCCAACTTCTCCTGAGTACGGCGATACCACATGTGTGGCACTTTTTTACAGCCTAGGTGGGCAAAGGGGCCCACATTCCAAAGAGCACCTTTCGGATTTTACAGGTCATTTACCTACTTACCACACATTAGGGCCCCTGGAAAATGCCAGGGCAGTATAACTACCCCACAAGTGACCCCATTTTGGAAAGAAGACAGCCCAAGGTATTCCGTGAGGGGCATGGCGAGTTCCTAGAATTTTTTATTTTTTGTCACAAGTTAGTGGAAAATGATGATTTTTTTTTTTTTTCCTTACAAAGTCTCATATTCCACTAACTTGTGACAAAAAATAAAAACTTCCATGAACTCACTATGCCCATCAGCGAATACCTTGGGGTGTCTTCTTTCCAAAATGGGGTCACTTGTGGGGTAGTTATACTGCCCTGGCATTCTAGGGGCCCAAATGTGTGGTAAGGAGTTTGAAATCAAATTCTGTAAAAAATGACCGGTGAAATCCGAAAGGTGCTCTTTGGAATATGGGCCCCTTTGCCCACCTAGGCTGCAAGAAAGTGTCACACATCTGGTATCCCCGTATTCAGGAGAAGTTGGGGAATGTGTTTTGGGGTGTCATTTTACATATACCCATGCTGGGTGAGATAAATATCTTGGCAAAAGACAACTTTTCCCATTTTTTTATACAAAGTTGGCATTTGACCAAGATATTTATCTCACCCAGCATGGGTATATGTAAAATGACACCCCAAAACACATTCCCCAACTTCTCCTGAATACGGAGATACCACATGTGTGACACTTTTTTGCAGCCTAGGTGGGCAAAGGGGCCCACATTCCAAAGAGCACCTTTCGGATTTGACCGGCCATTTTTTACAGAATTTGATTTCAAACTACTTACCACACATTTGGGCCCCTAGAATGCCAGGGCAGTATAACTACCCCACAAGTGACCCCATTTTGGAAAGAAGACACCCCAAGGTATTCACTGATGGGCATAGTGAGTTCATAGAACTTTTAATTTTTTGTCACAAGTTAGTGGAATATGAGACTTTGTAAGAAAAAAAAAAAAAATCATCATTTTCCGCTAACTTGTGACAAAAAATAAAAAGTTCTATGAACTCACTATGCCCATCAGCGAATACCTTAAGGTGTCTACTTTCCGAAATTGGGTCATTTGTGGGGTGTTTGTACTGTCTGGCCATTGTAGAACCTCAGGAAACATGACAGGTGCTCAGAAAGTCAGAGCTGCTTCAAAAAGCGGAAATTCACATTTTTGTACCATAGTTTGTAAATGCTATAACTTTTACCCAAACCATTTTTTTTTTTACCCAAACATTTTTTTTTTTAACAAAGACATGTATAACAATAAATTTAGAGCAAAATTTATATATGGATGTCGTTTTTTTTGCAAAATTTTACAACTGAAAGTGAAAAATGTCATTTTTTTGCAAAAAAAAATCGTTAAATTTCGATTAATAACAAAAAAAAGTAAAAATGTCAGCAGCAAAGAAATACCACCAAATGAAAGCTCTATTAGTGAGAAGAAAAGGAGGTAAAATTCATTTGGGTGGTAAGTTGCATGACCGAGCAATAAACGGTGAAAGTAGTGTAGGTCAGAAGTGTAAAAAGTGGCCTGGTCTTTCAGGGTGTTTAAGCCATAGGGGCTGAGGTGGTTAAACTGATGGTCTATCCTCTGGATAGATCATCAGCATCTGATCGGCGGGGGTCCGACACCCAGGAACCCCGACGATCAGCTGTTTGAGAAGGCAGCGACGCTCTAGCAGCGCCACGGCCTTCTCACTGTTTACCGCTGGCCCAGTGACGTCACTACTAGTATCACTGGCCTGGGCGGGGCTGAGCTCTGTTCACTTAAATGGAGCTTAGCCCCGCCCAGGCAAGTTAATACTAGTCGTGACGTCACTGGGCCAGCGGTAAACAGTGAGAAGGCCGCGACGCTGCTGGAGCACCGCTGCCTTCTCAAACAGCTGATCGGCGGGGGTCCCGGGTGTTGCATGGGACAACACTTTTAAAGTATTCCTTTTTACTGTTAGAAAAACAGGTGTGTTTAACGGATACATAGGCTTCTATAAAACAATATGACAAAAATGCACACGTTTTGCTAGATTGCATTTGTCCTTAGTCTTTTTATCTGGATGGGAAAACACTGATGTCTGCACTATTCCATCCAGCAACAAGCAAATACAGCACTTTCCGTTACAATCCAGAAAAAAAAAGTCAGTTGAAAGTAATTAGAGGAACGGGTAAACAGATTGCTTACAATATTGTCCATTTTTATCAGCTTAATGAGTTATATATAATTTTTTTTAAAAGCCTCTCATCGACACACCACTTGTCCAAAAATTCAGCCATTTTTTTGCAGGTCAGATTTGTGCAGGGGCTCGTTTTTATTGGTACGGTGTGCTGTCCGCGTTTTTTGCGGACCCATTGAAATGAATGGGTCCGCATCCTATCCGCAAAAAAAACGGATCGGACACGGAAACAAAATACGGTCGTGTGCATGAGGCCTAAGGGTTCATTCACACGTCCGTAGTGTATTGCGGATCCGCAATACACCCGGCCGGAACCCCCATAGAACTGCCTATTCTTGTCCGCGGACAAGAATAAGACATGTTCTATTTTTTCTGGAGCCGGACCGGAAGATCGGGTGCACGCTCCGGAAATCCGGACAGCACACTGTGTGCTGTCCGCATCCATTCCTGCCCCATAGAGAATGAATGGGTCCGCACCTGTTCCGAATAATTGCGGAACGGGTGCGGACACATTCACAGACGTGTGAATGGACCCTTAGAGACCAATCCTTAGTCCACTGACTGATGAGTCTAATTACTAAGACAGAAACATGGCATGTCGGGCGTGACTAGGGCAAATATAAGGTGCAGGAGGTTTCTGGACAGGGTCTCCATTGTCAGGGTGGCTGCTCTGTGGTAGTTTTTTACTGTTGGTATGCTTTTAATATTCAGAGCAAAAGTTAAAGGAGTTCCTCCCTAATGAAAAGAATGAATAATCTGACATCATATAGTACATGACAGCCTCTTTCTAATAAAGCTAGAACCAGCCCTGTACCTCACATGGATCTCCTCATTCATTGCTCTACTAGATTTATATCAACCTGACAGCCCAAGGGGAGTGTCTTTTCTGCTGCATCTAAGGGGGCGTGTCCATGCTCTCCCTATCACAGCTCAGGGGGCGTGTCCATGCTCTCCCTATCACAGCTCAGGAGGCAGTTGAAGAATGAAACTGAGCATGTGCGGCCTTCTCAGTGAGCCAAAGAAATAAGGGAAAGAAAAAAAAAAGAAAAAAAAAAAAGAACAGACAGCAGGTGGCGCTATACAGATAACTTTTATTGAATAATGCAGTAGCTATACAAAATTTTTAATTACATGCAATTACAAAAATATTCATATCCAGGTGCTGGTTTGAAAACTGTAGAATACTTTTTGTGGGACAACCCCTTTAAGTTTAAATAGGTCTCAGAATTCGCATAGCAGAGAATGGAGAGAGCTGTGCATGCAGGGTCATCCATTTAATTCGGTGCATGGTGGGCTACTGTGCATGAGACAGAAGATCCCAGGACATTTATGGCTTATCCAATGTCCAGATGGGACAACCTCTATAAATGGAGCACCAAGTTCACATTACTGAAGAACCCAATCCTCTTCCAATGGCCATCAACACACACCAATTTTTACTCTCTGGAAGCAGCATAGACAAGAGCTCATATTTCAAAAGCATGTGTCACCCTTCATGGGAAGGAAGGGATAAGCACTGTATACTATAACTACTGAGATGAGCAGACCAATACCGTACATACTAGGTTCTCAATGGAGAACACTACTTTCTAGGGTACCATGGTATTCACACACCAAGGAGTGTCTTCATTGTCACTCATGAGATGACCCAGGGCCGGCCTTAGGTGTTCAGGCGCCCTGTGCGAGCTAACCTTGTGGCGCCCCCCCCCCCCCCCAAAAAAAAAACAAAAAAACACTGGCATCATGGCATAGGCTGGCTGACTATCCAACCAAGTAGTTACCAGCCCACACACCACAAAGGCCGGTGTAATGTTATACTTCCCTACTTCGTGAGATTTCCCTACCCTCGTCACTTCCAGTCGCACCGGACATGACGTGAGGAGGTGTGCAGCGCCGCGCAGGCGCACAACGACAGGTTAGGGAAGTTTCACAGCAGAGTGCGCATGCGCCAGGAGCCTCACCAGCGGTTAGGGAAGGGAAAAATTACGTACGGGCCAGTGCTTTTTCCCTACCCTAAGCGCTGGTGAGGCTCCCAGCGCATGCGCAGTGTCGGCCGGTGTCCAGCTGAGAACATCCATCCGATCACCGCACCTGTGCACTGGCCCATAATTTTTCCCTACCCTAACCGCCGGCGAGGCTCCCAGCGCATGCGCACTCTGCTGTGAAATTTCCCTAACCCATCGTTGTGCGCAGTGCGCCCCCCCAATATAATAAACATTGGCGCAGTGCGCCCCCCCAATATAATAAACATTGGTGGTGCAGTGCGCCCCCCCCAACACCCCAGTATAATAAACATTGGTGGCGCAGTGCGCCCCCCCCCCAACACCCCAGTATAATAAACATTGGTGGTGCAGTGCACCCCCCCCAACACCCCAGTATAATAAACATTGGTGGCGCAGTGGGCCCCCCCCAACACCCCAGTATAATAAACATTGGTGGCGCAGTGCGCCCCCCCCAACACCCCAGTATAATAAACATTGGTGGCGCAGTGCGCCCCCCCCCAATATAATAAACATTGGTGGCGCAGTGCGCCCCCCCTCAATATAATAAACATTGGTGGCGCAGTGGGCAGTGCCAATGAGGGTTAAAAAATAATTAACTCACCTCCTCCAATTGATCGTCTTCTGTTCTTTCTTCATGACCTGTCAAAGGACCTGTGGTGACATCACTGTGCTCATCACATGATCCATCACCATGGTAATGGGTCATGTGATGAGCTCAGTGACGTCACCACAGGTCCTGAAGAAAACAGGAGACCGGCAGCTATGCGATCAACTGGAGGAGGTGAGTTAATTTTTTTTAATTATTTTTTAACCCTCACTGGCACTTCCCACTGTGCCACCAATGTTTCTTATACTGGGGTGTTGGGGGGGGGGGGGGGGGGGCCGCACTGTGCCACCGTTTCTTATACTGGGGTGGTGGGGGGGGGGCCGCACTGTGCCACCGTTTCTTATACTGGGGTGTTGGGGGGCGCACTGTGCCACCAACGTTTCTTATACAAATACAGGAGGCGGGTGCCGGAATCAAATAGCCGACACCCGACCTCTGTGACAGGGAGCTGCGATCAGCGGCAGTTAACCCCTCAGGTACCGCACCTGAAGGGTTAACTCAACTGCAGCTGATCGCAGCTCCCTGTCACAGAGGTCGGGTGTCGGCTATTTGATTCCAGCACCCGCCTCCTATATTTGTATTTCAGGTCAGTTATCTTCATTGGTGGCGCAGTGGCCACAGCCCCTCCCCTCCTCCTCCTGTCTCTTCTTATTGGCAGCGGCGGGGGCAGCAGGCAGGTCAGGCACAGGGGAGGAGGAACGAATCAGGTCAGACAGGGGAGGGCTAGATGGAGGGGGCGCCCCGAGGGAGAACACAAGTTCAGCCTCGCCTGCCGCATATTACATTGCGAGCTGTCGGCCGCCCAGCGCCCCTGTTACTATGGCGCCCTGTGTGGCCGCACAGCCCGCACACCCCAAAGGCCGGCCCTGAGATGACCGTCACATTGGGTATAGTTATATAGGATAAACAAAAATGTTACAAGACTACAATAGTCTACCGAATATTATAACTTGAGGAGAAGGGCATCTTATCACGGAAAACCAGAGCCACTCGTGTGCTGACACTTTGCAGTGAATCCTGTACATTCTCTTTGCTCGCGGGACTAATTATGCTCTAAAGACGCTGCAAACCCCTTCAGCGGGCGGCCAGTAAACATAATTACTGAACTAGCAATTGCCACTGTTAAAGCAGGTCACAGGTAGGGACGTTTGGGTGCCTTTGGGCATTTCTTAGGCACCATGACAACCAACACTTCAAGTCCTGCTTATTTCTTCGATTTAGTATTTATTTTATATATCTTGTAATGTTTTCATTACCATTTGTTACAACAAACAAATAAAATAAAAAACGCCTGTCCACGGGTTGTGTGTGGTATTGAAGCTTCTTCCCAATCACTCCATAGAGCTGATCACAAAGCATGGACAGGTCACACAGGGTGAAGTTGGTTTTGTCAGAAAGTGCCATGTTTTTCTAATCATGGACCAATTCTTCAGGTTTTACGTAATCATTTTATAATGTAAAGTTCTGCAACTTTCTAATATATTTTAGGAGAGGATTTAGGTGTTGTGTTCAACACTGATCTTTCCTTCATCCCCTATATTCAGTCTCCGACCCATGTCACCTGCACCTAGAATCTGCCCCTTCCTCACTATGGAAACAACAAAATTTCTCATTGTCGCCCTGATCCTTTCCTGCCTTAATTATTGTAACTCCCTATTAATTGGCCTCCCCCTCACCAGATTTCCCCCTCTCGAATCTATCCTTAATGCAGCAGCCAGGGCCACCTATCTGTCTAACTGCTACTCCGATGCCGCCACTCTGTGCCAGTCATTGCACTGGTTGCCCATACAGTATAGAATCCCATTTAGACTGCTCGTCCTCACCCACAATGCTCTCCACACCCTACATATATTCCTTCATCTCTGTCTACCCATACTCTTCTCTCTGCAAACGATTTACGACTGACATCCGCCATAATCCGAACCTCTCACTCCCGGCTCTAAGACTATTCCCGAGCTGCACCAGTTCTCTGGAATGTCCTACCCCAAGAAATTAGCTTAAATCGCAATACACACAGCTCCCTAAAAACACATTATTTTAGGGTGGCCTATCACATCCCCTGATCTAACTCCTCTCCATATATAGACCATCTATCATTGCCTGAACCTAATCCTCCACCAAACTCTCCACTGCACCCATAAGCGCTACAGATATTGGCTGTTGACCGGCTCATGCAGCTTTATATCTGCTCCTCTATTCTCCCAAGATGCCCGGACCATTGCACCAAACAAGCACTTTTACCCTTTGTGTCACCCCTTTCCCCTCATAGATTGTAAGCTCTTGCGAGCAGGGCCCTCGTTCCGATTATTGAGTTGTCTGTTGCTATGTTATCTATGACCGTTTGTACATGAACCCCTGAACTGTAAAGCGCTTCGGAATATGTTGGCGCTATATAAAAAAAGATCTTTAAAGAGGACCTTTCATGGTTTTGTATTAATTGAGATAAACACCTTTACTTGAGGGGTACCCCCCCGCTGATGCTGCCGCCCTGCCTGATTTTTTAAAATATCGCTCCTGCGCCCCCCTGCAGTTTTCGCGCTCCGTATGTTAATACTGAGCATCGGTACAGGGAGGAGGAGACGCCAGAGTTTCTCAATGGGCGTCTCCTTCTCCCTGGCTGTGCCGCCATCCAATCTCAGCGGAGAGCGCCACAGCCAGGGAGGAAAAAAAAGCTCACCTTCTCCCTGTGACTGGATCGCGCCGCAGCCAGGGAGAAGGAGACGCTTATTAGGAAACCCTGGCGTCTCCTCCTTCCTGTACCGATGCTCAGTATTAGCATACTGGGCGGGAAAACAGCAGGGGGGCACAGCGGGGCGCAGGAGCGGTACTTAAAAAAATCAGGCAGGGTGGCAGCATCAAGTAAAGGTCTCAATTAATACAAAACCATGAAAGGTCCTCTTTAAGTCGAACATTTCTGTCTTCAGATGTAACTCCACTTTCTACACCCATCCCTTTACTGAAGTAAAATTGCACCAATTTTGGAAATGTTGTAAAATGTCCCAGTGGATGAATATGACTTCCCCAAGCCTGTTTTTCACTGACTTTTAAAAACTGGAGTGATGGAAAAATGCTAAATGTTGCAAAATTTGTGCACAAATAAAAAAAAGCCCTATTTGGCACCTTTTTGAAGCCAGAATTCCAGAATGCAAAGCTTGGCAAACTCCCTCCTCTTTAAGTCCATCATCATTTCCAAGGTCTCTGTTTGATAAAAGGATATGGAAACAACTTGTCGCTGAAAACTGTACCGTTACACCTAGAGCCCCCTGTACTTTGATTGACAGGACGAGGTGTTATCACATTTTCACTGCCTGGGCCTGTCAAAGTACAGAGGGAGCAGCAGTTGCAGAGAGAGCAGAGCCTCTAGGTGTAACGGTAACGTCCCCGTTGCTCCTAGAGGCTCATTTGCATATATTAAAACATAATTTTTCTCAGCAATGCGGACACATATGAACATGGGACCAACACAGATGCCTTCAGCTGCCAAGCGCACATGTAAGGCTACTTTCACACTTGCGTTCGGGGTTCCGCTTGTTAGCTCCGTTTGAAGGCTCTCACAAGCGGCCCCGAACGGATCCGTACTGCCCCAATACATTCTGAGTGGATGCGGATCCGCTCAGAATGCATCAGTTTGGCACAGTTTGGCCTCCGCTCCGTTCAGCAGGCGGACACCCAAACGCAGCTTGCAGCATTTTCGTGTCCGCCTGGCCGTGCGGAGCCAAACGGATCCGTCCAGACTTACAATGCAAGTCAATGGGGACGGATCCGTTTGACGTTGACACAATATGGTGCAATTTCAAACGGATCCGTCCCCCATTGACTTTCAATGTAAAGTCAGGAGTCCCTATTAATATACCATCAGATCAGAGTTTTCTCCAATCCGAAGGTATATTTTAACTTGAAGCGTCCCCATCACCATGGGAACGCCTCTATGTTAGAATATACCATCGGATTTCAGTTACATCATGAAACTCAGATCCGACAGTATATTCTAACACAGAGGCGTTCCCATGGTGATGGGGACGCTTCAAGTTAGAATATACTGAGAACTGTGTACATGCCTGGCAGGTGCTGCCAGGCAGCAGGGGGCAGACCCCCCCCCTGTATTTAACTCATTGGTGGCCAGTGCGGCCCCCCTCCCTCCCTCCCCAGTATTAAATGTGACCAGTGCGGCCCCCCTCCCTCTATATTCATTGGTGGCCAGTGCGGCCCCCCCTCCCTCCCCAGTATTAATTGTAACCAGTGCGGCCCCCCTCCCTCTATATTCATTGGTGGCCAGTGCGGATTCCCAGTATTGTGACCAGTGCGGCCTCCCCTCTTCCCCCCCCCCCTAATTAAAATCACCCCCCCCCCATCATTGGTGGCAGCGGAGAGTTCCGATCGGAGTCCCAGTTTAAATCGCTGTGGCTCCGATCGGTTACCATGGCAGCCAAGACGCTATTGCAGTCTTGGCTGCCATGGTTACTTAGCAATAAATAGAAGCATAGAAGCATTATACTTACCTGCGAGCTGCGATGTCTGTGACCGGCTGGGAGCTCCTCCTACTGGTAAGTAAAGACAGGTCTGTGCTATAGGCAATGCGCCGCACAGACCTTTCACTTACCAGTAGGAGGAGCTCCCGGACGGTCACAGACATCGCAGCTCTTCAGGTAAGTATAATGCTTCTATTTATTGCTAAGTAACCATGGCAGCCAAGACTGCAATAGCGTCTTGGCTGCCATTGTAACCGATCGGAGCCCCAGCTATTAAACTGGGACTCCGATCGGAACTCTCCGCTGCCACCAATGATGGGGGGGGATTTTAATTAGGGGGGGGAGAGGGGAGGCCGCACTGGTCACAATACTGGGAATCCGCACTGGCCACCAATGAATATAGAGGGAGGGGGCCGCACTGGTCATATTTAATACTGGGAATCCGCACTGGTCACCAATGAATATAGAGGGAGGGGGGCCGCACTGGTTACAATTAATACTGGGGAGGGAGGGGGGCCGCACTGGCCACCAATGAATATAGAGGGAGGGGGGCCGCACTGGTCACTTTTAATACTGGGGAGGGAGGGTGGGGGGCCGCACTGGCCACCAATGAATATAGAGGGAGGGGGGCCGCACTGGTCACATTTAATACAGGGGAGGGAGGGGGTCTGCCCCCTCCTGCCTGGCAGCACCTGATCTCTTACAGGGGGCTATGATTCGCACAATAATTGTGCGGATCACAGCCCCCTGTAGGAGATCGGGTGCTGCCAGGCAGCAGGGGGCAGTCATGTACACAGTTCTTTTAGTATATTCTAACTTGAAGCGTCCCCATCACTATGGGAACGCTTCTGTGTTTAGAATATACTGTCGGATCTGAGTTTTCCCGAAGTGAAAAATCAGATCTGAAATAAACAGTTATGCAGACGGATCTGTTCTGAACGGATGCAAGCATTTGCATTATAGGAGCGGATCCGTCTGTACAGACACCAGTCGGATCCGCTCCTAACGCAAGTGTGAAAGTAGCCTAACAGGTCAGCCAGTGTCATAGGTACAGATCTGCTGACAGATGCCCTTTAAATCATTCCTGGAGAACCTCTTTAAGAATCTAAAGCAATACCTTGGTAAAATCTGTACTTCAATGCCATCAATATAGCCTAGGCTCCACAAAAGTGGAAATAAGATACTGTTAATATAATCCTAACCAAGTGCTGATAGGAGAGTAGGACTTAGTGATAAACCGTTGGCAATACTACTGTATCCATTTCAAACTTCTGCAAACTTCTCTAAGCTATTTGACAAAATCTTCTGAAATATAATGTAATCCCCGTACCCTTAGTGAAAACTCGATGGACAAGAAGAGAAATTAAAACATTAATGCCTCCTTGAGTTCCCTGTGCCGCGTAAACAGATGCTCGAATCAGCCAGACATCTTTCAAAACTGTCCTCCTTCCATTTCTGGAGCACTGTCTAAAAATGTAATCTTTTCTACTTTTCAGGTTCCATAATTACCAGCTGACCCAGTTACTTATCTTACACACTTCCAATAAGTCTACGGCTAGTCAAGAGAGCAACAGATCGCAGAAAGGCAGGGAGAACTTTCATCAAAGCGACAGAATCATTTTGCTCTATATTCATTAGGTTCAGAAAATTGGAATAAATATTAAACGTTCAGGAGGTTAAGCTCCTTAAATGTATTTAAAAAAAAAAGAAAAAAAAAAGAAAAATGAAAAAAAAAAAAAGAAAAAATTAGGAGATGGATTTCATTATCTGCTGTCTGTCTCTTCGTCTTCCAAGTATGCATGGGTTGATTTAAGGAAAAAGGCAATTTCATAAGCAAGGATGTGCTGAAAATTGATTATCACTGGGCAAGACACTAAAAGGGAAAATAACCGGTGTCAGAGCACATCTGCGTATCTGTCCTGCCGTGATAACTGCTTATTTGTACATTTCCACAATATTTTGTAGCATGCAAAACATACATTCATAAAGGGGATAGAAAAAAAAAACACACAAAAGTAAACCAGGCTGCATCAGTTTCTATAGCAACCTGCAGTAAAAGGCAGAATACGCAGAAACATCGATTTTCTTTTTAGACTTACTATCTATGTACCGATTTCACTCAAGTTATTTTTTTCTAAGAGTGACCATAGATTGCCACATCTCATCAACGTTGAACGCTGCACAATCCATGAAAGAATTGGCAGCATTATACTATTATTATTATTATATATTAGGGTACTTTCACACTAGTGTTGTGAGGATCTGGCAGGCAGTTCCGTTGCCGGATCCGGAAATCCGTATGCAAACGTATATCATTTGTTTCCGGATCAGTCTGACAAATGCATTGAAATGCCGGATCCGTCTCTCCGGTTTCATCCTGAAAAAACGGATCCGGTAAACCGGATGCGCAGCAGGCGCAGACCGGAAAAAACGGATCCGTCAATGCGACAATTTCCTGAACACTTGGTACCAGATCTGGCGTTAACACATTTCAATGGAAATTAATGCCGGATCTGGCAAGCGTTCCGGAATTTCGGACGGAGATAATACCGCAGCATGCTGGGACCTCCACTGATTATGAGAATGGGGACCCATTACCCCTTGGGGCTCTAGAGGAGTTCTGAAGACAGGCAAGTACAGAAATCCCATAGAGATGAATGGAGCAGCAGTGTGCATGCCCAACCTGTCACGCTGTTCATTGGGGGTCCCCATTCTCGTGATCGGTGGAGGCGCTGGCAGTAGGAGTTCCATTAATATAACAAGTATCCCCTATTTTATGGAAAGGGGATAGCTTCTCACAACCAGAATACCCATATATATTAACCATTTTATTTTTCCTGAAGCAACCTGACATTGTTACATGGTTTGATTTCACAATACTCTCATCCTACTATAACTATAGCGAGAATAAACTCCATACTCACCCTTTCTAACATGTACATGACAGACTAAACAGCACAGAACGCAAATTTTACGTAGAAATGTGCTTAGAGAATGTTAAAGAGGATGCACAGCTTAAATAAAAAAAGGTATTGCTCATGTGCATCTAAAAAAACGGTTCTTCTACATGGGTAGATTTCTGCCTGTTGAAGGGGTTGTCCAGGCTTCTACTATTGATGTCTATCCTCAGGATAGACCATCAATATCAGATCGGCGGGGTCTGTATGAGGAGCTGGCGCGCACGTGCCGTCTTGCTTCTCTCTTCCTGTCCGCTACTGCTGTCTATGGTCTGATCGGCGGGGGGGGGGGTGTTGGAACCCCGTCTATCTGATATTGATGACCCATCCTGAAGATAGGTCATGAATAGTAAAAGCCCGAACAACCCCTTTAACCCCTTAAGGACTCAGCCCTATTTCACCTTAAGGACTTGGCCATTTTTTGCAAATCTGACCAGTGTCACTTTATGTGCTGATAACTTTAAAACGCTATGACTTATCCAGGCCATTCTGAGATTGTTTTTTCGACACATATTGTACTTCATGACACTGGTAAAATTAAGTTAAAAAAAATCATTTTTATATATAAAAAAAATACCAAATTTACCCAAAATTTGTAAAAAAATTGCAAATTTCCAAGTTTCAATTTCTCTACTTCAATAATACATAGTAATACCTCCAAAAATAGTTATTACTTTACATTCCCCATATGTCTACTTCATGTTTGGATCATTTTGGGAATGATATTTTATTTTTTGGGGATGTTACAAGGCTTAGAAGTTTAGAAGCAAATCTTGAAATTTTTCATAAATTTTCAAAAACCCAATTTTTAGGGACCAGTTCAGGTCTGAAGTCACTTTGCGAGGCTTACATAATAGAAACCACCCAAAAATTCTAAACTGATTTTACAAACTTTGTTATCCCTTTAGGTGTTCCACAAGAATTAATGTAAAATAGAGATACAATTTCAAAATTTCACTTTTTTGGCAGATTTTCCATTTTAATAATTTTTTTCCAGTTACAAAGCAAGGGTTAACAGCCAAACCAAACTCAATATTTATGGCCCTGATTCTGTAGTTTACAGAAACACCCCATATGTGGTCGTAAACTGCTGTACGGGCACACGGCAGGGCGCAGAAGGAAAGGAATGCCATACCGTTTTTGGAAGGCAGATTTTGCAGGTTTTTTTTACACCATGTCCCATTTGAAGCCCCCCTGATGCACCCCTAGAGTAGAAACTCCAAAAAAGTGACCCCATTTTAGAAACTACGGGATAGGGTGGCAGTTTTGTTGGTACTAGTTTAGGGTACATATGATTTTTGGTTGCTCTATATTACACTTTTTGTGAGGCAAGGTAACAAGAAATAGCTGTTTTGGCACAGTTTTTATTTTTTGTTATTTACAACATTCATCTGACAGGTTAGATCATGTGATATTTATATAGACCAGGTTGTCACGAATGCGGCGATACCTAATATGTATACTTTTTTTTATTTATGTAAGTTTTACACAATGATTTCTTTTTTTAAACAAAAAAAAATCATGTTTTAGTGTTTCCATAGTCTGAGAGCCATAATTTTTTCAGTTTTTGGGCGATTACCTTGGGTAGGGTATGATTTTTGCGGGATGAGATGATGGTTTTATTGGCACTATTTTGGGGTGCGTGTGACTTTTTGATCGCTTGCTATTACACTTTTTGTGATGTAAGGTGACAAAAAATGGTTTATTTAGCACAGTTTTTATTTAAATTTTTTTACGGTGTTCATCTGAGGGGTTAGGTCATGTGATATTTTTATAGAGCCAGTCAATACGGACACGGCGATACCTAATATGTATACTTTTCTTTTATTTATGTAAATTTTACACAATAATATCATTTTTGAAACAAAAAAAAAAGATGTTTTAGTGTCTCCATATTCTGAGCCATATTTTTTTTATTTTGTGGGCGATTGTCTTTTTAGGGGCTCATTTTTTGCGGCATAAGGCAACGGTTAGATTGGTACTATTTTGGTGCGCAAATGCCTTTTTGATCGCTTGCTGTTGTACTTTTTGTGATGTAAGGTGACAAAAAAATGGTTTATTTAGCACAGTTTTTATTTTTTACTGTGTTCATCTGAGAGGTTAGTTCATGTGATATGTTTATAGAGCCGGTCGATACGGACGCGGCGATACCTAATATGTATACTCCCCCCCCCCCCCCCTATTTTTTACCAATTTTTTTTACTTTATTTGGGGAAAATTACGTTTTTGTTTATTTTTACTTGAAACTTTTAATTTTTTGGGGGAAAACTAAATTTTTTGCCCCACTTTGGGACTTGAACTTTTGGGGGTCTAATCCTTTACAATGCATTCCTATACTTCTGTATTACAAATACAGCTTGTGAGATCCAGGGGGCTGCCTTCCTTAGACATCGCGCTGCCTTCTATGCCATCGGGTCCCCCCCACAGCCCCATGGGGACCCGATGGCACCACCGCTGCCGCAACTTAGAAAAGCCGCAAACCGCAAGTCTAAATTGACCTGCGGTTTGGCGGCGATCGCGGACTCAATGATTTGAGCAGGCACCTTGTTCGAAACAACACATGACGTACCGGTACGTCATGGGTCCTTAAGGACTCGGGAACCAATGCCGTACCGATACGTCATGGGTCCCTAAGGGGTTAAAGAGTTTCTGTCAATATAATTAACCCTATTAAACTGGCTGACATTACCGATGTGCTAATGTCAGCAGACCCTAACTCCTATTCTCATGCTTCTGGATGCGCCCCTTTACTGCACAATTTTAACTTTGATGATATGCAAATTAGCCTTTAGGAGCAGGAGGGGGGGGGGGGCGTTGCTCCTAGAGGCGCTGTTCTCCCACCTCAAGTCACGCCCCCTGCCATCCTTGATTGACAGGGCCAGGCAGCGTTCGTCTTCTCCTGCCAGTCCTGTGTGCTGGATAAATTTCGCGCATGCGCAGTGCCGTTTACCCAGCACATAGGGCCGGCAGGAGGAGATGAACGCTGCCTGGCCCTGTAAATCAAGGACGGCAGGGTGTGACTTGAGGTGGGAGAACAGAGCCTCTAGGAGCATGAGCAACGCTCTCCCTGCTCCTAGAGGCTAATTTGCATATCATCAAAGTTAAAATAGTGCAGTAAGGGGCGCATCATAAGCATGAGAATAGGAGTTAGGCTACTTTCACACTTGCGGCAGAGTGGTCCGGCAAGCAGTTCCGGCAAAACATATGCCAACTGATGGCATTTGTAAGACTGATCAGGATCCTGATCAGTCTTGAAAATGCCTGATCAGTCAGAAAAATGCATTGAAATGCTGGATACGTCTTTCCGGTGTCATCCGGCAAAACGGATCCGACATTTATTTTTTCCACTTTTTTTTCGGTCTGCGCATTCTCGCTCAGACCGGAAGGTCGGATCCGGCATTCCTATGGAAAAAATCACGGCATTCAGGCAAGTCTTCCGTTTTTTGGGCCAGAGATAAAACCGTAGCATGCTGCGGTTTTATCTTTTGCCTGATCAGTCAAAAAGACTGAACTGAAGACATCCTGATGCATCCTAAACGGATTTCTCTCCTTTCAGAATGCATGGGGATATGCCTGATCAGTTCTTTTCCGGCATTGAGCCCTTTTGACGGAACTCAGTGCCGGAAAAGAAAAACGCTAGTGTGAAAGTACCCTTGGGGTCTGCTGAAATTAGCACATCGCAAATGTCAACCAGTTTAATAGGGTAAATTCTGGTGACAGAAACCCTCTAATAAGCACTAATCGACGTTACAGTGTGTCAACTGGCTTATGATAAGTTATGCCTATGTGGCAATCATCACGAGTTCGGGAGCGAATGATCGGTAAAACGATTGTCCCCATAAGTTTTCAATTGTAGGCAGTGCATCTGTCCGCAAAAGATTTTAGTGCTGTCACCTGACAAATGGGCAGCCTGTTTTAATGGGGCAATGATCTGGAGCGAGCGACGTCTGTTCTGCTCTTTGTTGGCCCGTGGAAAATTTCCCATAAGAAGAGAACATTGCGGCAGCGTTCATTTTTTTCAAGCGCATAACACCAAATGAAAGCTGTGCTGTGATTGGCTATTATAGGCAACAATGACATGTTTTCTTTTTGACAGTCCCTGATTTTTAGTGTTTGCAAGAAGCGGTGCATGAAAGCAGCTCAAAGCCTGACTCCATACACCGCCTGTATTTCTGCTACTGCAACACATGCACTTCGAGAGCCTGTAAAATGTGTCCATCATGGTCCATAATATAAAAAACAAACAAAACAAAAAATGTATGAAGATCTAAGTAGACGCCATTTGTTCTCTGTACAAACGTTCTGGGAGGTGTGATTAAGCTTAAAAACCTGCCAACTGAACAGATCAAAACAGGCAGCAAATCAAAGGTGGTTAGAAAAAAGTAGCCTTTTTCTGTCAGGGATCTGCTGGTTTCACCCATCAAGTGAGAAGAAAAAGGACAAAGGCTCCTGTCAATGCAATCACACCAGACACATACCGTCAGTGCGGGTTCCTACTGTATGACAACATCACAGGACCTAAACGATGCCGCTTTATTTCTTCCCTGAGGCTGCATTGGCCAAGGAACCTGGGTATATTTAGAGGTGGCATCCATCAAATAAATGTCACAAACTCTGTCAAAGTGTCATAGAAATGGTTGTCAAAATTGTTTGCCAATTGTTGTTATACTAATGGTACTGCTAATGACTAGTCACCAAAAATAATTTTAAAACAGGGTTTTGTTTAGTCTTTTTAAGGCCTCATGCACACGACCGTTCCGTTTTTTGCGGTCCGCAAACCGCGGATCCGCAAAAAACAGAAGCCGCCCGTGTGTCTTCCGCAATTGTAGAAATGCCTATTCTTGTCCGCAAAACGGACAAGAATAGGACAGGCTATATATTTTTTTTTGCAGGGCCACAGAACGGAGAAACGGGTGCGGACAGCACACGGAGTGCTGTCTGCATCTTTTGCGGCCCCATTGAAGTGAATGGGTCCGCAGCCGAGCTGCAGAAACTGCGGCTCGGATGCGCACCCGAACAGAGGTCGTGTGCATGGGGGCTTAATAACATTTTGTAATATATCTTATTAGTGGAGGTGGCATCTGCCTGACCTTCCAGTTTGTTCTCTGTGAATGTTCAGAAACCAAATAAGTCCTGACAAAATCTGTGTAGAGTAATATAGTACAAATAATACAAGGAGGAAGGGAGGGGGGGGTGCAGCTGAAGGCTCTCTGTTAAGGGGGTTCTCCAAGACTGATTCAAAATGGCCTCCAGCAAACTGTCCTAGAATGTGAGCAGGACTGGTTGCCTCTATTGCTGGCCGGCCTAGAGGGCGAGGGTGTGGGGCCAATAGATGGCAAAAAGGTGATCCTGCCTATGATATACCATCATGGCTGGGCAGCCTGACAGGAACGCTCCCCAATATGTAGTATATGCAAGTGCCAGAGAAGAGTGTAGTGAGGCCGGGGGTGCACTGGCCATAGACCACACAGGAAAAATTGCCCAGTGGACTACCAAGACCCCAGACACAGACGCTGGCTGGGTACATAACAATCTAACATCATCCTCAGAAGTTCTGCTGGGGCAGTATATTGTGCTGCACTGTGGTATCTGGTTCTGCTGGGGCAGTATATTGTGCTGCACTGTGGTATTTGGTTCTGCTGGGGCAGTATATTGTGCTGCACTGTGGTATCTGGTTCTTCTGGGGCAGTATATTGTGCTGCACTGTGGTATCTGGTTTTGGTGGGGCAGTATATTGTGCTGCACTGTGGTATTTGGTTCTGCTTGGCAGTATATTGTACTGCACTGTGCTATTTGGTTCTGCTGGGGTTGGATACTATACTGCACTTTGGTATTTGCTTCTGCTGCTGAACCAAATACCACAGTGCAGCACAATATACCGCCCCAGCAGAACCAGACAGCACAGTCTAGCACAATATACTGCCCCAGCAGAACCAGACAGCACAGTCTAGCACAATATACTGCCCCAGCAGAACCAGACAGCACAGTCTAGCACAATATACTGCCCCAGCAGAACCAGACAGCACAGTCTAGCACAATTTACTGTCCCTCTAAGACATTGCTCACCCCTCCTACTTGAGTTGACCCCTTATACTAATTCACCTTCTGTCAATTTGGGAGCGCCTATTACATAGGGCCAATTTTACTTTTTTCCACGGCCACTTTAAGTTTCCAGTCCGCCCTGAGTGAGGCCCTGCCACCTCCCCTCCCCCCAGACAGGGTTGCAAGTGGCGGCAGGCAGTCCTGCTCACATTCGAGGACAACTTGCTGGCGGCCATGTTAAATAATTCCCAGAGAACCCCTTTAAGCTGCATCCTGTGATAGGGGAAGAAGAGAGATTATCTCAGTGTGCTGTGCACCAAAAGTCTGCTCTGGTCCCCCATCTGAAGGGCCCCTGGTACTTTGACCATTCCTATGTACAGCCCTCCAACACAATTATCATGATATGCTACCAGAAGATACATTGATGGAAAAGTACAGAGCTTCAATTAGGGAATCAGTGGGGTCCAGGCTCCCATCTCATTGTGTCCCCTTGAAGAAACAGTGAGCAAAGATAATGTCTGACATTGCTCGGCATCACATGCGGTGTACTGCTTAGATGGAAGAAACACATTTCGTATTTAAATTGCTTTAATGTCCATCATGCTCCACTTACCCTTGAAGCAACTTTCTGTGCAAGGGAAAGGTTGCTTCTTTAATTACAGAAAAAAAGACAAGTTAGAAGACATGCTGAGTGCAACCACAGAGTATAGAGCGAGCTGCTTTCACACAGGTAAACTGGTTCACTACTCAAACAACAGCATTTTTGGCTTTTGATGATAAGCATTTTTCATAGATATTAAAAAAAAAAAAAAACACCACACTCGCAAACAGCCTTGATTAAAAATATCCAACTGTTATATAAACACCGTTCTGATGAAGACCTCCTGTAGGTCTGCCTATGGTTACAGACTACAAATAAAACCTGAACGTAGTCTGATCCTACAGTTATCAGTCACTTCCTTCAAATGTTTCCCAGAAACTCCCAGCAACGAGACGCAGAAAGTTTTTGTAGTGTACCTCCAAAAAATAAAAAAGTGTGTAGGTAACAGTAGAGTTGATTGTGCAGGTTTTTCAAGCAAACATATTACAAAAGGGTTGGAAACGACTTTGTTTGGAGTTCCCCGAACACTTTTGTTTGGCGTTCCCTTTACTGCTAACCTGAAGAAATCCATTGGCTCAGTGGAGAGGAGGACAAGAAGCTGCCAGACACCTCTGCTTACCTTGGCCATGGTCCTGTCATCAAAATGGACCATCTTATAAGGATGGAATCACTCATGGCTGAAGCTCAAGACTGATTCCTTGAGTCACAGCTCGGATGGCACAGATCCTACAGTGATACAAGGTTTGTGGATTGGAGTCCTTGCATGATACAGATCCCCCTACAGGGTACACCCCCACCTTTTATCTTGTTTTCTTGGCTCCTCTCTCTTGTCATTCCTTTCCTATCTTTAGATTACTTTTTTGGTCCATGTCTTCTGTACTTTTGCCATCCATTATGTAACAAACCTTACCCAAAGTTGACAGTGTCCATTTTGAGGCCTATGTAACCCCTGACTGTATACTTTGTTTTCATATCAGTAGATCTGCTGGGTAATGTTTAACTTTAAAATTTCTATGCTCTTATTGTTCACACAAAATGTGAACAGTTGGGCTGCCCTCATACACATAAGCTTGTTGGCAAATACTGTTGACAGGAGTAGGATGAACCAACAATTATTCAACGTGCGTGACTATCTTAGGGTACTTTCACACTTGCGTTAACTTTTCCGGTATTGAGTTCCGTCCTAGGGGGTCAATACCGGAAAAAAACTGTTCAGTTTTATCCGAATACATTCTAAATGGAGAGCAATCCATTCATTATTCATCAGGAGGTCTTCAGTTCAGTCACTGTACGAATTTTGGACGGAGAAAATACCGCAGCATGCTGCGGTATTTTCTCCGTCCAAAATTTCGGAACACTTGCCGCAATGCCGGATCTGGCATTATTTTCTATTGAAATGCATTAATGCCGGATCCGGCCCCAAGTGTTCCAGAAAAACAGATCCTGTTTTGCAGTCTGCGCATGTACAGACCTTTAAAAATGTGGAAAAGATAACTGCCTGCCGGAATCCACCAACATAAGTGTGAAAGTACCCTTAAGGGAAATGTGCCATTACAAAAATGGCTTACTGTTGAATACAAAATAGGGCTGAAACGATTACTCGATTGAATCAACTAATTCAACACAAAAAAAATCCTTGATGCAAACTTTTTGCATCAAGGATTTGTTTGTGTCATGTGAGCATGTAGCAGGAGTAAAGCGCTTGCTATTACTCACCGCTCCGTGGTCACCCGCCGGCCCGCACCACACTTTCCTACTAACACAACGTCAGGACGTCAGTGCAGCGCGTGGAGAAGATGGACAAGCTGTGGAGCGGTGCCCCTACAGGAGAGGCATTTTATTTCACTGGCGCTGGGGACATGGCTTGGAGGGGGAAGCTGGTGGCACTGGGGGGGAAGCTGATGGCACTGGCGGGGGAAGCTGATGGCACTGGCGGGGGAAGCTGATGGCACTGGCGGGGGAAGCTGATGGCACTGGGGGGGGAAGCTGATGGCACTGGGGGGGGGAGCTGATGGCACTGGCGGGGGAAGCTGATGGCACTGGCGGGGGAAGCTGATGGCACTGGCGGGGGAAGCTGATGGCACTGGAGGGGGAAGCTGATGGCACTGGAGGGGGAAGCTGATGGCACTGGAGGGGGAAGCTGATGGCACTGGAGGGGGAAGCTGATAGCACTGGCGGGGGAAGCTGATGGCACTGGCGGGAGAAGCTGATGGCACTGGCGGGAGAAGCTGATGGCACTGGGGGGGAGCCTGATGGCACTAGGGGGGAGCCTGATGGCACTAGGGGGGAGCCTGATGGCACTGGGTGGAAGCTGATGGCACTAGGGGACAGCTGGTGGCACTGGGGGGGGGGGGGGGGGGAAGCGCTGATGGCACTGGGGGGGGAAGCTGATGGCACTAGGGGGAAGCTGATGGCACTGGCGGGGGAAGCTGATGGCACTGGCGGGGGAAGCTGATGGCACTGGCGGGAGAAGCTGATGGCACTGGGGGGGAGCCTGATGGCACTAGGGGGGAGCCTGATGGCACTAGGGGGGAGCCTGATGGCACTAGGGGGGAGCCTGATGGCACTAGGGGGGAGCCTGATGGCACTAGGGGGGAGCCTGATGGCACTAGGGGGGAGCCTGATGACACTGGGTGGAAGCTGATGGCACTAGGGGGCAGCTGGTGGCACTGGGGGGGGGAAGCTGATGGCACTGGGGGGGGGGGGAAG
This sequence comes from Bufo bufo, assembly GCF_905171765.1. Lineage (NCBI taxonomy): Eukaryota > Metazoa > Chordata > Amphibia > Anura > Bufonidae > Bufo > Bufo bufo. Next base: position 55,799,367 of record NC_053395.1, read on the forward strand.
CTGATGGCACTGGGGGGGGGAAGCTGATGGCACTGGGGGGGGGAAGCTGATGGCACTGGCGGGGGAAGCTGATGGCACTGGCGGGGGAAGCTGATGGCACTGGCGGGGGAAACTGATGGCACTGGCGGGGGAAACTGATGGCACTGGCGGGGGAAACTGATGGCACTGGCGGGGGAAACTGATGGCACTGGCGGGGGAAACTGATGGCATTGGCGGGGGCAGCTGATGGCATTGGCGGGGGCAGCTGATGGCATTGGCGGGGGCAGCTGATGGCATAGGCGGGGGCTGCTGATGGCATAGGCGGGGGCACCTGATGGCATAGGCGGGGGCAGCTGATTGCATAGGCGGGGGCAGCTGATGGCACAGGCGGGGGCAGCTGATGGCACTGGGGGGGACAGATGATGGCACTGGGGGGGACAGATGATGGCACTGGCGGGAGAAGCTGATGGCACTGGGGGGGAGCCTGATGGCACTAGGGGGGAGCCTGATGGCACTAGGGGGGAGCCTGATGGCACTGGGTGGAAGCTGATGGCACTAGGGGACAGCTGGTGGCACTGGGGGGGGGGGGGGAAGCTGATGGCACTGGCGGGGGAAGCTGATGGCACTAGGGGGAAGCTGATGGCACTGGCGGGGGAAGCTGATGGCACTGGCGGGGGAAGCTGATGGCACTGGCGGGGGAAGCTGATGGCACTGGCGGGAGAAGCTGATGGCACTGGGGGGGAGCCTGATGGCACTGGGGGGGAGCCTGATGGCACTAGGGGGGAGCCTGATGGCACTAGGGGGGAGCCTGATGGCACTAGTGGCACTAGGGGGGAGCCTGATGGCACTAGGGGGGAGCCTGATGGCACTAGGGGGGAGCCTGATGACACTGGGTGGAAGCTGATGGCACTAGGGGGCAGCTGGTGGCACTGGGGGGGGGGAAGCTGATGGCACTGGGGGGGGGGGAAGCTGATGGCACTGGGGGGGGGAAGCTGATGGCACTGGCGGGGGAAGCTGATGGCACTGGCGGGGGAAGCTGATGGCACTGGCGGGGGAAGCTGATGGCACTGGCGGGGGAAGCTGATGGCACTGGCGGGGGAAACTGATGGCACTGGCGGGGGAAACTGATGGCATTGGCGGGGGCAGCTGATGGCATTGGCGGGGGCAGCTGATGGCATTGGCGGGGGCAGCTGGTGGTATAGGCGGGGGCTGCTGATGGCATAGGCGGGGGCACCTGATGGCATAGGCGGGGGCAGCTGATTGCATAGGCGGGGGCAGCTGATGGCACAGGCGGGGGCAGCTGATGGCACTGGGGGGGACAGATGATGGCACTGGGGGGGACAGATGATGGCACTGGGGGGGACAGATGATGGCACTGGGGGGGACAGATGATGGCACTGGGGGGGACAGATGATGGCACTGGGGGGGGCAGCTGATGGATTTTTATAAAGAAAAACGTTCTTTAAATTAGTTTTTTGTTATTAAAGTACTTGATTAATCGATAGAATACTTGATTACAAAAAAAGTCAATAGCTGCAGCCCCAATACAAAATTATGTTAAACATATTTAAGAATTTTTAAAGAATTTCTGTTAATTTTTTAGGAAAATATCTACGTTAAAAAAAAAAAAAAAATTAAATCTTGCAGTTTTTACACTGACCCTTACAGTAAGCTGAAGCTTCCTGTTCTTATGTTCTTAGATATAACTTTTGAGCAGTCATCTCATTATTATCAGAGGCAGGATTACAATAAAAATACAATAAAAGGTAACAGCTCTATATCTCTCTCTCTTTCTCTAATATATATATATATATATATATATACACATATACATACATATATATATATATATATACACACACACACACACACTGCTCAAAAAAATAAAGGGGACACAAAAATAACACATCCTAGATCTGAATTAATTAAATATTCTTCTGAAATACATTGTTCTTTACATAGTTGAATGTGCTGACAACAAAATCACACAAAAATAAAGAAATGGAAATCAAATTTTTCAACCCATGGAGGTCTGGATTTGGAGTCACCCTCAAAATTAAAATGGAAAAACACACTACAGGCTGATCCAACTTTGATGTAATGTCCTTAAAACAAGTCAAAATGAGGCTCAGTAGTGTGTGTGGCCTCCACGTGCCTGTATGACCTCCCTACAATGCCTGTGCATGCTCCTGATGAGGTGGCGGACGGTCTCCTGAGGGATCTCCTCCCAGACCTGGACTAAAGCATCTGCCAACTCCTGGACAGTCTGTGGTGCAACATGACGTTGGTGGATAGAGCGAGACATGTTGTCCCAGATGTGCTCAATTGGATTCAGGTCTGGGGAACGGGCGGGCCAGTCCATAGCATCAATGCCTTCGTCTTGCAGGAACTGCTGACACACTCCAGCCACATGAGGTCTAGCATTGTCTTGCATTAGGAGGAACCCAGGGCCAACCGCACCAGCATATGGTCTCACAAGGGGTCTGAGGATCTCATCTCGGTACCTAATGGCAGTCAGGCTACCTCTGGCGAGCACATGGAGGGCTGTGCGGCCCTCCAAAGAAATGCCACCCCACACCATTACTGACCCAATGCCAAACCGGTCATGCTGGAGGATGTTGCAGGCAGCACAACGTTCTCCACGGCGTCTCAAGACTCTGTCACGTCTGTCACATGTGCTCAGTGTGAACCTGCTTTCATCTGTGAAGAGCACAGGGCGCCAGTGGCGAATTTGCCAATATTGGTGTTCTCTGGAAAATGCCAAACGTCCTGCACGGTGTTGGGCTGTAAGCACAACCCCCACCTGTGGACATCGGGCCCTCATATCACCCTCATGGAGTCTGTTTCTGACCGTTTGAGCAGACACATGCACATCTGTGGCCTGCTGGAGGTCATTTTGCAGGGCTCTGGCAGTGCTCCTCCTGTTCCTCCTTGCACAAAGGCGGAGGTAGCGATCCTGCTGCTGGGTTGTTGCCCTCCTACGGCCTCCTCCACGTCTCCTGATGTAGTGGCCTGTCTCCTGGTAGCGCCTCCATGCTCTGGACACTACGCTGACAGACACAGCAAACCTTCTTGCCACAGCTCGGATTGATGTGCCATCCTGGATAAGCTGCACTACCTGAGCCACTTGTGTGGGTTGTAGACTCCGTCTCATGCTACCACTAGAGTGAAAGCACCGCCAGCATTCAAAAGTGACCAAAACATGAGCCAGGAAAAATAGGAACTGAGAAGTGATCTGTGGTCACCACCTGCAGAACCACTCCTTTATTTGGGGTGTCTTGCTAATTGCCTATAATTTCCACCTGTTGTCTATCCCATTTGCACAACAGCATGTGAAATTGATTGTCACTCAGTGTTGCTTCCTAAGTGGACAGTTTGATTTCACAGAAGTGTGATTGACTTGGAGTTACATTGTGCTGTTTAAGTGTTCCCTTTATTTTTTTGAGCAGTGTATATATATTACAGCTTATCTACCCCCCTCCCTCCACAATGACCTCTGCACAGTTTACAGAGCATCGTAATACACCCCCTTAAAGCCTCTACTTACCTTTATCTGGCCCTGCTGGAAGTGCTGATAGCATATCATTAATAAGTGATAACAGTACATGTGTATGGAAGAAGCAGACCAGAGGTGTCCACGCTGGTACACCTTGTTCCAACTTGGACACCTCTGGTGGCAGCTGTATTAAAGGAGAAGTTCAGCGACGGTAAGTGATTGCATATGACTAGAACAGGCAACTGCCAGGCGATCGCCACCGATCCACAGAGTGAAGGAACGTCAGCAATGCTGTTCTGGCCTTCACTTAAATGGGGCTGCGGTTCAGTCTCCTGCACAGTTAGTGGCAGAAGTCAGCCTCCCACGATCTTGATGTTATGGCATATCCTGGTGATATGCCATAACATCATTAGTTGGGGAATACTCCTTTAACCCATTCTGGCACTGCCAGATGCACTTTGTTTTTGGCTTTATCCATTTTGAGTTCTTGAGCACATGCTACACAGTATGTATGTCAGTTTCATATCCAGTTTATGCATTTATGTTTTAAGGCATGTAGTAAACTGTATTAAAGTGCCTATTTCTCCTAGAAGTCACTGCGCCTGACATTATCAAGCCGTGTACTCTCTATCTCGGAAGTAGTAATATATTATGCCTTTTGGCAGATTCAATAAATAGGGATTAAGGCCACATCAAAACTCTTCAGGCAAGACGTGTTTTCTCCGCATTGGAGGGCAGATCAGATACCAGTAATATGTTTCTGTAAATCTCATACAAAACATACCCAGGATATGAGAGTGTAACATTTCTTCTACAACAAAGCAGACAAGGACATATCAACATGAATTATTTATCGATATTAATGCACAGTACCTGCGTTCTGAAACATCTCTAATAGCTCTCGTCGAAGGGATTTTTCCAGGTTGAAATAGTTGTTATCTTCGTCAGCATTCTGGAGAAATAGAGGAATGTGCTGGAAAATGATGACTCTCTGGCACTGCCGCTGTTTGACTATGGCCAGCTGCTCAGCAAGCCACTTGTCCTGATTTTCCTTCTGTTCCGGGCATTTCGATGCATCAAAGAACAACTGTGTATTTAAGACCAGAAAGAAAACTCCACCAACCCAGAAGGAGAAGTAGTCATCGCCCCAGTTGTTGCAGAAGGTTTGTATAGTCTCCGGGGTTGGAGCATTGCCAATGTCATGGTTTCCACTGACAAACACCATTGGGATGTCAGGGTTGGTCTTCAGGAGAACCGTTTTCAGATCATGTTCTTGAGCGTCTTTCCATTCAATTCCTGAGAAGATAATATGCTGTAAGATACACATCGATAAAGCAATTTGCTTTACATTAGAAGAACATTCACAAATAACCTCAGCATCTCTGGAAAGTGACCACAAAAACTGTGAATGGAAAAAAAAAAAAAAAATAAAGAAATTGAATTAGCGGAGTTGCTCTACTTCTTTCTGCCGGAGCTATATATCAGGATGGTTACTATAAATATACCTCCAACGGATACCAGTGCGTTCCAATGTTAAAAATATGATGAATGGAGTGGCAATGCATATGTTTGACCAACCCCTCCATTCATTTTGGGGGTGCAGGGCCCCTGTTCTCATGATCAGTGGGGGCCACAGCGGTTAGATTCCAAACAGTCTATCCTGTGAATAGATAACTTCTAATCAGAATTGCCCTGCAATAGGCTGTGTGATGGCGTCATTCCTCTCCAGAGGGAGTGTCAGGTATTGCAGTTACAATATCAGAGAATTTTAGCAACATTTACAATGTTTATGCTCGAAGCCCAATGGATACATAGCAAAAAACATGGTCACAGAGTGGCTATTGTGCAACCGATGAACGAGAGAGAAGTCTCTAATGAACGTCATGGGCTCATCTCTTGTACAGGCAATGGCAAACAGTAAACGCACTATAATCATCCCCCTAGCAATACCATTTGCATGTAGAATTCCAGTGAGGATGCAATGGATATGACTTTAAGTACTGTATTGAATGTACATTGAGAAATGTTGATAGAGTGCCAAGAAAAATCCTCTCTCCAGCTCTGTGATTCAAGTCTGACAAACAGGAAAGGACTGAAGGACACAGGATGGAAGCTGACAGAAGAGGAGGAGTTACAAGATGAATGACATAATGAAATAAAACCATAGATAACTTACATAAAACCAAACATAAAAATGGTCACTAGATTGCAGCAAAGTACACCAAGTATAGTGAATAAATATAACACAAAATACAATAATGAATTCTAAATGGGAGCTATTAACTGAGACAGCACAGTGGAAGTCAGCAGTTTCCAATGAAAGAGCCCTAATAAACATTTCCATGTATCTCAGCTTCATAGATCCAAAGAACTGAATATTGTGGTTAAAGGGGTATTCCCATCTTAAAAAGTGATAGTGTATTGCAAAAAGATATGCCATCACTTTATGGCCTCATGCACACGACCGTTGTGTGTTTTGCAGTCCGCAAATTGCAGATCCACAAAACACGGTTAGTGTCCGTGTGCGTTCCGCAATTTGCGGAACGGCGAGGACAGCCATTAATATAACTGCCTATTCTTGTCCGCAAAACGGACAAGAATAGGACAGGTTATATTTTTTTTGCGGACCACGGAATGGAGCAACGGATGCGGACAGCACACGGAGTGCTGTCCACATCTTTTGCGGCCCCACTGAAATGAATAGGTCTTGTGCATGAGGCCTATGACTTAAAGGGGTTCAACCTCCGTGATCCCCATCAGTCCTGAAAATGAAATATTTGCAGCCCTGGTGAATGGAGCCAGCTGCAGTTCCCTGTACAGCTGGGTGGCCAGAAGTATCATTGTGAGGTGAAAGCTCAGGATATGTGGGAGTCTGAGAGGTCAAGCACAGCGATACGCTATTGATATGTGTATTGAAAGGGTATTTTTAAGTGACTGATTGGTTCTCCCCTTTAATTCTGATTAATACTCTAATAGTTTATAAGTTTCCCATGTAATTAAATGGGTTAGAGATAGTACCCGTCCCCCATTGTGCTGATAAGACCACATTCCTGAGTGATCTCAGAGACATGCAAGCTGCACACTGGAGGAGGGGGCTAACATGTTAAAACTCTGCTACTCACCTTCACTCAGCAGACTCCACCAGGCCTCCATTCTAGGTAGAATGTGAGTATGATTGTCCTATTTCTAGTGTACACCCTGAGGTGTCAGTCATGTGTTATAACGGGGTAGACAGCCATGGGTTATAGCATGATTGACGGAGTCTCCATCCTATTTAGGCTTGTGATCTCTATTGACTTTTTATTATTCAGTCTGTGATTTCTTTGTGTTATGGTATATTTAATCACTTAGTAAATATTTATTCACGTAGCCTGCGTAAGCTTATTCATTCTCAAATCTTTCGAAATCACTTTACGTTACAATATGCCATCACGTTATGGTATGGGAATATCTCTTTAACTGTAGTTGTTTTCTTTCAGTCATTTCTGCAGTTCAATTTTTACTTCTTATCTGACCTTGTTAGTCATAGAAAAAAGTCCTAAAAAAATAAATATCAAAATAAGCTTCGGTACAAAGTTTTCCTTTAACAGAAAGTAAACATTATATCATCTGAAAACTATAAACTATTTATGTGCATAAAAAAATACATTGCAACGAACAGAGAAAAATGAAACCAAAATAAAATGAAGAAAAAGGGAATTTCCAAGCATAATTCACTTTACTTGATAAGAGAAGACGACTGCGAGAGTTAACAAGGCATGAAAGAAATGCCATTGTAACCAACAAAATTGTTCTGAAATCCCGGGTCCTACTTTGCCTGCCGTGTGATGTCTCAAGTTTATGTGTTATTAAACTAGCTTTCTCAAAGCATTTTTCTACGTTTCGAAATACACTAGTGTCCATTTAGCTGCCTGTGTGTGCACATTATTGGTTCACCTTGAGCTGTGAAAATAACCTCCATGCTTCATTTCAGCGGATCCTCGCCACAGACGCTACCCATGCTCCTCAAAAAAGTATTGCTTCATTTATCACTCCACCATCACTTAACACTTTTATAGTAACTATGGAATATAGGGGGAAGATGACAAAAAGTTCAGAGAAACTTTAGACGCCTGAATTCTACGCGGAGATGAAACTATTCTACAGGAAAGGTCACTTTATTTGGAAAAGGAGAAAAATATACTTCATTGGAAAAACATCACTGCTACATCATCCGCTGAATTTCCGAAGAGATATCTTCTAGATATGTTCTCCCTAAAAAGTAAAAAAAAAACACCCTTCATTTCCAAACTTGTATAATTCCTTAACTGTACTGGCAAAGAAAAGCAACAAACTATCATACTAGAAGGCTCAGGTCTAACTACAGCCATGTCATGGGTTGGGATATGTCGTCAATGAACATGTTCCTCCCACTCCTCAATTGTAACTGACTTCTATAGATATAAGCCTCTTAGAAGGTACTGATTCTCCTTGTGGACATCCAGCTGACCGGAAGTCCTTTATTTAAAACATACCCCAGAGAAAAATAGCTTTTTTTTCGGACAGAAGAAACCTACGGTAGACTACTCAATAAGTCAATGTACAACCCTTCCAAAAGCCTTAAAAGGACCACTTCGGTTAAATTTGAAAAATCAGCGACCGCTTGGTAAATATATGTGTTCTCTATTTTTACATTGTTCAGGCTTTCTGCTCTCTTTTATTTCTAGTGACTACATATCCCTTTCCATTGCAGCACTATGGGGCTGCTATCTCCCTGACTCCAAGGCCAGTAACTGAGCTGTATAGTAGGTACCTCAGTACCCAGAGGTCAGTGGGCAGCTGTACATAACTGAGCCCCTTCCCCATAATGCATCATGCAGCCTGAAAGACATAAACCTGTGGTCATTTTAAATCTTAAAGGGGTTTTCCAAGATATTTTAACTGATAACCTGTCCTCTTGATAGGTTATCACAGTATCTGATCATGGGGGTCCGACACCCAGGACATATGCCAATCAGTTGTTTGCAGAAGCGCTGCGGTCCCCTTGCAGGTTTGCCTATGTGACGTCCCATTCATCGGTCAGATGGTCTAGGATCAGCTTGCAGTGAATGGGGCTGAGCTGCGATACCAAGCACATCCGCTATACATCGTGTGGCACTGTGCTTGGTGAGCTAAGAGAAGGCCGTGGCACTACTACAAGCGCCAGTGCCTTCTTGAGCAGCTGATAACTGACTTGAATGGGTCCACAATCTGAAGATACAGCAAAAGATAGGACATGTCCTATCTTTTTCAGTGCAGAGGCGAAAAAGATCATGGAAGGGCTTCAGAGTGTTTCCATGGGCTTCCGATCCGTGCCTCTGCACCATGTCCTATCATTTTCCGTATCTTGTGGATTGTGGACCCATTCAAGTCAATGGGTTCGCACCTGATTAAGGAATTCACAAAGCGGGTGCCCATGTACCGCGGACCGCTATTCGTGGTCCGCAACACGGAGGCCACATGTTCGTCTGAACGCGAGCCCTTACTGATACACTTAGTTTAGTACATGCATGTTATGTGACCATGCTGCTGCTGTGTACTCCCTGGGTGAGTAATCTCCTCCGCTGTACAGGGCAGAGGGAGAGAGAAGAGTGGGGGAAGTTATGGGACTTGTAGTTCTGAGCACTGAGACCAGCGGCAGCTGAGTGAAGATGCAGCACCAAAAACCATGGCACCAAAAGGGAGCGGGACAATATGAGGCTATTCAATACAACAACTGAAAAGAGTAGAATGTTACGGTTCAGTGGTATAAAGAAAGTGGAAAATATTTGTTCATTTAGATGGAAATTGTTTCATGGATCCTTTCCTTTCTGAAATACTCCACTTTTCTAATACAGTGATGGGCAGATATGAGCTAAAATGGAAAGGCAGTGGACCATCAGCAATGCCATTATGTAGCATGCATAAAATCGACATTTGCCTTTCCCTGGGCAAGAGCAGACAATCTTACCACTGCCTGCTAAACATTTTCTGAACCCTCCGTCAATAATATCAGGGATGGTCAATGATTCAGTAATAACTGAGTATTATCTTAGATGAGTACACATATCATATGGAGAGAGGATATGTTATGCTATATCAGAGAAGATTGGCAGTAACAAGGCACATCAGTTCAAAGTTTACAATTTGTGCATTATGGCTACCCAAGGAATTCTTTACTACTGACCCATCATGCAACTTATTCATGCAATAAATTGAAAGACGGCATAAGCCAAGAAAGGGATGTGAGCATTTGGTTTAGCAGATAATGTGAAAGCCCCTCTGAGAGCAGGCATGTTTTCAACATGCTGCAGGAAGTCAAGCAGAAAGAGGACTTGTGGCCAATACGATAAAGAAGCACTTGAAATACCATAGGGACCGTCGGGTTATCGGTAATCACTGATTATTAGGCAAGCAACATTGTGCATGCATGGTCGGAAGAAACAATAATGTATCAGGAAACAGCATAAAGGTCAGTTCCGTCATTTCTATTCTTACGAGCAGAATATCTCCATTTATAAGCAGACATTATGAAAAAATAAATAAATTATTACTACAAGGGGGGGGGCACAAGAACAAGCAATAATGTCAGGAAGCGGGTGTGGACTCAATAAGTCAATGAAAAGATATGGTTTGGGGCTACTTTTAAAGGTGCCCCTCACCCCTGTATTCACCCTTTAACCCCTGTACAGGGATCTGGACTCCAGTGCGGGGGAACCACCAGGAAACTACCTCTTGGAGTATTCTTTGTTCAGTGACAGCTGGGTCAAAAGACACTCATGCATGGCACAGACAGGACAGGCAAAATCGTAGTCTGTGGACAAGCCAAGGTCAGGGCAGGCACAATATGTTTAATCCAGTAAATCCAGCAAACGGTCAAATCTGGTAAGCAGGCAGAAGTCGAGAATGGGAAAACTAAACGGAACAGCAGCTCACTTTCACAGGTATTAGGAAGCCGTAGAACCTATTTTTTTTATACAGCACTGGCAAATTCCACGGCCCTTTACAGTTCAGATCGGGCACATACTGACAAAATCAGACCTTACAGCGTAACAAACTAATTTCCAATTTAAACTGGAGCATTGAGGCCCTGCTAGCAAGAGCTTACAGCCTATGCTGAACCATAGACGGTTTAATAACATGAAACAAAAACCTCTGGTATCTAGAGCCTGGAAGAATGCATTTGTTGATCTGTTCTATAGAGGTGCGTCCCTTAGCATCCAAGTTGTCACACAATATCCGATTAAAGTGTAACAGTTCAGCTACCCAAGGCTATGCAGAGAGTTTAATGAGATGTCATGGCTGATAACAATCCCTCATATTGCTGTGCACAGGAGACAGGTTCAGCTTTAAATGTGATAACTTCACCTTAATTACTCCTTAGAGAATGTACAAGAACAGAGCAATTTGTGGTTTTATTTAAAGGACTTTATCAATTGTCCAGAGTTAAATTCCATTCATATGTATGCATGATAAAAGGTCAGAAATAGCTGCAAAACGGACAAGTCATAAAAGTGATCTTTGGGATAACCCCTTTCACACCGACTGTCCCACTGTATGGTCAGAGTCCTTATTCTGGCACATTGTACCAGCAATTGGGCAACTACTGGTAAGAACAATCAGACATCTGGTAGAGATAGTTTTTAACTATTAAATCATACCTGTGGTGTTGCTCCTAATGCACACACACTGACCTGAACTTCTTAAAGAGCCAAGACGCACCAATAATCTGCCTCAGCCAATGCCCTGTTCCCCGAGGATTATAGAGATCCTCCTCTTTGCCCCCGAGAAACAGGTTCATTAGTGTACCAATACCATGCTAAGGTGTGTTTCCTGTTATCTCTCTTACTACTGAGCAGGCCAGGTCTGCCATATGCCCTGATCTTGTGCTCATTTTTCTGTGTTGCCTGAACTCTGCCCACCTGACCATGACTTCTGTTTTTGATTCTAGACCACATTTTGGTGTCACCAGCTGGTGTTATCTGTTGCTATCAGAGACTACTCCTGCAATTCTGACCAAGGGTTTTGCTGCAGAGAAGGCCAGATCCCTGTACAAAGTTTAAAGGGTGAGTACCAAGGGGATCCCTTTGACTAAACGCCAAGATTTAATAACTTAAGTCATATCGACTGCAACACTGTAGGTCCATACCTGTTTGATACACTTCCATAAACAGCTATCTACAGTTTTCTAACATATTCCAAGAGCAAGAAAGGCAAAATCCATGGAGCTTTCTATAAATGTTGGTCACTCTCTCTTTCTTGCAGCAAGGTGAGAGTGTTGTCCTTGACTGGATTTGAACCTAGGATCCCAGGTCTGCAAGAACTGACACCAGTTCTAACCACTGAGCCACTATACACAGAGGGGAGTCTCACTTATCTAATGACCACCCGGATATATGACAAAAGGAAAGTATTTTTTTCCACATATCAAGCTTACTAATACATTACAAAGACATAAATAGCATTACATTATATACGCCACTGATTGCGAATTATTACAATTTGCATAAAGCACTGTGACTTATCCAGGACCTATACATCCGTCATAATAGTACAGCCAAAAACTGGTAAAGTAAATCACATGGATTATCTTGTAACAATGGCACCTGTCGGGGTGGGATATATTGGATAGCAAGTCAGTTCTTGTGCTGATGTGTTAGAAGCAGGAAAATGAGTGAGCATAAGGATCTTAGCAAAACTGTGATGGTTAGACGATCAAACACAGAATGACAGATCTTCTGGGTTGTTCCCAATATCCAGTGGTTAGAACCTACCTAAACTGGTCCAAAGAAGGTCAACGAATGAACCTGCAATAGGGTGCCATCACTGGGTGCTAAAAGCTCAATGTTTTTAAAAAGCAGGCCTCTACATAACTTGAGCGCATCCATCGCCGCCTCCTTGCTGGCTTACATTCAGACCATTTACTACACCTAAAACAGGCGTAGAAAATGATAAATTAAACTTTCTTGGAACCTGCGTGAGCAGGGAAAAGTCGCAAATTACAGCGAACCTAACTGTTGCACTGTAATTTGCCCAGAAATACGCCTAATATAGGTGTATTTCTGGATAATAAATGACCCCTCAAATGTCTCAGTTAAAGGTGTCTTCTGGCACTTTTATATTAATGGCTTATCCTCTGTATAGGCCATTAATATATTATAGGTGAAGCTCTGACCCTGCCGATAAGCTCGATTGCGGGAGCTACTGCAGTTGACCAGCATGGGTGCGGGGTGTCGGATTCCCGGCTGATCAGATACTGATGGCCTACCCTGAGGATCCTACACAACCCCTTTTAGAAAGGTTTTCCGGGAATGAAAAACTGATCCATGGGATAGGTCATCAATATCTAAATCGGTGGGCATCCAAATCATTGCACTGCCACTGATCAGCTATTTGAAGAAGCCTAGTATTGTGGCCTCCTTGTACTTCAGTGGGAGCAGTGTGGTAGTAATGGGCTCCATCTGCTACACAATGGGCGACCTGGACTACATAAATATCATGTAAATTAACCCCTACTTTGAACTAGGGTTGAGCGATATACCGGTATCACGATATACCGCGGTATTAAAAAAACGGCAATATGGCGATATCGCCGTTTCGTAAATACCGCGGTATTTCGTGACGTCATAGAAGCGGTCATGGGCGCTGACCGCTTCTAAATCTGCGGCCGCCCGCCCCAGCATGAACCGATACGGGACATTTGCAGAGTACTTGTACTCGTGCAAATGCCCCCGATACCTGCTGGCCGCTTGCGGCGGCGGCTCTCTCAGCAGTTCGGCCAGCGTGGGGGAGGGAAGGAATTCTGTGACTCGCATTTCCTGCACCAGACCTCTGAGAGGACGCTGTGATCCACGCAATTAACCCCTCAGGTGATCACAGCGTCCTCTCAGAGGTCGGGTGCCGGGAATGTGGGCAGTGCCCCCCTCCTTCCTCCCTCCCTCCCCAGTATTAATCATTGGAGGCCACAGGGTCGTCCGCCCATCATTGGTGGCAGTTTTCAGTTCCGATCGGAGTCCCAGCAGTGTAATGCTGGGGCTCCGATCAGTTACCATGGTAGCCAGGACGCTACTGGAGCCCTGGCTGCCATGGTATGTTAGTGAGCAGCATTATACTCACGTGCGTCGTGGCTGCCGGGCGCTCCTTCTTCTCATAGGTCTGTGCGGCGCATTGCTAATGCTATAAGCCTTAGCAATGCGCCGCACAGACAGAAGAAGGAGCGCCCGGCGGCCACGGCGCACGTGAGTATAATGCTGCTCACTAACATACCATGGCAGCCAGGGCTCCAGTAGCGTCCTGGCTACCATGGTAACCGATCGGAGCCCCAGCATTACACTGCTGGGACGCCGATAGGAACTGCAAACTGCCACCAATGATGGAGACGACGACCCTGTGGCCTCCAATGATTAATACTGGGGAGGGAGAGAGGAGGGGGGGCCCACTGCCACCAATGATGGGGGGACGACCCTGTGGCCTCCAATGATTAATACTGGGGAAGGAGGGGGGGCCCCGGGCCCACTGCCACCAATGATGGGGGGACGACCCTGTGGCCTCCAATGATTAATACTGGGGAGGGAGGGAGGAGGGGGGACCGACTGCCACCGATGATCGGGGGAAGACCCTGTGGCCTCCAATGATTAATACTGGGGAGGGAGGGAGGAGGGGGGGCCGACTGCCACCAATGATGGGGGGATGACCCTGTGGCCTCCAATGATTAATACTGGGGAGGGGGGGGCCCACTGCCACCAATGATGGGAGGGGGACCCTGTGGCCACTGCCACCAATGATTAATACTGGGGGGGGGGGGGCGCACTGCCCACTGCCACCAATGATGGGGGGGGGGGGGAGACCCGGTGGCGACTGCCAGCAATGATTAATACTGGGGGGAAGGGGCACTGCCACCAATGATGGGGAGGGGGACCCTGTGGCCACTGCCACCAATGATTAATACTAGGGGGGGGGGGGGTTACCAGAGGGGGCTGATAAGAGGGAGAGGCTGGGAGGCACATGAGGGGCTGATCAGAGGCTGGGAGGGCTGATCAGAGGCTGGGGCACGGGGCCGTCTGCCCCCATACAGTGTAATGTCTCCTTGTGGCTGCCCCCATACAGTGTAACGTCTCCTTGTGGCTGCCCCCATACAGTGTAACGTCTCCTTGTGGCTGCCCCCATACAGTGTAACGTCTCCTTGTGGCTGCCCGCATACAGTGTAACGTCTCCTTGTGGCTGCCCCCATACAGTATAACGTCTCCTTGTGGCTGCCCCCATACAGTGTAACATCTCCTTGTGGCTGCCCCATACAGTATAACGTCTCCTTGTGGCTGCCCGGCTGCCCCCATACAGTGTAACGTCTTCTTGTTGCCCCCCATACAGTGTAACGTCTCCTTGTGGCTACCCCATACAGTATAATGTCTCCTTGTGGCCCCAAGTGTTTTTTTCTTCTAAATGGGCATTTATCGCGATATATATCGTTATCGCGATAAATTTCTTAATATCGTTATCGTGGGAATATTTTTGATATCGTCCAACCCTACGTTGAACGCCGTAAAAAAAAAGACAGAATTGCTAATTTATTCTTAGTTGCCACCCAAAAAACGTAATAACAAGCGATCAAAAAGCGCCATTTACTCCAAAATGATACCAATGAAAAATACAAGTCGTGCTGCAAAAATCAAGCCCTCACACAACTCCATAGAAAGAAAAAGAAAAAAGTTATGGGTCTTGGGAAGCAGCAATGCAAAAACTTTTTTTTCTTAAAAAAAAAAAAAGGGGTTTATTGCAAAAAAGTAATAAAACGTAACAAAAAACTTTATTCATTTGGTATCACTGTAATTGTACTAACCCAAACAATAAAAGATAGTTATTCATACCGAAAAATGAACGCTGTAAGATTTATAACGTAAAAACGCAGTGGCAGTATTGCTGTTTTTCCCATCTCCCTCCCAGAAAGAGTTAATGAAAGTTAATCAGAAAGTTATGTGTACCCCAAAATGGTGCCATTAAAAACTACAACTTGTTCCGCAAAAAACATAAAGCTATATAGATGGAAAAATAAGTTATAGCTCTTGGAACGCGATAATGAAAAAAAGGAAAAAAAAACACTTGGTCAGTAAGGCCCAAAACAGGCTGGTCACCACAGGGTTAAATGTTACAGGCTCACGAATTCTTAAAGGGAGTCTACCAGCACTTTTGACGTGAAGCTCCAGTTATAGACTTCGGTATGAGGCTAAAACGACTCGCATCCTATGAATAAAGAATCCAAATCTTCAGAGATCTTGTAGCCCAACTCCATATTTCTTCGACCTGTGTATGGCAGCACTGCCTTTCTTCTTACACATAACTTCGACATTGAGATACACCTCCAGGTTGATGCTTGTGATCAACTGAGTTTGAAGCCATGGTCACCTTGAGAATAACTCTCCACATCGGTAGACATGCACAACTCAGAGATGAGCATTGCTTTTACTGTGGATGGTGTAGCACCATCGGTCCCGATGAGATTACCCTACAGCGGCGCCAACCTCTCTATTTTTTTTCTTCCTTTATTGCAAGCAGTAACGAGAGAAATCCCCATGTTGGATAGCTTTGTGTGTACAGTCCGCGCTAATGTGCATAGTAGTCCTCAATATGCCAATAAATAGATAATGAAGACATTATGTATTCCACATAAATGTAGGTTATTTCTGCAGCCATTGTCATGAGATTATCATACTGTGCCCAACTAATGTGCTCATTTTGCACACTGGCCCTTGCAATATGCCTTATGATCCAACTTAAATAATGCAGAAGACTTTCCATTCCAAGGAGAACGTCTTCTACAAGACTGTGCCATACAGATGTCATGCATTATTGAAGTACAGATGTTTAGATTCACTGCCGTCTGCTACTTACTTACGTCCCCATTCTCTACAGGATTTTACTAAATTTAAATATGAAATATCTCACAACCTAAAAAATATGCAAAACACTTTAAAGCCCATCTGTCAGCAGATTTGTACCTATGACACTGGCTGACCTGTTACATGTGCGCTTGGCAGCTGAAGACATCTGTGTGGGTCCCATGTCCATATGTGTCCGCATTGCTGAGAAAATTGAAGTTTTATTATATGCAAATGATCCTCTAGGAGCAATAGGGGCGTTGTCATTACACCTAGAGGCTCTGCTCTCTCTGCAGCTGCCACTCCATCTCCACTTTGATTGACAGGGCCAGGCAGTGTAAACGTCATCACACCTGGCCTTGACAAAGTGCAGAGAGAGCAGAGCCTCTAGGTGTAATGGTAACGCCCCCGTTGCTCCTAGAGGCTCATTTGCATATATTAAAACATCATGTGTCTCAGCAATGCGGGCAGATATGAACATGGGACCAACACAGACGCCTTCAGCTGCCAAGCGCACATGTAACAGGTCAGCCAGTGTCCTAGGTACAGATCTGCTGACAGATGTCCATGTAAACAGGTGGTCTAATACCCATCGCAATTGTAGCTGTGGTAGTGTGGCATCTTGTCCATCGTTTCCTGTGCCCCTGAACATAAAAAACAGACTCACCTGCCCATTATCTCGCCAGTGCTCTGTTCATAGCGGCTTCTATTTCTCGGCTTGGTCCGGTGATTGCTATAGCCAATCACAGGCCTCAGCGTCAACATTAGCTCGATTGGTAACACACAGCAGAACAGAGTAGCGGCAGGGAGTCAGATTTTTTTTTACGTTCAGGAGTAAAGGTCCAGATGACAGGCAATATCGGGTCCAAGGCTAGACAACCCCTTTAAGACAATCTTACATGTAAAGAGACTAGCTGATTCGACAGTCACTATAATTATACATAGGGCATTAAAAGCCATCTCTATATATCTGATATTCTAGAATTTATTATTTCTGAAGGTCCAACAATTGTAGCCACCTGGCAACAGGGTTTTATTTTTTACATTTTAAAATATTCAGTCATCTTTTAATGTCATGTTCTGCAGCAGTCCTCGATCTGGGTGGAACCTATAGCGCTGCTAATCCCGATTTTCCTAGTGCATGCACAACCTACAACTACTCTCAAGTAAAGAGGGAGACATCAGGGTAATGTAGTTCTAGATACTCTTTAGGGTCTATGGAAACCAACGTGACAACCACTACTGTAAGGGTCCATTCACAAGTCCGTATGTGTTTTGCGAATTGTGGATCCACAAAACACGGACACCGGCAATGTGCTTTCCGCATTTTGCCGACCGCACATCGCCGGCACTCTCATAGAAAATGCCTTTTCTTGTCCGCAATTGCGGACAAGAATAGAACATGTTCTATTTTTTTGCAGAACGGAAGTGTGGATCCGCAAATGTGGATGCGGACAGCACATTCCTGCCCCATTGAAAATGAATGAGTCCGTACCTGTTCCGAAAAATTGCGGAACGGATGCGGGCCCATTTTGTGGACGTGTGAATGGACCCTTAGGGTGGAGCCAAAGCAAGAAGTGGATCCAGTAGGAACGAGAAGTGTAATCTTTCCTTTATATTTCTCATTCCTTTCCAATCCATTTCTAGCTTTGGCTCAAAAGGACAATGGTGGTGATCCTCGGGCACGTACGTGGTCAGAAATCTGAGCGCAAGCCTTGGATTCCCGTCATGGATCTTCTGCAGAAAAGTGAACACACATGTGCAGACATTCTCAATTACAGTCAATGAGAGTTAGTCATTTGTACAATTTAGGGGGAATTATCGAAAATGTTATATTGTAGATAAAAAATGTGCTGCAATATGTAGTTAAAGAGGTTATCCAAGATCTATAACGCCCCCCACATATGCCTGGGCCTTGTACTTACCACGCTTCCTGGCACCAGTGTCGTTCTGATGCTGACAAAGCTGCCACTGCATCTCCCTGTCGCGCGGATGAAAACATCCGGCCCCGGGGTTGAGATTTGGGCCAATAGCAGGCGTTGGCAGGGACAGGCCTCCCTAGCATCACCCGCGATGCTAGGGAGGCTCCTCCCTGTCACCACCTGCTCTTGGCTGACCCACCCCCTCCCTGGATGTTTTCAAGGGAGTCAGCCGTGCCAGCATCAGAAGTGACGTGGGTGAGGCAAGTACAACCTCTGTGAGGGGCCCTGGCATATGGAAGGGGGGGGGGGGCATTATAGATCTTGGATAACCCCTTTAAATATGGCTTCATGTTCCATGTGCTTCAAACTAGCATTATATTATGGGAATTTCTCTTGCATTGGATTTGTTTGGTACAGAGTTTTTTGCATACAGACCCTCCTCTACAATACCGAGCCCCCACAAGTGCTGCTGTTCCCTGTAATCAATGCATGTACATGGAGTACTGGTTTAGTGAAACAAAATAAGAGTATTGCAGGTTTGATACCTTTTAAAGGGTTTCTATCACTTCGTATGCCATAATTAGCTGTCAGACACTAGCGATCCGCTAGTGTCTGCTCTGGCCAACCATCCTACTATAATCGCTTGTGGGGCAGCGGTTTTGCTAAAAAACGAACTTTTATAAATATGCTAATGAGCCTCTAGGTGCTATGTGGGCGTCATTAGCACCTAGAGGCTCCGTCTACCTTCATAAACAGTCGCCGCCCAGCGCGTCCCTCCAGCCCGCCCATGTCCTGCTGAATGCGATCCTCCGTGTGACGCAGCGGACGAATTCTCGCGCATGCGCCGTGCGCGGCTGTATTTGGCGCATTTGAGACGTCTGAGCTGGGAGCAGACATCCAATGCGCATGCGCCGAATACAGCCGCGCACGGCGCATGCGCGAGAATTCGGCCGCTGCGTCACACGGAGGATCGCATTCAGCAGGACATGGGCGGGCTGGAGGGACGCGCAGGGCGGCGACTGTTTATGAAGGTAGACGGAGCCTCTAGGTGCTAATGACGCCCACATAGCACCTAGAGGCTCATTAGCATATTTATAAAAGTTCGTTTTTTAGCAAAACCGCTGCCCCACAAGCGATTATAGTAGGATGGTTGGCCAGAGCAGACACTAGCAGATCGCTAGTGTCTGACAGCTAATTATGTCATACGAAGTGATAGAAACCCTTTAATGGCTAACAAAAATAGAAGTAATGATGTTACATAGCGAGCTTTCGAGACATCACCGGTCCCTTCATCAGGCGTACTACAAGAATATAAGAAGAAGCAGCAATATATATACAATAAGAACACTGACCTGGGGGAATGAATGGACATTTGAAAAATAACAGACTTCACGGCAGCCTCTTGGCTCTGCCATGCTGTCCCTTCAGCACCACGTCAGCAGAGAGGAGGGCAGGCCCACCCAGCAGCGCAGCATGTTCTACACAGGCCAAAAAAGTACCAGAGTTGTGGCTTTGAAAAAAAAAAATGCCCTGACAAATTGACAAGAGTCAAACATATATTTGCCCTCAGATAATATGTTTCGCCAAAATCTCAATTTTTAAGAGCAAAAATAACAAGTCTCTATCAATGCCATCATTGTGTCAACACGTATGGCAGAAATGACAGCTGACTCTCCAAGAATACTTGGCACTGCGGCAGAACAAGATGTACATGGCGACAACATTACTTCTCTGTGACTGTACGCAGAACGGTACAAGATGCAATTACCAGCCTAAGAAAAAATATAGAACCCGAGAAACAATACAAAATGAATATGTGTTACAGCAGCCATCACTCACAAATTACAGCAGGTGCGCATTTCATCTTCGCTGGGGTCGCTAACCGATCCCTACAATGAAGGCGTTGCGGCCATTTGGATTAACATGGACATTTCCTTATCACTCAGTTATACTGACGAAATGTCTCTGCACTCCAGTCATCTTAACCTGGAGATAGGGAATCATAAAAGGGCACTCCTTTCTTCTAGTGAAGAAGACATTTTCTAAAAGGTCTGCCAAGCCGGCATATATTCCCTACTCCAGATGTCGGGTGAAATAAAGATTGGCTCGGCCAAGAATGCATATGTAGTGAGAGGGGAGTATGTCGTTGCCAGTCCACTCTGGCAGTGTCTTATCTCCTAAAAACAAAGCCTTAGGTAGTTAAAATCCAATGTGCCCGACTCTTATGGCTGATGTTAGAGGACAGTCGGGAGGGCTCCATACACATTACATGGTTACGTTCACCAAAATCATCGGGTACAGCCAACATAGATCTATTGTGTATGGCCAGCTTAGGCTACTTTCACACTCGAGTTTGGTGTGGATCGGTCATGGATCTGCACAAACGCCACTGCCTTAATATACATGCGGGAGCGCTGCCACTGCACCAGACGCCCCGACGATATATACCTTTTGTCCCTGAAGAACCATAATTCTTTGTGGTGAAACGCGTCAGACATTTGCACTTTAGGAAGGACTATTTGTCAGGGCTTGACAGCAATAGACCCAAGGTTCCAGCGGCGGGTGCCCGGAATACAGCCTGTTAGGGTTCTCCCGGCTCTCCTGAATTAGCTTATATAGGGAAAGAACCTAGGCCGAGCATCCCCCATCAAAATATTGTTTCAGCGCCCCCCCCCCCCCCGACAAACTACCGCTTGACATATATGGGACTAGAGCTGCCCGTTATACTCGACATCCTTCCAGTAAAGCAGTGCACCTACAGCATTGTTTCAATTCAGTGTCTCAATATCTTAAAAATTAAATGAAATAAATGTTATGTTTTAAATAACTACAATAAGGCACACTCCGTTCAACAGTGATATAATACAACCGCATGCATCCGTTCAGAACGGATCCGTTTGTATTATCTGTAACATGGCCAAAACAGATCCGTCTTGAACACCATTGAAAGTCAATGGGGGACGGATCCGTTTTCTATTGTGCCATACTGTGTCAGTGAAAACGGATCCGTCCCCATTGACTTACATTGTGTGTCAGAACGGATCCGTTTGCCTCCGCATCGTCAGGCCGACAAGCAGTGTTTTGGTGTCCGCCTCCAGAGCGGAATGGAGACGGAACGGAGGCAAACTGATGCATTCTGAGCGGATCCTTCTCCATTCAGAATGCATTAGGGCAAAACTGATCAGTTTTGGACCGCTTGTGAGAGCCCTGAATGGATCTCACAAACGGAAAGCCAAAACGCGAGTGTGAAAGTAGCCTTAACAGTAGACTATTCCTTTCAGTATGCCTACTTGTAGACAAAGTGTCAGCAATGTAAAAATTGCACCATTTGCTGCCATTTCCCCCCCACTTTTGGGAGAAAATAAGTGCGTCATAGAAAGCGAAAAATACGGTATATACAGTCATCTCCCCTTCTTGTTTTTGCTTTAAAACTAGGAAACAGAACAGTGAATAGAGACGGAGAAGCCTCAGAATATCGCTTACACAGTCCCGCAGTTACTATTATCATATTGACCTCAATAAATTCAGATCTTGTTCGCTGGTGATGACAAACATGAGCTTGATTTTTAAACAAGTTCTTCAAGAAAAGCTGAGATCTGTGCGCTAATGAGCTGTGAAATCTTCTGAAATTGAAGACACGGATAAACGTGACATCAACATTTTACCAGTAAGGCACGAATTCAAGAATATAAGCACCGTAGCTTCAAGTATGCCTTCAAGGGAATGTGTCATCAGAAAGTCACTTATTGTTTAAATCATGCTTTTATGTTAACGCCTTTGTGACCACTAATACGCCTTTTTACTGACGTAAACAAAAGGGGGTTTTAGCTAAACAGCTGGCTTTAATCAATCATTACATGTACTTACAATGGTGCATTAAAAACTATAACTTGTCCTGCAAAAAATAAGACCTCATACAAGTACATTGATGAAAAAACAAAAAAGTTATAGCTCTTGGAATGCATTTTTTTTTAAATGTGTGTGGTCACTCAGGGGTTAAACATATTGTTAAAGAATTTTGGGTCGTTATTTTGCATTTTCCATGTCAATATCCTGTAACACTGTGTCCGGAAAGGCACTGGAGGCGTATATCTCACTCAGAATGCTTAGATGGGTACAGTAAATGAATCTGGGAAAGTTTGGTTGCTTCAGTGCAGTGTATAGTTCGCTAAGGCACTTTTCTTCAGTGTTTCATGGGCTGGATTTTTTAAAATGGAATTCTGGGTAGGTAGTAGAGGGTCCTGCCATTCCCTCCCCACTCCGGTACAGTATTTCCCCTAGCCCGAGGCAAACTCTGGTGAAGCTACTGGGATCATTACTGGGGGAATAAATACACGGTCCGAAAAGCTTATTCAGTGTCTGTAAGCTGCAAGAGTCTGATTCCCATGCTTGTATCGAAGTGAATAAGTGAGGTAATCAATGTTTAGTCAGCGTCCAGATGGGCAGATATTTTGCTTCTTCTTGTGGTTTGTGTTCAATACCTGTAAACTGTCCAAAGTGACTGTGCATCTTTGATGCCACTGTGTCTCATTTGGGCTAAAATAAAAAGTTATTTTAACTTTTAACCTGTTACCTGTGAATCATCGCTGGCCCCAACCCCCATGCCCAGGTCATATATATATATATATATATATATATATATATATATATATATATATATATATATATATATATATATAGTAGAAACACGGACAGCACTCCAAGTAGAAAAGTGGTATTTAATCACCCATGCAGATGGCCATCTGCATGGGTGATTAAATACCACTTTTCTACTTGGAGTGCTGTCCGTGTTTCTACTTTGTCTATTTGGGGTAAGCAGCTATATCCCTGGACGTAGCACCCATACTACCTGTTTCCAGTGCCGCCATTATTTTTTCTTTTTTCTTTTTTCTATATATATATATATATATATATATATATATATATATATATATATATATATATATATATATATATATATTATACACACACATTAAATCCTGCAGTTTTCACGCTGGTCTCCGAGGCTCATAATGGGCGCCACTTCTTGTTCTGTACAGATCACTTTACTGCAGTTATCTGCAGATGACATAACTGCAGATATCACCTAGATAGATAGATAGATAGATAGATAGATAGACAGGTCCACCACTCACAATAGGAGATATCAAAGCTTATCAGCTCCCTCCTGACATTTGTACAGGTCACAGAGCATGCCTAGAAAACTCTCCCATAGAAGTCAATGAGGTCCTGACCATTGTGTCTATAACTCTTGGTGGTTGCTGCAAAGCATGTCTCAAAAAGCTGTTAAGAACAGCTCAGGCAAGATGGCAGCCTCAATGTTTTTCAGGAAAAATAATAAAACAATCTGCAATCACAAAATAAAAACATCTTAGAAAAAAGAGGATATGTATCACTATCTGGTTTTAACTGGTGAAAAACCAGCACCAGCCCTGAGCATGTCTAGAAAACACTCCCATAGTACTCAATGAGTCATCTACAGTCTATTGTGTCCTACGGTCCATGTGGCTGGTGTAAAGTATATATTTAAATGCTGTTAACAACAGCTCAGACAAGATGGCCGACCCCATAATCATGATCAGATAATCAAATTTTAAAAAAAATCTACAATCTGAATGGAAACAAAGCCTGAATGGAAACAAAGAGCATCTTCCATTCTGAAGGACCTTTCACATCAATGCATTAAGCAAATATTTCACTAGATTGAGTGGTTACCATATATAATAGAAACATAGAATGTGTCGGCAGATAAGAACCATTTGGCCCATCTAGTCTGCCCAATATACTGAATACTATGGATAGCCCCCGGCCCTATCTTATATGAAGGATGGCCTTCTGCCTATCCCATGCATGCTTAAACTCCTTCACTGTATTTGCAGCTACCACTTCTGCAGGAAGGCTATTCCATGCATCCACTACTCTCTCAGTAAAGTAATACTTCCTGATATTACTTTTAAACCTTTGCCCCTCTAATTTAAAACTATGTCCTCTTGTAGCAGTTTTTCTTCTTGTAAATCTTCTCTCCTCTTTTACCTTGTTGATTCCCTTTATGTATTTAAAAGTTTCTATCATATCCCCTCTGCCTCGTCTTTCTTCCAAGCTATACATGTTAAGGTCCTTTAATCTTTCCTGGTAAGTTTTATCCTGCAATCCATGTACCAGTTTAGTCGCTCTTCTCTGAACTCTCTCCAAAGTATCTATATCCTTCTGGAGATATGGTCTCCAGTACTGCGCACAATACTCCAAATGAGGTCTCACTAGTGCTCTGTAGAGCGGCATGAGCGCCTCCCTCTGTCTACTGGTAATGCCTCTCCCTATACGCCCAAGCATTCTGCTAGCATTTCCTGCTGCTCTATGAAATTGTCTGCCTACCTTTAAGTCTTCTGAAATAATGACCCCTAAATCCCTTTCCTCAGATACTGAGGTTAGGACTGTATCACTGATTTTATATTCTGCTCTTGGATTTTTACGTCCCAGGTGCATTATCTTGCACTTATCAACATAATACATTATTTCCCATGTGGCGGTACTGGGAAGCATCATCTCTACAATTTAAAAGGGTTGTCCTACGAAGAATATTCTACACTTTTCAAACTAGCCACTGAGTTATTCAATAAACTTATATCTGTATCTCGCCACCTGCTGTTTGTTCTTTTCCATATTTCTTTGTCCTGCTCACTGAGATGGCCGCACATGGAGCCATTCTGTCACAAAGGGTTAACTGTTTTTCTAGCTGTGTGAATTACTCTTTCACTTCCACATTATGCTGGTCATCTAATAACCCTTATTTGTAAATTACTAAGAGGTCATAAATACTTATTTAAGCGACACTCTGATCAGTAAGATAAGGAATGAGCTTTGAGGAGTGTTTATAAGGTCAGAGAGCAGAGATAAGGAGCCTGTCAGCTCCCCAACTGAAGGATCAGAGAGAAAATTTAGTTCACTCTACTAGAGCATCTAGGCTCTGTACAGAGAAAAGGACTCCGAATTTTATAATAAAGACCAATTGAAATTTTTTTTTTTTACCATATAATGAGTACACTGCAATAATAAAAAAAGGTGTACATAGCCATTAATGAGAAAAAGGAGGTCCGACCAATGGGACTCCCATCAGTCATGAGAAAGGGGGTCCCAGAGTCCCCTGTGTTAACGAAGCGGAGCAATGAATGGGGAGATCTCTGGATCCATGTGAGGTACAGGGCTGGTTCTAGCTTTGTTAGAAAGAGGTTGTCGTGTACTATATGTTGTCTAATTTTCATTTTTTACATTAGTCATGGGATAAACCCTTTAAATGTGGGAAAGTAATTTATAATTACTAAGGGTACTTTCACACTAGCGGCAGGATGGATCCGACAGGCTGTTCACCCTGCTGCTATTTCGCCTTGCCGGCGGACCGCCGCTCCGTCCCCATTGACTATAAGCACGGCAGTGCATGGTGAGAGGCCGCCGGACTAAAAGGTCGGACATGCAGTCCTTTTAGTCCGGTGGCCTCTCGCCGTGCACTGCCGGAGCTCCGCCCCCATAATAGTCAATGGGGACAGAGTGGCGGTCCGGCGAACTAGCGGCAGGACGGATCCGACAGGGTGAACAGCCTGTCGGATCCGTCCTGCCACTAGTGTGAAAGTAGCCTAAGATGGAGCTGCTGTGGTCATGTAACATACCAGAATCATTACTTCCTTCCAATACTATTACTGGGTTTTAGATGAGAAAAGGGGATGTCCTCTTTCCTAATATCACTTCCTTATTTGCAGCTATTGGCTGAAATGTCCCATCACAGACTCTTCCAGCCCCTTGCACATAATACTGAAAATAGTGAGAGCCCCCGGCTTCCTTCCAGATAATTTTCTCAGCTTTCTGATTTAAATGCAGGGGAAATAGCTACAATAAAGCAAACAGCTCTTAGTATCAACTGGCTGGCCATGGGTTACACTAGTTTTATGGCTGACAGCTGTAATGAATATATACAGTGGGGGAAATAATTATTTGACCCCTCACTGATTTTGTAAGTTTGTCCAATGACAAAGAAATGAAAAGTCTCAGAACAGTATCATTTCAATGGTAGGTTTATTGTAACAGTGGCAGATAGCACATCAAAAGGAAAATCGAAAAAATAACTTTAAATAAAAGATAGCAACTGATTTGCATTTCATTGAGTGAAATAAGTATTTGAACCCTCTAACAAAAAAAGACTTAATACTTGGTGGAAAAACCCTTGTTTGCAAGCACAGAGGTCAAACGTTTCTTGTAATTGATGACCAAGTTTGCGCACATTTTAGGAGGAATGTTGGTCCACTCCTCTTTGCAGATCATCTCTAAATCCCTAAGGTTTCGAGGCTGTCTCTGTGCAACTCTGAGCTTGAGCTCCCTCCATAGGTTTTCGATTGGATTAAGGTCCGGAGACTGACTAGGCCACTCCATGACCTTAATGTGCTTCTTCTTGAGCCACTCCTTTGTTGCCTTTGCTGTATGTTTTGGGTCATTGTCGTGCTGGAACACCCATCCACGACCCATTTTCAGTTTCCTGGCAGAGGGAAGGAGGTTGTCGCTCAGGATTTCACGATACATGGCTCCGTCCATTTTCCCGTTTATGCGAATAAGTTGTCCTGTGCCCTTAGCAGAAAAACACCCCCAAAGCAAAATGTTTCCACCCCCATGCTTGACGGTGGGGACGGTGTTTTGGGGGTCATAGGCAGCATTTTTCTTCCCCCAAACACAGCGAGTTGAGTTAATGCCAAAGAGCTCTATTTTGGTCTCATCAGACCACAGCACCTTCTCCCAGTCACTCTCTGAATCATTCAGGTGTTCATTGGCAAACTTCAGACGGGCCTGCACATGTGCCTTCCTGAGCAGGGGGACCTTGCGAGCCCTGCAGGATTTTAATCCATTGCGGTGTAATGTGTTTCCAATGGTTTTCTTGGTGACTGTGGTCCCTGCTAATTTGAGGTCATTAACTAACTCCTCCCGTGTAGTTCTAGGATGCTTTTTCACCTTTCTCAGAACCATTGACACCCCACGAGGTGAGATCTTGCGTGGAGCCCCAGAGCGAGGTCGATTGATGGTCATTTTGTGCTCCTTCCATTTTCGAACAATCGCACCAACAGTTGTCACCTTCTCTCCAAGCTTCTTGCTAATGGTTTTGTAGCCCATTCCAGCCTTGTGCAGGTCTACAATTTTGTCTCTGACATCCTTGGACAGCTCTTTGGTCTTTCCCATGTTGGAGAGTTTGGAGTCTGCTTGATTGATTGATTCTGTGGACAGGTGTCTTTTATACAGGTGACTAGTTAAGACAGGTGTCCTTAATGAGGGTGACTAATTGAGTAGAAGTGTCTAACCACTCTGTGGGAGCCAGAACTCTTAATGGTTGGTAGGGGTTCAAATACTTATTTCACTCAATGAAATGCAAATCAGTTGCTATCTTTTATTTAAAGTTATTTTTTCGATTTTCCTTTTGATGTGCTATCTGCCACTGTTACAATAAACCTACCATTGAAATGATACTGTTCTGAGACTTTTCATTTCTTTGTCATTGGACAAACTTACAAAATCAGTGAGGGGTCAAATAATTATTTCCCCCACTGTATATATATATATATATATATATATATATATATATATATATATACACACACACATTATAAGACTCACCGGATTATCAGACGTACCTATGTTTTAGAGGAGGAAAATCAGAAAAAAATATTTCAGATCAGACCCCCATATCAGACTAAAAATAACTAAATAAAATTACCTCTAATGCTCAAGACGGCAACGCCAATCTGCACATCCAGGCGCTCTTCCTGCAGTCACTGCTCCCCGGTCTTCTACGGGCCCACACTGCACTGGGACTTGACGTTGCACAGCATCAGGTCATGATGTGCACACTACGTCCTGCCGCTGTATGCAGTCAGGATCATGTAGTGCAGCACCCGGAGCAGGCCAGGGAGTGGCGAGTACAGCCAGCGCTACATTCACCTCTTCCACACCTCCTGCACACTAGTGAGCGCTTCCATCATAAATTCACTCACTGCCATTTTTCCTTCACTTTTGGGAAAAGTGCGTCTTACAAAGCGAAAAATACAGGTATAGGGTATAATAAGAATAAGGCACAATAACAAGAAGGTGCAAATGCAAGACTAAGGTAAGATAACAAGCAGGTGTAATAAAAAAAAAATGGGCCAATAACTATACAAAGTCTTTATACATACACATACATGTAATATACCTCCATATAGCCATTTACAAAAAAAAAAAAAAACACACACGGCCTTTTCTCTTCATTTTTCTTCCTTCCTTATTTTCTACAGCTGCTCATCACTAAGCATTGTACAAGTTGCCTCAGGACAGATGGGACATAAAATCAGACATATTGTCAACATGGGTATTAAGTGCTGACTCTGAAGCCAACAACCCAACGGCTAAGCCTACTAGTGTAAAGCGGCTCATCAGCTGCAGGTAAAGTTAACTCCTTAAGAATGGAGATAAATCCCTCTCGTTCAAAGAGGGGTCAACAGAATAGTTCATAGTGCCAACCACTCCCCGCTTGGGGCGTCCGTTGAAAGAAGGAAGTGAAAACCACTTGTGTTTCGGGAATGTCATTTAATCTGCTCAATGCATTTTTACATTGGGCGATGGCTGAAGATTTATTCATCCCCGTGACAGTCCAACAATGGCTTATAAGAACGTGTAATCCCTCCATTTTGTTCTGCGTGTCACTCATTGAACAGGACAGATAGAACTGGATGGTGCACTTCTATCAAATCTGCTGCCCCATACTGAAAAGTCCCTAAGACAAGGCTGACGTGCAGGGCAGAAAGCACGTAATTAGGGACAAGAGCAAAAAAACCTGCACCGGACTTGTAGTTTCTACTAATATCTAGTCTAAGATAGTATTTTTCACAGTTTAATGTATGATTTTTTTATACAGCATTAGGGTTCATTCACACGTCCGTAGTGTATTGCGGATCCGCAATACACCCGGCCGGCACCCCCATAGAACTGCCTATTCTTGTCCGCAATTGCGGACAAAAATAGGACATTTTCTATTTTGTTCCGGAGCCGCAGACCGGAAGATCGGGGGCGCGCTACGGAAATGCGGATGCGGACAGCACACTGTGTGCTGTCCACATCCATTCCTGCCCCTTTGAAAATGAATGGGTCCGCACTCGTTCCGCAATTTGCGGAACGGATGCGGACCCATTCTGCGGAAGTGTGAATGGACCCTTAATGGGAGTCTGGGTGAACCTGCTCTCAGAGTGGCTCTGCACTAGCTCATAGAAGAGGGTTTGAACAGGGGACTCCCTTTATGGTGTTAATACGTGCAATGAAAAGGGGTTGCCTTAAAAAAGGGGCTGTTCACCCCAGGAACGTTTTGGGCAGATCCTCCCCCCACAGGGCTGGACCTGCAGAGAGATACACACTTACCTACTCCACTCTCACCATGTTAACATCTGGTTTGACACGGGTCACGTGGCCACTGCAGCCAATGACTAGCCGCAGTGGTGACGTGTCCCTCATGCATCATGTCACCTGACACATGGGGGACACGTCATCGCTGCGGCCAGTCATTGGTGGCAGCAGCCATATGCAGGGCTCCAGATGGCGACCAAAACGGTCGCCAATGCGCCTTAAAATTTGCAGATGGCGACAAGACTTTTTAGTCTTGTCGCCATTTGCGACTGTACCGCCGCGATCCTGCGCAGCCTACGTTCTCTTCAGTAGCACACTGCACAGTGGAGAAGGAAGGAGTCCCTCCCTCTCCACTGTGACGCGGCCGCCACTACCACCAATGGGGAGATAGCAGGGAGGAGGAGGGGAGGAGCTGTCGCCACTGCGCCACCAATGAATGTAAAACATAAGTATAGGCAGCGGTATCACAGACCAGGCCTCAATAACAGGGCATGCGATCCGCGGCAATTAACCCCTCAGGTGCCCCAGATCGCATGCCCTGTTATTGAGGCCGGGTCTGTGATACCGCTGCAGACACTTGTATAAAGGAGTTAGAGGACCTTTCATGGGTCCAAAGAATATGAACTTATCAGCAGGCTGCATAGAGCGGCGCCCAGGGATCTAAGTGCACTTACTATTATTCCTGGGCGCCGCTCCGTTCGTCCGCTGTGGCCCCCGGTATTTTCAGCATTCAGAGGAAGGAGGAGGAGACGCCAGTGTCTCTCCTTCTCCCTGACAGCAGCGCTGTCCAATCACAGCGCAGAGCTCAGAGCCAGGGAGAGAAAAAACCTCCCTGGCTCTGAGCTCTGATTGGACAGCGCTGCTGTCATGTAGACGGAGAGACACTGGCGTCTCCTCCTCCTTCCTCTGCAAGCTGAAAATACCGGGGGCCACAGCGGACGAACGGAGCGGCGCCCAGGAATAATAGTAAGTGCACTTAGATCCCTGGGCGCCGCTCTATGCAGCCTGCTGATAAGTTCATATTCTTTGGACACACGAAAGGTCCTCTTTAAACATTCATTGGTGGTGCAGTGCGCCCCCCCCCAAGCCTCTTCCCCCCCCCCCCCCCATTATCACTGGCCACAAGTCGTCGTGTCCCCCCCCATTGTTATATGGTGGCCACAGGGTCCCATCCCCTTCATTGGTGGCAGTGGCAGATTACACTGCTGGGGCTCAGATCGTTACCATGGCAGTCAGGACGCTACTGAAGCCCTGGCTGCCATGTTCAGCTCCCTGCTGCTGTGTGCACAGAGCACCGGGCAGCAGGGAGATGTGAGATCCTATTCACCCTGATAGATCTCTATCAGGGTGAATAGCACAAGGGATGAAAAGATCCAGGTTCTAGTCCCTAAGGGGGGAAATGGTTATTAAATAAAAAGTTTTAAAAAAACACCAAAATACTAAAAGTTTAAATGGCCCCCTTCCCAGTTTTACATATAAAATTTACAAACAATAAAGAATAAACATATTACATATCGCCACGTCCCAGAAAGTGTGAGCTATTAAAATATAAAAAAATATTTCCGCTCGGTGAAGGCCGTAACAGAAAAAAAAACTCTAAACCACGCAATTCGCCATTTTTAGTCACCTTGTCCCCCAGAAAATGTCCCTGGATGTGAGAGGTATGTGGTGCTGTATTCTCCTATATGTAGTGCACCTGCGTCTCATCTTCTCAAAGTCCTTTTTTAAAAATGATATGCATTTTAAATTTGGCGACTAAAAAATTTAATTTGGCTCCTAAATTTTTTAGTTTAGGAGCCAATGGCTCCTGGTCATTTTTTTGGGTCTGGAGCACTGATATGACCCATGTCAAACCAGATGTTGACAAAGGGAGAGTGGAGACAAATGCGAGTGAGCGAAAAAGCCGGAACCCAGTGGCAGGGAGCAGGTAAGTATGCTTGCTTCTGTCCGCATGTTCAGTCACGTAGGGGAGGTCTGCCTGAAAGACCCCCGGGAGTGAACAATCTCTTTAAAAAGGCTATGTAAAACTTGGTCTTTGTTAAAAATATGGAGCCGTTCTGTCACAAAGGGTTAACTGTTTTTCTAGCTGTGTGAATTATACTTTCACTTCCACATTATGCTGGTCATCTAATAACCCTTATTTGTAAATTACTAAGAGGTCATAAATACTTATTTAAGCCACATTCTGATCAGTAAGATAAGGAATGAGCTTTGATGAGTGTTTATAAGGTCAGAGAGCAGAGATAAGGAGCCCGTCAGCTCCACAACTGAAGGATCAGAGAGAAAATTAAGTTCAATCTACTAGAGCAGGGATGTCCAATCTGCGGCCCTCCAGCTGTTGCAAAACTACAATTCCCAGCATGCCTGGACAAGCTACAGCTATCAACCTACTGCAGGGCATGGTGGGAGTTGTAGTTTTACAACAGCTGGAGGGCCGCAGGTTGAGCATCCCTGTACTAGAGCATCTAGGCTCTATACAGAGAAAAGGACTCCATATTATTTTAATAAAGACCAATTGAAATAATAATTTTTACCATATGAGTACACTGCAATAATAAAAAAATTTGCCCCGAAAGGTGTACATAGCCATTAATGAGAAAAAGGAGCTCCGACCAATTGGACTCCCATCAGTCATGAGAAAGGGGGTCCCAGAGTCCCCTGAGTTAATGAAGCGGTGATGCATGTGTGCGACCAAAGTTCCATTCACTTTTATGGGACTGCTAATGCAGTGCTCGTCTAGTTTTGTTAGGTCCATAGAAGTGAATGGAGCAGTGGTCACACATGCACCCCACACCTCCATTCATACAATGGACTGATGATCATTCATCTATAACTGATTCTGTACATGGGTAATAAATATTGCAAATGGGAAATACCCTTTAAAGTAACACAGCCATAACATTCAGATGCTACAGAATAGTTACCCATTAAAACTCTGGTTTCCAGCAGAGTTCCCTGACATTACAGATTATTATAATAGAGCCATACAACAAGCAATACCAATACAATTTAAAGGGGTTGTCCGGGTTCAGAGCTGAACCCGGACATACCCACATTTGCACCCAGGCAGCCCCCCTGATGTTAGCATCGGAGCAGCTCATGCTCCAATGCGCTCCCTTACTCTGCGCTAGATTGCGCAGGGCAAGGGCTCTTTTGTTTACAATAACACACATCGATGACCTTACCGGCTCTGATAGCCGTGGTTTAGCGCTGCCCTAGCCGCTTTACTGGCTAGGGCAGCGCTAAATCCAGCCCATCAGTGCCGGTGACGTCACTGGGCTTCCTGGCAGCCCCATGGAGAGCCCCGGTACGTCACCGGAACTCCTGAAAATGCCTTTGCCCTGCGCGATTTAGAGCAGGGCAAAGGAGAGCATCGGAGCATGAACTGCTCTGATGCTCAAGTTAGGGGGGCTGCCGGGGTGAAAATGGGGATATGTCCGGGTTCAGCTGTGAACCCGGACGACCACTTTAAATGAGGTTTCCCAAATTAGGGGTCCTTGGTCTGCAAAATAGGGTTTAAAGGCTATGTACACCTTTGGAGGCAATTTTGGTTTATGATTGCACGTTAATCATTTTTGGCTAAAAATCACATTTTCCAATTGGCCTTCATTAAAAATATTGAGCCATTCTGTCACAAAGGGTTAATTGTTGTTCTAACTGTGTGACTGCTATTTTCACTTTTTTACTTTGTGCCGGTCATCTAATAACCCTCATCTCTAAGCTACTAAGAGGTCATAAACACTTATTTAAGGCTACTTTCACACTGGCGTTTTGGCTTTCCGTTTGTGAGATCCGTTCAGGGCTCTCACAAGCGGTCCAAAACGGATCAGTTTTGCCCTAATGCATTCTGAATGGAAAAGGATCCGCTCAGGATGCATCAGTTTGCCTCCGTTCAGCCTCCATTCCGCTTTGGAGGTGGACACCAAAACGCTGCTTGCAGCGTTTTGGTGTCCGTCTGACGAAACTGAGCCATTGTAAGTCAATGGGGAAGGATCGGTTTTCTATGACACAATCTGGCACAATAGAAAACTGATCCGTCCTCTATTGACTTTCAATGGTGTTCAAGACGGATCTTGGCTATGGAAAAGATAGTACAAAAGGATCTGTTCTGAGTGGATGCAGACGGTTGTATTATCTGAACGGATCTGTCTGTGCAGATCCGTGACGGATCCGCACCAAACGCGAGTGTGAAAGTAGCCTAAGCCAATATCCTTATCAGTAAGATAAAACTGAGCTATAATGATTGTTTATAATGTCAGAGAGTAGAGATAAGGAGCCCGTCAGCTCCCCAACTGACGAAAAAAAACTGAAAATCCACAGGCTGCTACTACAGTATCTCAGCTATGTACACAAAAAAGGACTCCATATTTTTAATAAAGACCAATTGAAAAAAAAAATTTGAGCTCAGAATAAGTACAATGCAATACTTTAAAAAAAATTGTCCTCAAAGGTGTACATAGCCTTTAAGTTTAAGATACGACTACACACTCAGCCAGCCAGAATCTTACTCCATACTGAGGAGGGGCAAGACCCCTCAAAACAGCTGTGTACGGCTTGGTTATTTTCCCTTGTCATGTCCCAATGATTATTAATAAGTCAGATTTTGACTCATAAGGTGGTGTTAGAGAGATGGATTCCTTATCAAGAGATATCTCTTTGCATATTCCTCTCACATGAAACATTGCCACTATGTCTCCATATACAGCTGGTCTCTTTAAGGAGAGCCAGTTCCCTTGTTAAAAAGTTGGATTTTGACCCATAGGCAGCCACTTCCACAAGGTGGCGCTAGTGAGATAGTTCTTTTTTCCGAGGGAGAAACCTCATTTCATATTATTTTCCCATGGAGCATTGCCTATAAGCCGCCATACCATAGAGCACTGCCAGTAAGTGTCCATTCACAGCTGGTCTCTGTAGGGACACCTGGCACACAACTACCTGCCCATCAATAGTCTCATGCCAAGCCTGATTACTCTGCTAGCCCTGGATTCACGCTGTACTACAATGGCCTTAATTAGCCAGTTGTAAATTCTCCAGCAAGAACGAGCTACAGTGTGAATCGTGTCCGGTCTTATAGATACTGTAAGTGTAAAACCTAGGATTTGTGATAAAAATCGACTATATATCAGTCAAGAAGGTGTGAAAGACGTCTTCACACAAAAAAGAAATAAAAAAGAAATCCTAAAATAAAACAAAACAAACAGTAAACTGAGCAGTACACAGGTAACAAAAATGTCTTAACCCCTTAACAGAGTGCTTCTGTCCAAAATGACCAGAGACCTTTTAGGCTACTTTCACATTAACGTTTTCAATTCCGCTATTGAGATTCATTGTCAATGGGGACAAACCTGAACTAAACAAAACGCACCAAAATGCATTCCGTTCCATTTGGTACGGAAAAAACACAGAGGCGCGCACCACTCCGGTCAGTGATGTGGACCAAACATGCCCACTGAGGTCTATGGGTCCGTGAAAACCACTGACAACACTGAAGGCATGCGTGTCCTCTCAGTGATTTTCACGGACCACTGGTAGGAGATGATCTGGAAACTCATTTTCAGACACACGGAGGGCAAACAACAGACAAATGGACCAAATATGGATCCTTCATGGACATCTTCACAGATGAACCACTGACCGTCATAATGTCATCACGGACGTGGGAAAGAGGCCTTACAGGTGACAACATCCCACTGTAATGACATTAGTCACTGGCATTGTCGGAGGGCAACCTGCAATCACATAGCTACATATCGGAACCCATAATCATAGACGCAGGGGTATTTGCCCTCACAGCACAAACACTTCTATCTTCTCCTCAGGGTCAGACATTAAATGGTTAATGAAGCACTTTTTGGTTTTTGTTTTATCGATGTCCCTCTTCATAGCACACAAGACATGGGATATCCACAATTGCCTTCTTAAGACCCATTCTCTCCCTGATAACGCAGTCCTCTGGTCACCATCTACTTCCCAATACCTACCTGGCATGGAATGAACGAGGTCTCCACAAAGGACAAGGAACTTTGGCTTGGGACACAACTTATTGATGGCTTCCACGGCCTCTTCTGTTAATTTGATCTCCTCCTCCCACTCATCTCCTCCAAAATCACTTTCGCCAATTGCCCACGATTTCATGAGGCCAAACTGCGGGTCTGCTCCTTGTATAAAATAGAACGGTCCTTTCCACTCCTTCTCGTCATCTCCAAGAAGAAAGAAAGAGAAACGTTACAGAGTTTGGCAGTGTACGCGGCCACATCCTCCTAGTAATTACGTACTGATAATAGGCCTCGAAATATTTATCTCCAGGACCTTTAACAAGGAGCCAATTATGAAAAGGCTACATTTTCAAAAAAAAAAAAGGAACTTTCCTCAGAAGGGTAGAGATCTGCAAGCTGCTGACCTTTCCAATACACAAAGTGAAATCTTTCCCGAGGGCAGACAATTGTTTGTGTCTTTGCTGCCTTGGAAATAACCAATTCCCTGGAGGAGGTCCAGTAACATGCTGGGAAACCAATCTAACTGGGTGTTATTGGTGCCTCCGGCAGGGGGAGGTTAGTGCGCTCTGGACGACGGGTCCTCGCTAAATCCCAGCGCAATGGTTGTTTCATCTCGCGTCCACCTTTTCCTATTGTGTTAACGGGGGCTGATGAGAATACACAGTGATGATTTAGGACCTTCTGTTACATATATTATTACATCAAAAAAAGAAATGCACGCAAAATAAATGGCAATAAGTAAAAAAAATTTAAAAGAAGAATATTGGAGAAGTTGCCTGACGAGCCATAACTATGCTGTCACCAATCCTTCTCGGTAACAAAAGCGCTTTGGTGAAGCTTATACCCTAATGACCGTGTCAATAGGATAACACAATAGGACAGGAAATCAATTTCAGAGGAGCGGGGTCCGACTCCGTGGCGCTGCGGCCCATCCCTGACAGTTTTTACCAGATACAGCGCCGTATGTTTAGTAGTGGTTGTGCCCGGTATTACAGTTCACCGCAGCTTTATCTCATTATAGGCGTTATCCGGGAATTTGATACTGAGGATAGGATGGAATTTGATCCTCTGGATAAGTCATCAATATCCGATAGGTCGGGGTCTGACTCCCGGTACCCCTGCCGATCACCTGTTTGAAGAGGCTGCTGTGCTCACTAGAGCCCCCTCTCTTCACAGCTTACCACAGTATCGTGCATTGTATAGCGGCTGCTATAGCGGCTCAGCCCCATTCACTTGAATGGGAAAGAGTTAAAAGGGTTGTCCGGGTTCAGAGCTGAACCCGGACATACCCTTATTTTCACCTCGGCAGCATCCCTGAGCCTAGCATCTCATGCTCCGATGCGCTCCCGTGCCCTGCGCTAAATCGCGCAGGGCACAGGCTCTTTTGTTTACAATAACACACTGCCGGGCGGTAACTTCCACCCGGCAGTGTGCTCTGATTGGCGGGCTTTAGCTCTGCCCTAGCCATTTTACTGGCTAGGGAAGAGCTAAATCCCGCCCATCAGTGCTGGTGACGTCACTGGGTTTCCTGGCAGCTCCATGGAGAGCCCCGGTACGTCACCGAATCTCCAAAAAATGCCTTTGCCCTGCGCGATTTAGCGCAGGGCAAAGGAGAGCATCGGAGCATGAACTTCTCCGATGCTCATGTCAGGGGGGCTGCCGGGGTGAAAATGGAGGGATGTCCGGGTTCAGCTCCTTTAAGCCTAGGCCATGTGACTGATGTACAGTGACGTCACTGGCCTAGGAAGGGGCCGTGGTGCTCAAAGAGTGTTGCAGTCTCTTCCAACAACTTATTGGCGGAGTCCCTGTAGTCAGACCCCCCCTCCCCGCCGATCCTAAGGATAGGTCATCAATATCAATTTCCCGGATAACCCCTTTAGGCTACATTCACACGCAAAACACGGACACTGGCGGACTGCACATGCCAGGCACTTTAATAGAAATGCCTTTTCTTGTCCGTGTCTAGCGTGTATTTTTTGGCGGAACGGAAGTGCGGATCCGGCCCGATTGAAAATTAATGGGTCCGCACCCATTCTGCAAAATTGCGTAACGGATGCGGACCCATTCATGCGAGGTACCAACCAGTACCGAAGCCGACTTTAGAATCAAGTTTTAAAGTCTCGTGAGACTTCGATGATAACTAATTTCACCTCGCCAGAGCCCATACATTTAAATGCTGTATGGAAATGGATCTCCGAGCAGCAGTAAAACTAAGTTATGGCCGAAGCGAATTCGGATTTATGATCCTAAGCTCGCTGCGCTCAACCCTAGCAGCTGTTATTTTGTAATGTATTTATTTTACCTTTATTGTTCCTATCTGCTGTTCTGGCCTGTGGTCACATGACCCTGTCCATGCAACTCTTTCTTATTTCCTGTGGTGTTATGTCCATGGGTGGGGCAGTGATAGGGAAGTGTCTATGTCACTAGCTGGGTGGGAGGAGCTATAAACTAGCTGGGTGGGAGGAGCTATAAAGTAGCTGGACAGTGATAGGGGAAGGTCTATGTAACTAGCTGGGTGGGAGGAGCTATAAACTAGCTGGACAGTGATAGGGGAGTGTCTATGTAACTAGCTGGGTGGGAGGAGCTATAAACTAGCTGGACAGTGATAGGGGAGTGTCTATGTAACTAGCTGGGTGGGAGGAGCTATAAACTAGCTGGACAGTGATAGGGGAGTGTCTATGTAACGAGCTGGGTGGGAGGAGCTATAAACTAGCTGGACAGTGATAGGGGAGTGTCTATGTAACGAGCTGGGTGTTGTTAAGGGCAGTGCTGAGGCTGCGGCAGAGGAAGAAGAAGTGCAGCACCATCTACACTTTGACAGGGCCAGGCAGTGAAAACATCATCAAGCCGGGCTCTGTCAATCAAAGTGCAGAGGGCGTGACAGTTTCAGATAAAGCAGAGCCTCTAGGTGTAATGGTAACGCCCTTGTTGCTCCTAAAGGGTCATTTGCATTAAAACATAATTTTTCTTAGCAATGCGGACACATATGAACATGGGACCAACACAGATGCCTTCAGCTTCACATGTAACAGGTCAGCCAGTGTCACAGGTACAAATCTGCTGACAAGATACCGTCTAATAAATCTGCCGCACTGAGCGCAGTGTTCCCGCGTGCAGAAGCGGTTCCTAGTGAAATCCTTGATGTCACGGGATTTTCTCTTGCAGAGGCACTAGAAGGCATGCTGTGAAGTCATCATCTGTGTCTTCACTGATTATCATGATTAAAGGGTTTCTGTCACCCCATTAAACCGTTTTTTTTTTTTTCTTTACTAATAATCCCTATAGTGCGATCTCATCATACATAAGCTAATTAATGATTTTCGTTCAGTAGAATTTGCTAAAAATCGATTTTTGAAATATGCTAATTACCTTGCTACCAGCAAGTAGGGCGGCTACTTGCTGGTAGCAGCCGCATCCTCCGTTCGTAATGACGCCCCCTCCGCATGCTGATTGACAGGGCCAGGGAAGGGAATCGTTCTCTGCTGGCGCTGTTAGAATTT
Organism: Bufo bufo; assembly: GCF_905171765.1. Classification (NCBI taxonomy): domain Eukaryota; kingdom Metazoa; phylum Chordata; class Amphibia; order Anura; family Bufonidae; genus Bufo; species Bufo bufo. The sequence continues at coordinate 55,838,532 of NC_053395.1, forward strand.
GAAATCTCGCGCCTGCGCCGTACCTGTCTTCAATCGGCGCAGGCGCACTGAGAGGCGGCCGCTCGCTCGACCGCTCCATCCTCAATGAGCCTGCGTCGATAGCCGCCCTACTTGCTGGTAGCAAGGTAATTAGCATATTTCAAAAATCGATTTTTAGCAAATTCTACTGAACGAAAATCAATAATTAGCTTATGTATGATGAGATCGCACTATAGGGATTATTAGTAAAGAAAAAAAAAAAACGGTTTAATGGGGTGACAGAAGCCCTTTAAGGATGAGCGAACTTCTGCTATCAAGTTCAGCATACGAACCTTGTACGCCAAACTTGAAAACAGAATTTCAATCATCCCTACTCATGGTCTAATAGGCTGTTCCCATAATGCCATGACACATCCTGTGAAGAAAAAATGTATTTTGCATAGGTGCTGGAAAATTAAAGGGGTTGTGTCTAATTTCAGGAGGGAAACCAGACAACACAGGGGATCAACCTGCAATAAAATCATTACTTACCTGGCATATACCATGCTAGCGTTCTGATGGTCCTGGCTGGGATATTTTTACCCAGCTACAGCAGTGATGTCACATGAACAATACACGGCCGCTGCAGTCAAACTTTGGCCTCAATCGGCGTGATGTCACCGCTCTGCTGAAGCCACGTTAAACAAATCCTGGCAGTGGCTCGAAATTTGCTGGGTACATCACCGTTTCTTTTTCCATTATTCTGATCCATCAGAAGAGCAGAAGAAAAAAAAAGCAGGATCTTATTAAAAAAACAAAAAAAACGGATCCTCTGCATTCTTGATGCACATTTGGCATCTGTTTGAGCCATTTCCATCTGAGATCAGTGTTTTTAAGTCCCGCATGCAGGAAAAAAGGGATCTCTGACGGAAATGGCTCAAAAGGATGCCAAATGTGCATCAAGGATGCAGAGGATCCGTTTTTTTTTTTTCTTCGGATAGATCAGAAGAACGGAACAGTGATGTAAAACCAGCCTAAAGGTCCATTTACACGTCCGCAAAATGGGTCCGCATCCGTTCCGCAATTTTGCGGAATAGGTACGGACCCTTTCATTTTAAACGGGGCCAGAATGTGCTGTCCGCATCTGCATTTGCGGATCCGCATTTCCGTTTTGCAAAAATATAGAACGTGTCCTATTCTTGTCCACAATTGCGGACAAGAAAAGGCATTTTCTATGAGGGTGGCGGCGATGTGCGGTCCGCAAAACGTGGAACGCACATTGCCGGTGTCCGTGTTTTGCGGATCCACAAAACACATATGGACGTGTGAATGGACCCTAAGTGCATCTGCCAGGTAAGTAATGAGCACTTTTTTTTTTATTGCAGGTGGATCCCCTGTGTTGTTCAGTTCCCTCCTGAAACCGTACAGACCCTTTAATGAAAGTTAACGCAAACATATAAAGGTATTTGCCTGCGCTACTTTCGCCTAAAACAGGCACATGGCCATATCGCAGATCTGCGTAAGGCTACTTTCACACTAGCGTTATTCTTTTCCGCTATTGAAATCCGGTAAAGGGTCTCAATACCAGAAAAGAAAAAAAAACGCATCAGTTTTGTCCTAATGCATTCTGAATGGAAAGCAATCCGTTCAGTGTGCATCAGGATGTCTTCCGTTTCATCCCTTGTACGGTATTTGACCGGACAAAATACTGCAGCATGCTGCGGTATTTTTTCCGGACAAAATCCCGGTACCGCACTTGCCGGCATGAATTTCCATTAAAAAAGTATTAATGCCGGATCCGGTACCAAGTGTTTCGGAAATTGACGCATCACCAGATCCGGTTTTCCAGTCTGCGCATGCGCAGTTCTTTCTAGCTTTGAAATTATTTAATACCGGATCCGTTATTCCGGATGATACCGGAAAGACATATCCGGTATCTCAATGCATAAGTCTAACAGATCCGGAAAAAAAAGATATCCGTTTGCATACGGGTTGCCGAAACTGCCTGCCGGATTCTTCTAACGCTAGTGTGAAGGTAGCCTTATCCTCAGTACAATGGTTACCGCTGACCGGTAACTGCCGGGTACACAGCTCACAGGCGCGGTTCACATCCGCCTCTTCCAGTATCCTGTTCTGGAATAAATGCCGACTGTCGGCAAGACAAAAAACGTTATTTGCCCGTCCGAAACCTGGCATTTGTGCCACAAAGCAGCCGGATCACTGCTGGACCCCACTGTAATCAATGGGGATCTGGCGGTGATTTATCACAGGCTGCCATCTGGGAACGTAGCCCAACCACATTCTTCCCGACTCTCAGGTTTTACTTGTACTTCTGTTGTAGTAGAATTGTATGGTCATAGGTTACTATGGTGCCATACGTGGTGCCAGGGGCGTCACCAACAGGGCACCAGTCCTGTGTGCCAAACCTATCTGTACAACTATGCCTCCTGCCAGGGTTGCCATGCTCCAAATGCACTGCTTACTCCTATTCTGCAACCTATGGCACTGCAGCATGCCATGAACTACGACTCCCGACACGGCCGGATGCTAGGAGTAGTAGTGTCTCAGCAGCTGGTGTCAGACCGGTGCACTAGATAGTTCTACCCCCGGGTCAGGTCTCTACCTTCTCGGAATGAAGTGAAGGTCCTGCCCCGAGCTCTCAAGAACACTTCCCGGCCCAACAACGACATGATCCTGAAGGAGACAAGAACGGTAGCGACTAAACTCCAGACACGAAACGGACCTTCTGACGTCACACTATCACGTGACCCTTTCTAGGTCACGTGGGTCAGCAGCCAGCGCACGCTTCTATTTCAGTGCTGCTACCATTACAGTAGGAAGGTTAGGCATGGCTGCTCTGCGCACCAGCGTCTTTAGCACTGACAGGGGAGAGTGTTTGCCTGAGAGGTACATGTGAAGCCTGTGGAGGGGGCTGACAATTCTGTGAGGGGGCTCTATGGTGTGGGATTGTATGATGGGGGGGCTCTATGGTGTGGGATTGTATGATGGGGGGGCTCTATGGTGTGGGATTGTATGATGGGGGGGCTCTATGGTGTGGGATTGTATGATGGGGGGGCTCTATGGTGTGGGATTGTATGATGGGGGGGCTCTATGGTGTGGGATTGTATGATGGGGGGGGGCTCTATGGTGTGGGATTGTATGATGGGGGGGCTCTATGGTGTGGGATTGTATGATGGGGGGGCTCTATGGTGTGGGATTGTATGATGGGGGGGCTCTATGGTGTGGGATTGTATGATGGGGGGGCTCTATGGTGTGGGATTGTATGATGGGGGGGCTCTATGGTGTGGGATTGTATGATAGGGGGGCTCTATGGTGTGGGATTGTATGATGGGGGGGCTCTATGGTGTGGGATTGTATGATGGGGGGGCTCTATGGTGTGGGATTGTATGATGGGGGGGCTCTATGGTGTGGGATTGTATGATGGGGGGGCTCTATGGTGTGGGATTGTATGATCGGGGGGCTCTATGGTGTGGGATTGTATGATGGGGGGGCTCTATGGTGTGGGATTGTATGATGGGGGGGCTCTATGGTGTGGGATTGTATGATGGGGGGGCTCTATGGTGTGGGATTGTATGATGGGGGGGCTCTATGGTGTGGGATTGTATGATGGGGGGGCTCTATGGTGTGGGATTGTATGATGGGGGGGCTCTATGGTGTGGGATTGTATGATGGGGGGGCTCTATGGTGTGGGATTGTATGATGGGGGGGCTCTATGGTGTGGGATTGTATGATGGGGGGGCTCTATGGTGTGGGATTGTATGATGGGGGGGCTCTATGGTGTGGGATTGTATGATGGGGGGGCTCTATGGTGTGGGATTGTATGATGGGGGGGCTCTATGGTGTGGGATTGTATGATGGGGGGGGGGCTCTATGGTGTGGGATTGTATGATGGGGGGGGGGGCTCTATGGTGTGGGATTGTATGATGGGGGGGCTCTATGGTGTGGGATTGTATGATGGGGGGGCTCTATGGTGTGGGATTGTATGATGGGGGGGCTCTATGGTGTGGGATTGTATGATGGGGGGGGGGCTCTATGGTGTGGGATTGTATGATGGGGGGGGGGGCTCTATGGTGTGGGATTGTATGATGGGGGGGGGCTCTATGGTGTGGGATTGTATGATGGGGGGGGGGCTCTATGGTGTGGGATTGTATGATGGGGGGGGGGGCTCTATGGTGTGGGATTGTATGATGGGGGGGGGGCTCTATGGTGTGGGATTGTATGATGGGGGGGGGGCTCTATGGTGTGGGATTGTATGATGGGGGGGCTCTATGGTGTGGGATTGTATGATGGGGGGGGGGCTCTATGGTGTGGGATTGTATGATGGGGGGGCTCTATGGTGTGGGATTGTATGATGGGGGGGCTCTATGGTGTGGGATTGTATGATGGGGGGGCTCTATGGTGTGGGATTGTATGATGGGGGGGCTCTATGGTGTGGGATTGTATGATGGGGGGGGGGCTCTATGGTGTGGGATTGTATGATGGGGGGGGGGCTCTATGGTGTGGGATTGTATGATGGGGGGGGGGCTCTATGGTGTGGGATTGTATGATGGGGGGGGGGCTCTATGGTGTGGGATTGTATGCAGGGGGGGGCTCTATGGTGTGGGATTGTATGCAGGGGGGTGCCCCGTATAATATTGTATGCAAGGGGGGGCCCCGTATAATATTGTATGCAAGGGGGGGCCCCGTATAATATTGTATGCAGGGGGGGGGCCCGTATAATATTGTATGCAGGGGGGGCGGCATTGTAATATTGGATGCAGGGGGGTTGCTGTGTGATTTTGTTTGCAGGCTGCTATCTGGGGGGCCACGTTGTATGTCACATGTTTTACTAAATAGAATAACAGGTTTTCATCTTCTCCGCACCAGATATTTATTCTTATATATTTTCTACTGTACAAGTCGAAGTGAAAGCTGCAGGTTTTACTGTTTTTAATAAAAACTTATTGTTGAACCCAAAAAAATGTATTCTATATTTTTATGTTCATTTCTCTATTTTTTTATTATTTTTTTATTGCAGTTCTTCTGTATTCTCGGCGCTTGTAGCTGTGCATAGAGACGGACGCAGACGTAAATAATGGTCAGTGTTGAGTGAAGCTTCAGATGCTTCATTCAAAACTTGGGAATAATACTGTACAGTGATTCGTCTCTGTACAGTCTAAGGCTACATTCACACGTCCGTGGTGTGTTGCGGACCCGCAAATTGCGGGTCCGCAACACACCAGCCCGTCACTCCCATAGAAATGCCTATTCTTGTCCGCAAGCTGCGGACAAGAATAGGACATGCTCTATCTTTTTGCGGCGCTGCTGACCCAAAAACGGGGCCGCGCACTGCAATTGCGGCTGCAGACAGCACACTGTGTGCTGTCCGCAACCATTCCGTCCCCATAGAGAATGAATGGGTCCGCACCCATTCCGCAAAATTGTGGAAAGGATGCGGACCCATTTTGCGGACGTGTGAATGGAGCCTTACAATGTATGGGCTCCTCGGAGCCGAAGTAAGTTATTCACGAAGTTGCACGAGACTCCATTGAATAACTCAGGTAGTTGATTTTTAAAGTGGAAAAACACTTTAAAACTTTAATCAGAACTCTGCTTCGGTTCAGAGGTTCTAGAATGGACCGAAGACGAGTTCGGTTTCAAGTTTTAAAGTGTTTTTCGACTTAAAAAATCAACTACCTGAGTTATTCAGTGGTGTCTCTCGCAACTTCATGAATAACTAACTTCGGCTCCTCGGAGCCCATACATTCTAGGACTACGTAGATTAATCACTGTACAGTATTAATCCGAAGTTTTAAACGAAGCGACTTCGGATGAAGCCTCCAACGCTCACTGCCCTTGACACCAACAATGGCCTAACAGACGCACACATTACACCGCCCTGCGGATCTGTGAGGAGCAGCATTTACCGCTACAAGGGGACTCCCTGTACAATGCTTTAACCCCTTTGTGACCACCCAACGTAAATATACAGTCCTGATCAAAAGATCACTTGAAAAATGGCAAAAAATCCTATTTATCATGGCTGGATCTTAACAAGGTTCCAAGTAGAGCTTCAACATGCAACAAGAAGAAATGGGAGTGAGACAAAACATTTTTTGAGCATTCAATTTAATGAAAACAACGAATAAACTGAAACAGGCTGTTTTTTAGCTGATCAAAAGTTTAGGACCACACCTCCAAAAAAAAACTAAACCCCCCCCCCAAAACAGAAATCCAACCTCCAAACATGAACTCAGTAATGAGTAGCTCCGCTGTTATTGTTTCGGCATGCTTGATGCAAGTGTTTCCATGAGGTGAGTGGGAACATTTCTCCAAGTGGAGAAGACGGCCGCGCGAAGGCCATCTACTGTCTGGAACTGTTGTCCATTATTGTACACTTCCCTTGCCATCCATCCCCAAAGGTTCTCAATTGGATTTAGATCAGGGGAACACGCAGGATGGGCCAAACGAGTGATGTTATTCTCCTGGAAGAAGTCCCCTGTCCTGCGGGCATTGTGTACTGTAGCGTTGTCCTGTTACCACACAGACGAGGGCCCTCAGTCATGAGGAATGTTCTCTGCCACATCTGGACATAGCCAGCGGCCATTTGACGCCCCTGCACTTCCTGAAGCTCCATTGTTCCACTGAAGGAAAAAGCACCCCAGACCATTATGGCGTCCCCTCCACTGTGGAGAGTAGAAAACATCTCAGGTGGGATCTGCTTGTCATGCCAGTAACGTTGGAAACCATCAAGGTTACATTTTTTCTCATCAGAGAATAAAACTTTCTTCCACCTTTGAATGTCCCATGTTTGGTGCTCTCTTGCAAAGTCCAAACGAGCAGTTCTGTGGCGTTCAAGGAGACGAGGTCTTTGAAGAAGTTTTTTGTTTTTGAAGCCCTTCAGTCTCAGATGCCGTCTGATGGTTATGGGGCTGCAGTCAGCACCAGTAAGGGCCTTGATTTGGGTCGAGGATCGTCCAGTGTCTTGACCGACAGCCAATTGGATCCTCCGGCTCAGGGCTGGTGACATTTTTTTGGGTTCTTCCACTTGACTTTTTTGTTCCATAACCCTCAGGATCATTTAAAGGGTTTCTACCACCAGAAATACCGTTATGTAGCTGACTGATATAGCGATGCGCTAATGTCAGCACTACATAACAGTATGTTTCTAACATTAGTCCCTGCAGCACTATGCTAATGAGCCTCTAGGTGCTATGTGGGTGTAAAATCAGCACCTAGAGGCTCCGTCCACTCACCCTTTATCCCGCCCAGGTCCAGTGTTCTGAACCGCCCCGCTCCTCTTGATTGATGCCACTGTTCTCTGCATCGTTGGCTAAATCCCGCGCCTGCGCCGTTCACTTCGGCGCAGTGAGTGAAGGCCGCTCTCCTGATGCCGGCTTCCTCACTGTGACGTATCCGGCGCAGTGAGGAATCCAGCACCAGGATTGCATCATTCACTCACTGCGCCGAAGACAGAAGTGAACGGCGCAGGATTTCGTCAACAATGCGGTGGACTGTGCCATCAATCAAGAGGAGCGGGGCGGGCAGAACAGAGAACCTGGGCGGGATAAAGCGTGAGTAGACGGAGCCTCTAGGTGCTGATTTTACACCCACATAGCACCTAGAGGCTCATTAGCATATAATAAAAGTGCTTTTTTTTTACAAAAACGGCTGCAGGGACTAATGTTAGAAACATACTGTTATGTAGTGCAGACATTAGCGCATCGCTATATCAGTCAGCTACATAACAGTATTTCTGGTGGTAGAAGCCCTTTAAGAAATTCCAAATGACTGTCTTACTGCGTCCCACCTCAGCAGCGATGGCGCGCTGTGAGAGACCCTGCTTATGCAGTTCAACAACCCGACCACGTTCAAAAAGGGAGAGTTTTTTTGCCTTTGCCATCACAACGTGTGACTACCTGACAGAAAATGACAATGAATCCACATCTTTGCACAGATTTGGCCTTTTAAAGGCATGTGGTCCTAAAATTTGGATCAGCTGAAAAACAGCCTGTTTCAGTTTATTCGTTGTTTTCATTAAATTGAATGCTCAAAAAATGTTTTGTCTCACTCCCATTTCTTCTTGTTGCATGTTGAAGCTCTACTTGGAACCTTGTTAAGATCCAGCCATGATACATAGGATTTTTTGCCATTTTTCAAGTGGTCTTAAACTTTTGATCAGGACTGCACCTCGGTGGGTGGGTATTTAAATATGGCAGCCGCTCTCGAGCACCATAGCTGCTGGGTGCTGTTTTAACCCCTTAAGGACCCATGACGTACATGTATGTCATATCTTGATGGGACTTAAAGACCCATGACGTACATGTACTTCATGAGGTCTGGGGGAAGATCGGGGTGGAATCGCTGCACCATGGCTGCTCTTACCGGTAGGCAGCTATGCCGGGAAAGAGCAGCATGGTGCCGATCCACCCCCCTGCAGCTCCAAGCGCTGCGATTGGATGATCAATGTGTCGGTCACATCGCAGCACAGGAAGCTGTCAGCAGCTGCGAGGAGGGTCGGGAGGAGGTCAGGGGACAGTGGCTGGTGCTGAGCTGGTCAGCACCGGTCACATCCGAGGTGAGGCAGGGGACACCAGTGTTTTGGGTCCCCTGCCAGCGCTGCGATTATCTAAAACAACGCTCCAGCCAATGGCAGCGCTATAGCTGCACAGGAAGAGGCAGAACGTCCCTGCATGCAGCCATTCTAGCTGGTGACTGCTTGCAGAGAGGTTCTGTGCTGCTGTGGCTTGCTGGGACTTGTGCTGCACCACCACTACGAATTTAACGCCTTTGCATGCTGAAAAGAAGAATGAACAACAACATCTGGAATAGCTGCACAATTTTTTATTTTATTTTTTTGGGTTAAAAAAGAACTGGTAGTTAGGGCTTTATATAAATATATATAGAGTTATATATATATATATATTAGATATAAGTAACATTTTTAGCCAATGTAGTAATGTTTTATACGATCTGTGGTGCTCTGCAGCACGCACAATCAGTAGTGTGCTCAGTAGCATCTGCACATTTGAGGTTTTTTTTTCACTTGTGTGTGAAAAAATAACTGCAGTTAGTGGTAGTTAGTTAGATATATCTATCTCAATTTCAGTTAGTGTCAGTTTAGATTTCAGCACGAACGCACCATCTGCGTACGTGCCTTTTGCAACCACTGAGCACCGATCAGTAGTGTCCATTATTGATCGCGACTGCTCAGTTTGCGCTACAAGTAATTTTTTTTTTTGCAGAAAATGTTTTTGTTTTTTTAGAACTTTTCTTCTAATTTTAAATTTATTACAAGCCCCTTCATGTGTGAAAACACTACATACACTCCCCACACTAAATAAAGGTTTACACGTTTCACACGTCACACCCCAATAAAATAAAGATGTCCCATTCATCCCAATGACTATTCTCAGCTGAAGAGGCATACGCCATGCTTGCCTCCGATACAGAGTCTGCCAGTGGGGAAGAAGAGGATGCCACTTTCCTCTACTCCCTCATCATCATCTGCTGATGAGGGACCCTTTAGAGCAGGCATGCTCAACCTGTGGCCCTCCAGCTGTTGTAAAACTACAACTCCCACAATGCCCTGCTGTAGGCTGTTCGGGCTTGCTGGGAGTTGTAGTTTTGCAACAGCTGGAGGGCCGCAGGTTGAGCATGCCTGCTTTAGAAGGTGCCACAGGGTAGCAGCGGAGGCAGCCCCCCAGAGTGAGCCCACATGGACCCCACCCCCTGACGATTATCAGCCCCAAATTCCGGAGTTCATGGGTCACTTAGGATTTCTGATAGATTGTGCGGACTTCACTGAGCTAGATTTTTTCAAAATCTTCTCTGAAGATTTTGTAAATCTAATGGTGGCCCAAACCAACTTATACGCCCAACAATTCATTGCTCAGAAACCTAGTTCGCCATACGCTAGACCCCTAGGTTGGACCCCAGTAGATGCAGCAGAGATGATGAAGTTTTGGGGACTCGTGCTGCATATGGGCGTAGTAAAGAAGCCAAACGTCAGACAATATTGGAATTCTGACATTTTCTACCAGACTCCAATTTACAGTCAGACCATGACCCGGAAGCGGTTTAACCTCCTCAGGACCGCCGTACGCAGGATTGCGTCTTTGCGGCGGTCCTGTTGCTCTGGGTGGACGCGCCGGTGCGTCCTCTCGCGAGACGCGAGATTTCGTGCATTGCCGGCCCGCGCATGCGCATCGCGGGCCGGCAAAAGTTAAAGAAGTATTTCGTCACCAGCCTGCCAGCCACGATCATTGGCTGGCAGGCTGGCGATTTTCAAAAAATCAAATCAGAAGCCAGATAACAGATCATATTAGTAAATATGATCTGTTATATGGCTTCTCTGCTCCTGTGCTGGTCCTTTTCGTCGGTTGGATCCAGCAGAGGAGCAGACTGAACTGTGAGTACACCAACACTACACCTTAGCCCCTGATCACCTTCCATCACCCCCATCATCCTAATTAACCCCTTGATCGCCCCCTGTCAATCACTTAGTGAAAGACAAAAAGTGATCAGTGTAAACTGTCACTTTTTTTTTTCACTAGTATTGGCTGTTAGGTTTTAGGGATAGTTTAGGCTCCTTGGTTAGGTAGTTAGCGTCAGTTAGCGCCCAGCCCACCGCACCGCAGTCACTTTTATTCGCTGTTTAGCGTATCGCTAATCAGCATTTGTACTTTTATAGTATCTGTAAGTGATCAAAACTGATCACGGTCAGATCTATAATAGTATTAGTGTCACCTTAGTTCGCCCTCCACTCAAAACGCAGTGTTTGCCCAATCAGGCCTGATCGGTCGCCCACACATGCGTTCACCCACGCCCGCCCCACCGCAGTGACAAAAAAAAATTTGTTTTTTGATCACTGCACATTCACTTTACACGCACTGCGGCGATAAAAAAATCAGTTTTGATATTTTTTATCAACCACAGCGGCCTCCGGTACTTCGCTAGCCTCCCCTTTGTAAGACAGGCTTGCTTTTTTTCTTGGGTAGTCTCAGGGAATACCCCTAAATTTAGTAGTCCAAAATGTCAAACAGGGGGTATTCTTCTGAAGAGGCCTACAGGATTCTGAACCAGTCGGATGAGGAGTGGGAACCCTCATCTGACGAATCTAGCGGGTCAGAATATGAACCTGTGGAAAGCAGTGGCTCTCTGACCCAAAGTTCGGACGAGGAGGTGGAGGTCCCTGGCAGCACCAGGCGTACCCGGCCCCGTGTCGCTAGACCACAGGTTATGCAGGATCCGCTTCAAGAGCAGCAGAGTGGGGCTGTCGCTGCCGGATCACGTGGTGAGGCATACACCAGCAGCGCAGCCCTTCCTGGACCTAGTACCAGCACTGCCGTACAACATGGTGACGTGGCGAGCACCAGAAGGGCAGTTGAAGCTGGTACGGTGGCACGTGCACTAGTTACCCCGTCGCAGCCACCGCGCAGACAGGCCCGTAGAGCCCCTAGAATCCCTGAGGTGCTGGCAAACCCTGATTGGCAGTCACCAACTTCAGCCGCACCTGTAGTTCCCCCTTTCACCGCCCAGTCTGGAGTTCGGGTTGAGACGGCTCAAATCGGTTCGGCCCTGGGATTTTTTGAGCTGTTCTTGACTGCGGAGCTCTTGGACTTAGTCGTGGCAGAGACAAACCGGTATGCCACACAATTTATATCCGCCAACCCGGGAAGCTCTTATGCCCAGTCTTTCCGGTGGAAACCAGTCCAAGTTTCCGAACTTAAAATTTTTCTGGGCCTTCTCCTCAACATGGGTCTAACTAAAAAGCATGAATTGCGGTCATATTGGTCCACGAACCCGATTCATCACATGCCCATGTTCTCTGCTGCTATGTGCAGGACACGATTTGAGACCATCCTGCGTTTCCTGCACTTTAGCGACAACACCACCTCCCGTCCCAGAGGCCACCCAGCTTTTGACCGGCTCCACAAAAGTCGGCCCCTCATAGACCATTTCAACCAGAAATTTGCAGATTTGTATACCCCCGAGCATAACATCTGCGTAGACGAGTCCCTAATACATTTTACCGGGCGCCTTGGCTTCAAACAATACATCCCAAGCAAGCGTGCCCGGTATGGGGTCAAATTGTATAAGCTCTGTGAAAGGGCCACAGGCTATACCCACAAATTTCGGATCTATGAGGGAAAAGATCAGACCCTGGAGCCGGTCGGTTGCCCTGACTACCTGGGGAGCAGTGGGAAGACAGTCTGGGACTTGGTGTCACCCTTATTCGGCAAGGGGTACCATCTTTATGTGGACAATTTTTACACAAGTGTGGCCCTCTTTAGGCATTTGTTTCTAGAACGGATTTGCGCCTGTGGCACCGCGCGAACTAGTCGCGTGGGCTTCCCCCAACGGCTTGTAACCACCCGTCTTGCAAGGGGGGAGAGGGCTGCCTTGTGTAACGAAGAACTGCTCGCGGTGAAATGGAGAGACAAGCGTGACGTTTACATGCTCTCCTCCATTCACGCAGACACGACAATCCAAATTGAAAGGGCAACCCGTGTCATTGAAAAGCCCCTCTCAGTCCACGACTATAATGCGCTCATGGGAGGGGTGGACTTCAATGACCAGATGTTGGCTCCCTATTTAGTTTCCCGCAGAACCAGACGCTGGTATAAGAAGGTGTCTGTATATTTAATTCAATTGGCTGCCTATAATAGTTTTGTTCTCTACAGTAAGGCTGGGAGAACAGGATCCTTCCTCAAATTCCAGGAAGAGATCATCGAGAACCTCATTTATCCGGGAGGTTCCGTGGCCCCATCCACCAGTGTAGTTAGCCGTCTAAACGAGCGACATTTCCCCAGTGTCGTTGCTGGTACCTCAACCCAACCGCCACCCCGAAAAAAATGTTGTGTCTGTAGCAGGAGTGGAATAAGGCGTGACACCCGCTATTTCTGTCCTGACTGTCCGGACCACCCTGCCCTATGCTATGGTGAGTGTTTCCGGAAGTACCACACACAGGTACACCTAGCATAGGGATCACATCTCACCAGGACAGGCACACAGGGCTATTAGGGCCCTTTCTCTCACAGCTGCTGCAAACCTCTCCTTTCACCTGGGATAAAGTGCATAACGTACTTCGCCACATCTTTGGGCGATTTGCGCTTTGCACATTGTCCCATGGGGAAGGAGAGGTTTGTTCTATAAAGGTAAAAAAAACTAAACAAAAAAAAAATTACCGGTAAGTAAAAAAGTTAAAAAAGTTAAAAAAAGTTAATATGTTCTGTTCTAAAGTTAATAAAGTTATTGCTTTGCGGCCTGGTTTTTTCTTTTTTGTTTTGTTTTTTTTTACCTTCCAGGTGGACCAACCGATCGACCAGCTGCAGCACTGATGTGCATTCGGACAGAAGCATTGCGCTGCTGTCAGATTACACGCAAGTCGGTGTATGCGGCGCTGCAAGACGAGATTTCTCCTCTGCAGTAAAAGATATGTTTGCCGAGGCATATGAGCTGAGGAGGTGGCGGTGTTCATATACTTTGGCAAACACTTTGTATATATAAAAAAAAAAATCCCGGCAATGATTTATTCATCCACATCGATTGATGTGAATGGAGAAATCTGGTTTGCCAGGGCATACGGGCTAAGTGGGTATGGATGTTGGGCGGAGCTCCTATGTCCTGGCAGACGCCTTTCCCCTCCTTTTTCTTTTTTTGGCAGAGATTTTTTCATCCACATTGATCGATGCGAATGAAGAAATCTGTGCCGTTCATTTTTTTCTTTCAGCCCAGAGGCTGAACGGAAAAAAAAAATCTCATTACCCGTATGCTCAATATAAGGAGAATAGCAGAAACTCCTAATGCTGGCCATACATGTAATGATTGCGGAGACCCTCAAATGCCAGGGCAGTACAAACACCCCACAAATAACACCATTTTGGAAAGAAGACACCCCAAGGTATTCGCTGAGGGGCATATTGAGTCCATGAAAGATTGAAATTTTTGTCCCAAGTTAGCGGAAAGGGAGACTTTGTGAGAACAAAATCAAAAAAATCAATTTCCGCTAACTTGTGCCAAAATTTTTTTTTTTCAATGAACTCGCCATGCCCCTCATTGAATACCTTGGGGTGTCTTCTTTCCAAAATGGGGTCACATGTGGGGTATTTATACTGCCCTGGCATTTTAGGGGCCCCAAAGCGTGAGAAGAAGTCTGGTATCCAAATGTCTAAAAATGCCCTCCTAAAAGGAATTTGGGCCCCTTTGCCCACCTAGGCTGCAAAAAAGTGTCACACATCTGGTATCTCTGTATTCAGGAGAAGTTGAGGAATGTGTTTTGGGGTGTCATTTTACATATACCCATGCTGGGTGAGATAAATATCTTGGTCAAATGCCAACTTTGTATAAAAAATGGGAAAAGTTGTCTTTTGCCAAGATATTTCTCTCACCCAGCATGGGTATATGTAAAATGACACCACAAAACACATTCCCCACCTTCTCCTGAGTACGGAGATACCAGATGTGTGACACTTTTTTGCAGCCTAGGTGGGCAAAGGGGCCCACATTCCAAAGAGCACCTTTCGGATTTCACAGGTCATTTACCTACTTACCACACATTAGGGCCCCTGGAAAATGCCAGGGCAGTATAACTACCCCACAAGTGACCCCATTTTGGAAAGAAGACACCCCAAGGTATTCCGTGAGGGGCATGGCAAGTTCCTAGAATTTTTTATTTTTTGTCACAAGTTAGTGGAAAATGATGATTTTTTTTTTTATTTTTTTTTTTTTTTCATACAAAGTCTCATATTACACTAACTTGTGACAAAAAATAAAAACTTCCATGAACTCACTATGCCCATCAGCGAATACCTTGGGGTCTCTTCTTTCCAAAATGGGGTCACTTGTGGGGTAGTTATACTGCCCTGGCATTCTAGGGGCCCAAATGTGTGGTAAGGAGTTTGAAATCAAATTCTGTAAAAAATGACCTGTGAAATCCGAAAGGTGCTCTTTGGAATATGGGCCCCTTTGCCCACCTAGGCTGCAAAAAAGTGTCACACATCTGGTATCTCCGTACTCAGGAGAAGGTGGGGAATGTGTTTTGGGGTGTCATTTTACATATACCCATGCTGGGTGAGAGAAATATCTTGGCAAAAGACAACTTTTCCCATTTTTTTATACAAAGTTGGCATTTGACCAAGATATTTATGTCACCCAGCATGGGTATATGTAAAAAGACACCCCAAAACACATTCCCCACCTTCTCCTGAGTATGGGGATACCAGATGTGTGACACTTTTTTGCAGCCTAGGTGGGCAAAGGGGCCCACATTCCAAAGAGCACCTTTCGGATTTCACAGGTCATTTTTTACTGAATTTGATTTCAAACTCCTTACCACACATTTGGGCCCCTAGAATGCCAGGGCAGTATAACTACCCCACAAGTGACCCCATTTTGGAAAGAAGAGACCCCAAGGTATTCGCTGATGGGCATAGTGAGTTCATGGAAGTTTTTATTTTTTGTCACAAGTTAGTGGAATATGAGACTTTGTATGAAAAAAATAAAAAATAAAAAAATCATCATTTTCCACTAACTTGTGACAAAAAATAAAAAATTCTAGGAACTCGCCATGCCCCTCACGGAATACCTTGGGGTGTCTTCTTTCCAAAATGGGGTCACTTGTGGGGTAGTTATACTGCCCTGGCATTCTAGGGGCCCAAATGTGTGGTAAGGAGTTTGAAATCAAATTCTGTAAAAAATGACCTGTGAAATCCGAAAGGTGCTCTTTGGAATATGGGCCCTTTTGCCCACCTAGGCTGCAAAAAAGTGTCACACATCTGGTATCTACGTACTCAGGAGAAGGTGGGGAATGTGTTTTGGGGTGTCATTTTATATATACCCATGCTGGGTGAGAGAAATATCTTGGCAAAAGACAACTTTTCCCATTTTTTTATACAAAGTTGGCATTTGACCAAGATATTTATCTCACCCAGCATGGGTATATGTAAAAAGACACCCCAAAACACATTCCTCAACTTCTCCTGAGTACGGGGATACCAGATGTGTGACACTTTTTTGCAGCCTAGGTGGGCAAAGGGGCCCATATTCCAAAGAGCACCTTTCGGATTTCACAGGTCATTTTTTACTGAATTTGATTTCAAACTCCTTACCACACATTTGGGCCCCTAGAATGCCAGGGCAGTATAACTACCCCACAAGTGACCCCATTTTGGAAAGAAGAGACCCCAAGGTATTCGCTGATGGGCATAATGAGTTCATGGAAGGTTTTATTTTTTGTCACAAGTTAGTGGAATATGAGACTTTGTATGAAAAAAAATAAAAATAAAAAAATCATCATTTTCCACTAACTTGTGACAAAAAATAAAAAATTCTAGGAACTCGCCATGCCCCTCACGAAATACCTTGGGGTGTCTTCTTTCCAAAATGGGGTCACTTGTGGGGTAGTTATACTGCCCTGGCATTCTAGGGGCCCAAATGTGTGGTAAGGAGTTTGAAATCAAATTCTGTAAAAAATTACCTGTGAAATCCGAAAGGTGCTCTTTGGAATATGGGCCCCTTTGCCCACCTAGGCTGCAAAAAAGTGTCACACATCTGGTATCCCCGTACTCAGGAGAAGGTGGGGAATGTGTTTTGGGGTGTCATTTTACATATACCCATGCTGGGTGAGATAAATATCTTGGTCAAATGCCAACTTTGTATAAAAAAATGGGAAAAGTTGTCTTTTGCCAAGATATTTCTCTCACCCAGCATGGGTATATATAAAATGACACCCCAAAACACATTCCCCACCTTCTCCTGAGTACGGAGATACCAGATGTGTGACACTTTTTTGCAGCCTAGGTGGGCAAAGGGGCCCATATTACAAAGAGCACCTTTCGGATTTCACAGGTCATTTTTTACAGAATTTGATTTCAAACTCCTTACCACACATTTGGGCCCCTAGAATGCCAGGGCAGTATAACTACCCCACAAGTGACCCCATTTTGGAAAGAAGAGACCCCAAGGTATTCGCTGATGGGCATAGTGAGTTCATAGAACATTTTATTTTTTGTCACAAGTTAGTGGAATATGAGACTTTGTAAGAAAAGAAAAAAAAAAAGAAAAAATCATCATTTTCCGCTAACTTGTGACAAAAAATAAAAAGTTCTATGAACTCACTATGCCCATCAGCGAATACCTTAGGGTGTGTACTTTCCGAAATGGGGTCATTTGTGGGGCGTTTGTACTGTCTGGGCATTGTAGAACCTCAGGAAACATGACAGGTGCTCAGAAAGTCAGAGCTGCTTCAAAAAGCGGAAATTCACATTTTTGTACCATAGTTTGTAAACGCTATAACTTTTACCCAAACCATTTTTTTTTTACCCAAACATTTTTTTTTTATCAAAGACATGTAGAACAATAAATTTAGAGCAAAATTTATATATGGATCTCGTTTTTTCTGCAAAATTTGACAACTGAAAGTGAAAAATGTCATTTTTTTGCAAAAAAAATCGTTAAATTTCGATTAATAACAAAAAAAGTAAAAATGTCAGCAGCAATGAAATACCACCAAATGAAAGCTCTATTAGTGAGAAGAAAAGGAGGTAAAATTCATTTGGGTGGTAAGTTGCATGACCGAGCAATAAACGGTGAAAGTAGTGTAGGTCAGAAGTGTAAAAAGTGGCCTGGTCTTTCAGGGTGTTTAAGCACTGGGGGCTGAGGTGGTTAAATGGCAGCAAAAATCCATGTCTGCCAATTCAGGCCTGCAAAAACCATATTTTGCACTTTGCCTGTAGAGGCCTGCTGTGCGCCAATACAGCAGACTACGAGCACATATGGGGTGTTCGCAAAATGGGGAACATATACTGGGGTGCATTTTCTCCTTTAACCCCTTGTGTAAGTGAAAAATTGGGGTCTGCTAGTAATTTTTCATTTTTACAAATGTGTGCTTCGAAATCCTCTCTCTAGTATTTCTGCCTTCTGTGAGACTCCTGTTTGGTAAAAAGGACCCTTTCCACCACTTAAAATGTTTGTACGGGGATGTATATTCTGGAATGGGGTAACTTTTAGGGGTTTCCACTCTAGGGCCACCTCTGGGTGTCTTCATATGCGACATAGCTCCCAATTACCATTCCAGCTAAATCCTCTCTCCTAACCGCCATATGGTGCTCCTTCCACTCTGAAGCCTTCCGTGCGGCTATACATCATGTGGGGTGCATTTTGTCCTGTTACCTCTTGTGAAAGTGAAAAATGTGGGTGTAAAGCAACTCTTTCTGGAAAAAATTGTGTGTGGTAGACAGAGGTAGATTTGGTTAGCAAATGTTTGGCAAAAGAAAATCATTTCTAGGTTCGTCCACTAGTAACATGTCCACTCCTGCCGGCACTGCAAACCCACCACAGCCAGACATCATCTCCTGCATCTTGTCCGTCATGTTCCACACTGTCACTGCTGCAACCAACTGCTACTACAACTGCAAAGCCAGACATCTTCTGCACCTGTATTGCCGTCTGGTGTATGGGAAATAGACAGTACACTGTGAGCAGGCTAAACTCCATACCTGAAGAGGACCTCACCAGCAGGAGAACCTCTCTGTAGGTAACACATAGAAAAGGTCCGTCTGGTGTATGGGAAATAGACAGTTCACTGTGAGCAGGCTAAACACCATACCTGAAGAGGACCTCACCAGCAGGAGGACCTCTCTATATAACACATAGAAAAGGTCTGTCTGGTGTATGGGAAATAGACAGTTCACTGTGAGCAGGCTAAACTCCATACCTGAAGAGGACCTCACCAGCAGGAGATCTGATGGGGCCACATGCTGAGCTTTCCTTTGACCATGATGATGGTGAGATCACAGGTTACCGCCAGAGTATTGCAATCTGAATACTTTGATGGGAACATTTCACAGATAACTCTTGATGAGTAGAAAATTTGAGCCGATCCGTTAGTTTTCTCGGACACTGGACGGCGGACATTTCTCCGTGATTAGAGGCTCCTCTGCAGCATCATCTGAGCTCAGACCCTGTTCTCACAGGACTCGGGATGAAGTGCGTCCATGATACGGATTCATGTTTTATGGTGATATTAAACATTTAGGCCTCCTGCACACAAACGTTTTTTGTTTCCGTTTGGCAGAACGCTTTTTCAATTCCATATATGGAACCATTCATTTCAATGGGTCCGCAAAAAAAACGGAATGTACTCCGTATGCATTCAGTTTCCGTTTTTCAGTTCAAAGATAGAACAGGTCATATTATTGCCCGCAAATCATGTCCCGTGGCTCCATTCAAGTCAATGGGGCTGTAAAATGAACGGATACAGAATGTATCCGTATGTTTTCCGTATTTGTTCCATTTTTTTGCGGAACCGTCTATTGAAAATGTTATGCCCAGCCGAATTTTAGAATGTAATTACTGTATATGCCTTGTTTCCATTTCCGTTCCTCAAAAAACGCAAACCAAACGGAAAAACGGAACGGAAGCTGAGACAGTACTGAAACAAAAAAAATGTAAAAACGGATCCTTTTAAAACGGACCGCAAAACCATCTGGTCTTCTGCAGGAGGCCTTATAAGGATTAAAAATAAAAAAGAGATTTTCTACCACTCATCTGTTCATCTTTATTTGGCAAAATTAATTGTAATGGATCACATACCACAAAGGGTTAAGAAGGTCCTTACGGAGTATGGAGTTTAGCCAATTCACTTTGAATCTGCTAAATCCCATCATAGTTCCGTACCTGACCACCAGGGGGCTGAGAGGTCCGCACCGTGTCTGGAGTTTAGCCAAATCACTGTGAACTGGCTAAACACTAGCTCTGTTCCGGACCCGTCCACTAGGGGGCTAAAAGGTCCGTACCGTGTCTGGAGTTTAGACAGCTCTTAGAGACCTGGCTATTTCCCATACTGCAAAAGGACCAGGTCCGTTTGGTGTCTGGAGTTTAGACACAACCAGACAAGAACTCCGCCGCTAGACTTCCTGATACACTCGGCAATCCGCTCTTACTGCCTGGCAGGAGCAGAGCTGGATGGCACCGGCTCGCATCGGGGTGTTGATTGATCAGCCTGGGCGGTGCCCTGCGGTTTCTGTCCCTCGGGACGTCGGCTGTCCTGTCCTGTCCCGGGGCTGCCCGCCTTCTGTCACAGCCTAGTTCTATCTGCTCTTCATGCTGTCTTCTGGTTCAGGAATAAAGAATAACACAAATAATAGAATTCATCATAAAGGGAGTTTCTCACTTGGTTTGGGGACCATTAGGGTCAATGCACACGTTCAGGATTTATGGGCGAAATCCGCAGGGAAATCCGTGCCGTCAATCTGCATCAATTGGTGCGGATTTTCCTCTCCCCTATTGAAGTGAATAGAGAAAATCCGACAGGAAAAATAAAATCTATTGCCATGCTGCAAAATCCGCACCGTGTGCATGAGAATTTCGAATTCTCATAGAATACAATGTACATGACCTACGCTGTGGATTTTCCACGCGAAAATCCGCACGCAATCCTGATCGTGTGCATTTACCCTTAAAATACCAGCATGGAGTTGTACAGCTGTCTGCCCACAGCAAATCCATGTAGATGCACTGTTATGGGGATCTGTGGATGACACTGTTATGGGGGATCTGTGGATGACACTGTTATGGAGGGGATCTGTGGATGACACTGTTATGGGGGATCTGTGGATGACACTGTTATGGAGGGGATCTGTGGATGACACTGTTATGGGGGATCTGTGGATGACACTGTTATGGGGGATCTGTGGATGACACTGTTATGGAGGGGATCTGTGGATGACACTGTTATGGGGGATCTGTGGATGACACTGTTATGGGGGATCTGTGGATGACACTGTTATGGGGGATCTGTGGATGACACTGTTATGGAGGGGATCTGTGGATGACACTGTTATGGGGGATCTGTGGATGACACTGTTATGGGGGGATCTGTGGATGACACTGTTATGGGGAGGGGGATCTGTGGATGACACTGTTATGGGGAGGGGGATCTTTGGATGACACTGTTATGGGGGGATCTTTGGATGACACTGTTATGGGGGGGATCTGTGGATGGCCATGCTATGGGGAGATCTGTGGATGACACTATATAGCATCTTATGCTATATGTGTCATACACAGATCCCCCCCATAACAGTGTCCCCCAATACACCGGGCCCCACCGCTCACAGCAGTATTCATATCTAAACAGTAATCCTTAACCTCAAGTAACTTTAACTTTAGAGCAGCGCTATCCTGTTTACTACCTTACACTCAAGCTCCGGTAACAGGCAGAGTGGGAGGCAGCGTAACGTCACTCACTCACGTCTGCTCTGCCTGCTTTAAAGTGGGAGGAGCAGGCGCGTGACGTGAGTGAGTGACGTTACGCTGCCTCCCACTCTGCCTGTTACCGGAGCTTGAGTGTAAGGTAGTAAACAGGATAGCGCTGCTCTAAAGTTAAAGTTACTTGAGGTTAAGGATTACTGTTTAGATATGTATACTGCTGTGAGTGGCGGGGCCCGGTGTAAGAGTACAGTGACTGCATCGGGCCCCGCCGCGAGTTGCCGGCCTCCAGCCCCTCCTCCCCCGCTGATGCATCGCTGCGCTGTGTAGCATTGCAGCCGGCTATGTATCAGCGTTAGCGATGTAAAAATGACAGCATTCGCCCCACAAAACGCACTGCCATTCCCCCCCCCCCCCACACTTTTGGGGGGAAAAAGTGCGTCTTAAGGTGGTGAAAAATACGGTAGGTATCGGCCACATCTGGGAGCCGCTGCATGTTAAAATCATTGCACTTAAAACCTGAATTAAATCTCATAGCTGCTGGCTGTACTGCTGGGAATATGAGAAATAACCGCCATGGTCAAGCGAATGGAAATTGTATTGAAAGTGACAAAAGTAATTTGCACTAGGACTGAAAATAAAATGTCCTACAAATAATAGCTCTCCTGGTCCCCGAGAAGAGAATTCCACATATTATGTGACATGCAGTAATTGTCTTAAAGGGGCTGTCAGGCTGGTAAATATATAAAAAAAAAAGGGTCATTAAGGGTTAAAAAAATGTTAAAAATAATACTCACCTCAATGACAACCAGCCACTCCCGTTCCATCGCTGATTGAGTTTCCACCGGTCTTTTTTTCCTGGTCCCTGCAGCCAGTTATTGGCCAAGCGGTCACATTGTCACCCAGTGTAAGTAACTGCACAGCTTTAAGACTATCAGGATACAGCTGGTGTGATGTTTGTGGTTGTATTGCAATGTGCATCAAGCATGAAATTGGAATAAATATTGGTTGTCCTTGTTATTGAGGTGATCCCATGACTAATGTAAAAAATGAAAATCAGACATCATATAGTACATGACAATATCTTTCTAACAAAGCTAGAACCAGCCCTGTACCTCACATGGATCCAGAGAGCTCCCCAGTCATTGCTCTGCTAGATTTATATCAAGCTGGCAGCTCAGGGGAGTGTCTTTTCTGCTGCAGCTAAGGGGGCGTGTCCATGCTCTCCCTATCACAGCTCAGGGGGCGTGTCCATGCTCTCCCTATCACAGCACAGGAGGCAGTTGAAGGATGAAACTGAGCATGTGCGGCTATCAGCAACTGGCGCTATACAGAAATTTTATTGAATAACTCAGCGGCTATGCTAAATTTTTTATTACATGCAATTACTAAAGTATTCAGATCCAGGTGCTGGTTTGAAAACTGTTGAATATTTTTTGCGGGACAACTCCTTTAGTGAAAACCCATCTAATGCCAGGTTCCACTGCAGATCACAGTTGAGCAGTGGTCATAAATTTATGCACATAATTCTTGTTATTGAGTCACGAGGAATATGGACCCTAAAGGTGTCTGAACCCATAAATGATCTTGTTTGTATGGGGAAGTCCCAACTCGACAGGAGAATGAGTCTTGGTATGAATGCTCCTTCCCAATAATTGCTCCATGTAAATGTGCCAGGTGATTGCATCTTTTATGTGGCACATAAAATACCCATTCATTGCCCTGCGTAGACCGGGACGTTCTCCCGACAAACAAGGAAACTCTATTGGGGATGAATGATCGCAGTAACAATTGTTCATCCCCATACAACCCAATCATATGAGTGTTTGTTCCTGGTCGCTGCCCACTCTCTCTGCCCATGTAGAAGGGCATTAAAGGGGTTGTCTCATCTGAGACAATGGGTTCATATCGCTAGAATATGTCCCCATTGTCTGATAGGTGTGGGTCCCAGCTATATCAAGAACGGAGCACGCCATCAAGTGCTCTCCCCATAGAAGTGAATGGGAGCGCATCGCTCATGACCGACCACCACTCCCATTCACTTCTATGGGGCCGACGGAAATAGCCAAGCCGGCGCTCAGCTATTTTCAGCGGCCCCATAGAAATAAACGGCGGGCACATACGCAATACGCCCTCCACCACTTTTCGGGGCTCTGTTTAGGAGATAGGTGCACCTATCAGACAATGGGGACATATCCTAGCCATATGCCCCCATTATCTCAGATGAGACAACCCCTTAAAGGGACATGATTGACCACATTTAATTGGCTGTAAAATCTGCTGATGGGCAAAGATAATCATGTTCTACCGCAACGGAAGTCACAATAATGTTGGATTAGCAATCGGCTGCGAAATCCATTCATACATAGATTGTATTTAGATGAATGAGTACGCGTTCATTTCCGTATGATTCCTCAGGAGTAGGTTGGAGCCACTTGATGGAAACTTAATGTATTCATTACATAAGTGAAATTGCTAGGTCGCTGCCCATTGCATGCTGATTATTACATATACACTAAAAATATATAATGCGTTATAAATACAGTGTGTTAATAAATACATTTCTCGGTAAAGTGTTTGGTGTATAGGCGCTGCATTATTTAAGTATGGGTAATTTGCAACATGACAAGATAATTTGTTTTCGACAAAAGACATTTATAGCAGACTTTGCATTTTCACTTGGTAACAGAAAATGTTAATCCAGCGGTCCAGAGATATGCGGGAAATAGGAACTTTTGCCACTTTACCTTTATTGGAACGATGGTACTATAGACACAGTTATCCATTGTAGGCGTCTGTGTGTGAAAAGGGCCAGCGATGACAGATGTCATAGGGTTCAGCAGTCTTAAAAGTCTGTTTATTTTGTATCCAGCACAAAACAAGGCATCCAAGTTATACAAGTACAAGGCCCCAAAATAACACATACACATTAAATCAAAGTCCTGGCCCATCTGGGCACTAACTAAACCGTGGTTTCTACCTCACCTGGTTGCAAATCCAATGCAGATCAGACTTTTCACAGGAGACAGGTCTACCAGCTTCAAGGCTCTGACCCAGACTGAGGCACCAAGCCCTCTATTTATTCCCCAGTAACAATCTTAGTGACCACACCTGGGGACACCTCAGGCTAGGGATAATAGCTGTACTGGAGTGGGGTGGAATGATAGGTCCCTCTACCAATTCTACCTACCATTCCAAAAAAAATCCAGCCCATAAGCAAAGTCTGAATAACCCAGCTCTAGCAAACTATACTTTGCTGAAACCATATAGCCTTCTGCATTCCTTTTATCTTATAAACCCCCCTCTAGTACTTTAGCAATAACATTTTTACACCATGTAAAGGCATGGTCACAACTTCATTGGAAGCTCTGTTCAGGACCTCCATTGCAGATTCTGCCAAAAAAATGAACAAAAAGGTTTTTGCACCCAAGACCACTACATGGCAACCCAGCCCTATTGTCTACTGCTGAATTGACTACCTGTAGACACATATTTAAGGGGATTCTTAACTTGTTTAGTCATACAATAAGGGAAAAATTGTAATATAAAGAAACCTTACCCCTTTAAAGACACAGTCAGTATGGTCTCAAAGAGGTTCTCTGGGAATTGGTTATCAATATATGATCAGTTTCCAGCCCTGGCTGTTGCTCTGATTGGCATTGTGCTGAGTGTTGGTGGACCTCAGTCCCCCACCAATATGATATTGATGACACACACACTTACTAAACAGGTTATTAGAGATGGCCTTGCGGTTCGCCCAGCAGTCGGTTCACGGCGAACTTTGCACGTTCGCGATTCACCGAACATGCGAACATATGGCGATATTCGCGCCCGCCATAATATTTTACATTGTGAAGAACTTTGACCCATTACACATCCATCAGGTGGTACAGGACAGCCAATTGAGACGTTTCAGCACATGGACATACCCCCTACCTTATAAATAAACCTGATCTGGCCGCCATTTTGCATTCAGTCTTTTGCCTGTGTAGGGAGAGGTTGCTGTGTGGAGCAGGGACAGGCTGTTAGGGACACAAATCGCTAGCTAATAGGGCCACAAAAGTCCTTTTAAGGACTGGTATAGGTGTGCTATCGATAGGTGTGACATACTGAGGGGTGTGATATACTTATAATATACTTTCTAACAGAAAGTATATTATAGTGCATTTGTATTGTGCAGCAGTTGTGTGCGGTTCTGCTGCGATACTGCAGCTACACAGAGTGACAAACGCTATTTGAACAAAAAATTTCTACTGGTGTGATTTACCAGTTGCTCCCCAAAAAAACTTATTGAGGCAGGAGTGTTATATACATATAATATACGTTCTATATAGTGCATTTATGTAGTGCAGCATTTGTCTGCGGGTTTTGCTGCGTTACCGCATCTACACAGAGTGAAAAACACTATTTAAAGAAATAATTTCTACTGGTGTGATTTACCAGTTGCCCCCCCCCAAAAAATGATTGAGGCAGGGGTGCGATATACCTTCTTCCACAAATACTGCTCTTCTATAGGGACTTTTGTCACAGGGTCATTTTGAAAATGACAGGCAAAGGAAGAGGCAGGCCATTCCGCAGGGGTGGTAGGGGTCGGGCAGGTGCACCAGGCCGGAGCCTAAGTGGGAAGTTGCAGAAAGTGCGTGAGATTACGTCAAAGGACGCACCAGACTTGGTTGAGTGGCTCACTCAGCCTTCCGCTTCTGCACCCTCCTCATCCTCTCTATCTGCACCCTCTTCACTCTCTGTTGTCTCCACCCCCAAAGACACCACCACCATATACCCTCTGCTCGAGTCAGAGAAATTATTTTCCCATACATTCCAAGACCTTACCGATGCGCAGCCATTCTTGCCATTGGATCAGGAAGAGGAGGTATAAACAGTCGCCACCCAGCAGTCTGATGACAGTACCCAGATCAGCCCAAGGAGGTTGGACCCCGCTGTTGCTGCCTACTCCGAGATCTCTAATGTCAGTGGTGGTGAAGGTGACGAATCCGATGATGTACAGTAGTGTCTATGGACATCACGTGGGTGCCCACAAGAGAGGAAGAGGAAGGGAGTTCAGAGGGAGAGACGGAGCAGCACATAGGGAGGAGAAGCAGGCAGAACTTACAGTGCACAGGAGGCAAAAAGCAGACTGCTAATATATCTGGAACTAAACATTCACCATGCATTTCACATCTGGCGCTCCCAGGACGCCGGCACATGGCTCCGCAGTGTGGGCTTTTTTTTAATGTGTCAGCTGCTGATAATAGTGTTGCCATCTGCAGCCTGTGCTGTCAACGCATAAGTCGCGGTAAGCCCAACACTCACCTAGGGACGACCGCCTTAAGAAGGCACCTGGCCTCCCATCACCGAGCACAGTGGGAGCAACACCGTGAGAACCCACAAAGCCACACTCCCGGCGCTCACCGTCCAGCCTCTTCTCCTTCTTCTCTCTCCTCCCAGTTATCATCCACTCCACCTTCCACTGTGCCGTTGTCGCGTTCATCTGGCAAAAGGCAGGCTTCCTTGCCCCAAATGTTCGAGCGAAAAAAGATGATGACGTCGGATAACCCTCCTGCCCAACGGCTTGTCAGAACTGCTATCCCACCAACTACTGCCATATAAACTGGTGGACTCGGAGGCCTTTAGAAAATTTGGGGCCAAATTTGAAACACGGATGCAACACGGACAGCAAAAAACGGACCCACGGACCCAACACGGATCTGTCAAGGGAGAAAACACGGATTGAACGCGGTCCGTGTTACCACTGATCCAAAACTGACAGGGACGTCTGCATGAGGCATTACAGTGATCAAAAATTCTTCCTCAACGTCGCGAAAATTGTTGCCAATCATCTTTTCTGATCGCATCCAATTTCGCATTGAAAAAAATAATGAATGGAGATCGCAAATTCGAATAATACATCTGGTATGTCACTGTCCATGTTGTGGGACTATTTGTGCACTTCTAGTAAGTATTTGATGGCTACAAATATGACCTGAAGGTATTCCAGGTTCGCATGCCTTTAAAGTGAATGGGGCCTGCCACGAACTTGCGGTTCGTGAACATTTGATTGCGTTCGCGAACCGTCCTGGCCGATGTTCGTCCATCACTACAGGTTATGTCAGGAAAATGAAAGTTTTGCTTTACTTTCTTATACTTTTTAACCTCTTCCGGACACAGGGCGTACAGGTACGCCCTTATGTCCTGGTACTTAAGGACACAGGGCGTACCTGTACGCCCTGTGTATTTTCGATCACCGCCGCGCGGCGGGCGGTGATTGGAACCCGGTGCCTGCTTAAATCATTGAGCAGGCACCTGGGGCAAATGCGCCGGGGGGTCCTGTGACCCCCCCCCCCCCCCCCGTGTAGGCGATCGCAGCAAACCGCAGGTCAATTCAGACCTGCGGTTTGCTGCGTTTCCGGGTTATTCGGGTCTCTGAGGATCCGATAACCCGGAACAGGATGGTGATCGGTGGTGTGTTTTTACCCCACCAATCACCATCCTGCGATCCTGAGTGGTGATGGTGACATCACCTCTCAGGATCGCCTCTGATTGGTAGGTGGGCGGGAGATTTAAATGTTGCCAGCGCTCCTCTCCTCCTCCTTTTGTGTCCGGAGCCCGAGGAGAGAGGAGCGCTGCTATGCACGTGTGGATCTGAGCCAGCATCACCCCATCTGTGCCCCAGCACCCATCCTTGCCCCTAGGACCCGATCTATGCCCCAGCACCCCCCATCTGATCAGCAGGTAATTAGGGAAAGTCTAGGGAAAGGTTGGGCTAGGCAGGGATAATAAAGGGAAAGTTAGTGTGAATTTTTTTTTATTGCATCACCCTAAGTAGGGTGTCTGGGGTCCACAGCACAGCTGTGTGACCCTAGACCCCCCAGGGGTGCCGCCGCTTGCCCCCCTGACCCCCCCCCCCCAACTTTTTTGGGGAGCAGGCATTATTTTATTTTTTGTGTGTACGCTGACTGTGGCTGTCACTCTTAGCGTCCGGCCACTGTTAGCGCATCGCTCATCCCACCGCCAGGGATGGACTGGGACAATAAAGTGGCCCTGGACTTCAGCCAGACCGGCCCACTTTATTTTTCCCAAACACACTCAAAAAAGGGGTTATGTCTCTTCAGCAAGTGGCATTTATCTTGTAGAGAAAGTTAATACAAGGCACTTACTAATGTATTGTGATTGTCCATATTGCCTCCTTTGCTGGCGGGAGTCATTTTTCCATCACATTATGCACTGCTCGTTTCCATGGTTTTGACCACCCTGTAATCCAGCAGCGGTGGTCATGCTTGCACACTATAGGAGTAGCCGGGATTGTGGGAGTGCACATAGTTTGGGACTTTTTTCGACCACCAATGCTGGATTACAGGGAGGTCGTAACCATGATGACGAGCCATGTATAATGTGCTGGGAGACATTTTGTCTCTATGGCACTATCTGCCCTAATAGTAATACAGTGCCCACATAGAGCACGATAGTGCCCTCCTATTCACAGAAAAATAGCGCATTTGTACCCATATAGTACCTACCTAGGTGCATAGAAAGTGCCATACTTTGGCTCTATGTCGGCACTGTATGACTGTGGCCAAAGTACTGTAGGTTTTCACTTTAGGTAGGTACTGTATGGCACCATAAGCAAGAAATACACCATTTATCTGTGCATAACATGGCGCTATCTGAGCACTGTATGACCGTGGGAAGACCTGGGCATACTATGCTCAGATAAGTTGTGTATTTAGTGTCTACAGTGCCCACAAAGTGCCATATCATACCTACCTAGAGCTAAAACGTGGGCAGAAAGTGCCATACTTTGCCTATAATTATACTCTGTCTACACAAGTATGGCGCTTTCCGAGTATGGGTTCTATATGGCACTATGTGGGCACGACAGGCACTAAATGCGCCATTTATCTGTGGATAGTATGGCACTATCTGCCCACAATCATACAGTGCCCACATAGAACCAAATATCGCCGTACCGTACCCACACTATTATATGGCAGTGCCCAGAGCGCCATATGTTGACTATGTGGGCAGATAGTGCCCTACTATGCCCAGATAAATAGTGCCCTTAGTGACTGCAGTGCCACACTGTACCCACCTAGAGCCAATCTGTGCACAGAAAGTGCCATACTTTGTCCACAGTGACAAAGTGCCCTTTCTGTGCACAGTCTGGCACTGGCTCCAGGTAGGTATTCTACTACACGTGGGGGCACAGCGCTCATCTCTTTAGTAAAGAGTCTTTACTACCTTATTCAGCTCCCGCCTCCAGCCTCCAGTAACAAGTGCGGGCGGCAGCGCTCACTCACTGACGTCACGCGCCTGCGCCGCCTAGTGGGAGGAGCAGGCGTGTGACGTCAGTGAGTGAGCGCCGCCCCCACACTGCCTGCTGTTACTGGAGCTTTACCCCCCTGATGCCTGGCGGCCCTGGCCGGCCCATAATTCGATCGGCCCACCGGGATTCTCCCGGTACTCCCGATGGCCAGTCCATCGCTGCCCACCGCTGATCAACTTCGGATGGTTGATCAGCGGTTTTGAATTTATTTTAAAAACTTTTTTCACATTTTTTATTTTTTTTTAGTTTTAGGGATAAGTACGTGAACACCCGTGCCCCCCCACACACACACACTGAATAAAGATTTACACGCACGCACACACACACGCAGACACACACTCCCCTATGGCCCGCCGGATGTTCTCGGCCGAGGAGGCATACGCCCAGCTTGCCTCTGAGTCCGAGAGTCCTAGTTAGGACGAGGATGACCCCACTTTCCTGTTGTCACCCGCGTCCTCCTCATCATCTAGCGATGATGATGAGCCCCCAAGGCAGCGGAGACGCCGCCAGGCAGAGCAAGGGGACCACCATGCTAGGGACCCTGTGGCCCACCCTAGTACGAGCAGCTCTGGGGCTCGTACTAGTTTTCCGGCCCACCAATTAAATCCACCAGTGAACTTGTCTGGTGTACCCCAGAGCGATTTGAGCCTGTGATTCCTGAGTTTGTAGGCCAATCAGGAATCCAGATTTCCACAGTGGGCTTCACTGAATATGACTTTTTTAGTCTTTTTTTCAGTGACCAACTGGTAAATCTAATGGTGGAGCAAACAAACCTGTACGCCCAACAGTTTGTTGCTCAACACCCGGGCTCCTTTTTGGCTAGGCCCGGTGGCTGGACCCCGTTCAGTGCAGCCGAGATGAGGACATTTTGGGGCCTCGTGCTGCACATGGGCCTAGTCAAGAAACCTAGTGTCAGGCATTACTGGAGTGGAGACATCCTCTACCAGACCCCACTTTACAGTACGGCCATGACACGTACCCGGTTGGAGGCCACCCGGAAATGCCTGCATTATTCAGATAATGCAGCATGTCCCCCCCAAGGTGATCCTGCCTATGACCGCCTGTACAAAATCAGGCCGGTCATCGATCACTTTGGGGCCAAATTTGTACAGGCCTATGTACCTGGAAGGGAGGTCGCGGTTGATGAGTCTCTCATTGCGTTCAAGGGGAGACTCATTTTCCGCCAGTATGTTCCCTCAAAGCGGGCGACTTATGGCGTGAAGCTGTGCAAACTTTGTGAGAGTACCTCAGGGTACACTTACAAGTTTCGTGTGTACGAGGGGCGAGATTCCCGTATTCAAACCCCAGAATGTCCCCCCACTCTGGGTGTTAGCGGGAAACTTGTGTGGGACCTTATGCACCCTCTGCTTGTTCCAGTGCCTCGCCGCCAGATCCACGTCCGCTTGTGGGACCGTGCGGAAAAATCTATGGGGCCTCCCTGCCCACCCCCTCCAGGTACCTATCCCCAGGAGTAAGACCCGTGCCCTTACCAGTGAAAACCTGTTGCTGGTCAGATATAAGGACAAGAGGGCTGTCCTTGTACTGTCCACAATTCATGGTAACGGCATCACCCCTGTCCCTGTGCGAGGTACCGCGGCAACGGTCCTCAAGCCCGATTGTATCGTCGACTACAATCGGTATATGGGAGGAGTTGATCTCTCTGATCAAGTCCTCAAGCCATATAATGCCATGCGCAAAACCCGGGCATGGTACAAAAAAGTTGCGGTCTACTTGGTGCAGGTTGCCTTGTACAACTCTTTTGTGCTGTCCCGGAGCGCTGGCAACACAGGGGCATTCCTTCAGTTCTATGAGGCAGTCCTCAAGGCCCTGATCTTTTCGGACCGGGAAAGAGCAGGCCGGAGTACCTCGGGAACTGGAGGCGCCCGGATCGTCCCTGGCCAACACTTTCCAGGTGTGGTCCCCCATACTGGAAAGAAGGGATGAACAGAGTGTGTCGCAGGAGGGGGATACGGAAGGACACCACTACTCAGTGCGACACGTGCCCCGATCATCCGGGCCTCTGCATTGACGGTTGCTTCAGGGAGTACCACACTTCCATGGAGTACTAAATTTATATCCCAATTTAGCCACTGACAATCGGATAAAAAAAATTGGTTCTCAGACTTGAGACACCCCAAAAAATTGTAAAAACTAAAATAATTTTAAAAAAAGTATACAAATTAGGTATCGCCGCGTCGGTAATAATCTCCTCTATAAAAATGTCACCTTACATAACAAAAAGTTTAATAGCAAGCGATCAAAAAGTCATATAGCCCCCAAAAAAGTGCCAATAAAAACGTCCTCATCTCGCAAAAAATTAGCCCCTACATAAGATAATCGGCTAAAAAACAAACAAAAAAAATGACAGACTTTAGAGATACAAAAAAATTGTTTTGATAATATAGTCTAAAACCTAAATAATTGTAAAAAAGTTGACTTATTAGGTATCGCCGCGTCCGTAAGAATCTCCTCTATAAAAATACCCCATGACCTAACCCCACAGATTAACACGGTCCAAAAAAAAACTGTGCCAAAACAGCTATTTTTGCCACTTTTCCATTTCAATCCGTTTTTTCCGGTAACAAAGCAAGGGTTAACAACCAAACAAAACTTAATATTTATTACCCTGATACTGCAGTTTACAGAAACGCCACATTTGTGGTCGTAAACTGCTGTATCACTAAAAGGCAGGGCACAAAAGGAAAGGACCGACATGGTTTCTGGAAGGCCGATTTTGATGGCCTTTTTTATTGACACCATGTCCCTTTTGAAGCCCCCCTGATGCACCCCTAGAGTAGAAACTCCCTAAAAGTGACCCCATCTAAGAAACTACACCCCTCAAGGTATTCTAAACTGATTTTACAAACATTATTAACCCTTTAGGTGTTCCTCAACAGTTAATGGCAAATGGAGATACAATTTCAGAATTTCAATTTTTGGTAACCTTACCTCACAAAAATGTAATATAGAGAAACCAAAAATCATATGTACCCTAAAAATAGTCCCAACAAAACCGCCACCTTATCCCGTAGTTTCCAAAATGGGGTCACTTTTAGGGAGTTTCTACTCCAGGGGTGCATCAGGGGGGTTGAAACAGGACACGGTGTAAATAAACCGGTCCATAAAAATCAGCCCTCCAAAAACCACACAGCGCTCCTTTCGCTCTATGCCCCGCCGTGTGGCCGTACACTAGTGTACGACCACATATGGGGTGTTTCTGTAAACGGCAGAGTCAGAGCAATAAATATACAGTCTTGTTTGGCTGTTAACCCTTGCTTTGTTAGTGGAAAAAATTGTTAAAATGGAAAATTTGTCAAAAAAATTTCATCCCCATTTGCCAATAACTCTTGTGCAACACCTAAAGGGTTAACAAAGTTTGTAAAATCTGTTTTGAATACCTTGAGGGGTGTAGTTTCTTAGATGGGGTCACTTTTAGGGAGTTTCTACTCCAGGGGT
The DNA here is from genome assembly GCF_905171765.1 of Bufo bufo. Taxonomy (NCBI): domain Eukaryota; kingdom Metazoa; phylum Chordata; class Amphibia; order Anura; family Bufonidae; genus Bufo; species Bufo bufo. The sequence goes on from NC_053395.1 coordinate 55,871,479, forward strand.
GCATCAGGGGGGTTGAAACAGGACATCGTGTAAATAAATCGGTCCATAAAAATCAGCCCTCCAAAAACCATATGGCGCTCCTTTCCCTCTACGCCCCGCCGCATGGCCGTACAGTAGTGTACGACCACATATGGGGTGTTTCTGTAAACGGCAGAGTCAGGGCAATAAAGATACAGTCTTGTTTGGCTGTTAACCCTTGCTTTGTTAGTGGAAAAAATTGGTTAAAATTAAAAATTTTTGCAAAAAAATGAAATTCTCAAATTTCATCCCCATTTGCCAATAACTCTTGTGCAACACCTGAATGGTTAACAAAGTTTGTAAAATCAGTTTTGAATACCTTGAGGGGTGTAGTTTCTTAGATGGGGTCACTTTTATGGAGTTTCTACTCTAGGGGTGCATCAGAGGGGCATAAAATGGGACATGGTGTAAATAAACCAGTCCAGCAAAATCTGCCTTCCAAAAACCATATGGCGCACCTTTCTCTCTACGCCCTACTGTGTGCCCGTACAGTAATTTAGGGCCACATATGGGATGTTTCTGCAAACTACAGAATCGGGGCAATAAATATTGAGTTTTGTTTGGCTGTTAACCCTTGCATTGTTACTGGAAAAAATTGATTAAAATTGAAAATTTGCCCAAAAATCTAAATTCTGAAATTTTATCTCCATTTGCCATTAACTCTTGTGCAACACCTAAAGGGTTAACAAAGTTTGTAAAATCAGTTTTGAATACCTTGAGGGATGTAGTTTCTTAGATGGGGTCATATTTATGGAGTTTCTACTCTAGGGGTGCATCAGGGGGGCTTCAAATAGGACATGTTGTAAATAAACCAGTCCTGCAAAATCTGCCTTCCAAAAACCATATGGCGCACCTTTCCCTCTACGCCTTACTGTGTGGCCGTACAGTAGTTTACGGCCACATATGGGGTGTTTCTGTAAACGGCAGAGTCAGGGCAATAAAGATACAGTCTTGTTTGGCTGTTAACCCTTGCTTTGTTAGTGGAAAAAATGGGTTAATATGGAAAATTTTGCAAAAAAATGAAATTCGCAAATTTCATCCCCATTTGCCAATAACTCTTGTGCAACACCTGAAGGGTTAACAAAGTTTGTAAAATCTGTTTTTTCTCCCCTTTATTTTACCATTATATAGGTTAATAGAAATTCAGATCTTCCATACTTTACTTTCACACGTGTGTCAAAGAAATCCAGGAGAGAAAAGCCCACCAGAGTTCTCTGGATCCGGACCAGATAGTGGTGTGTGCCTGCTGGATCCTACTGACTATAATGGGATGAATAGGGGATCTGACCGCTATTTGGCATTTCAGCTGGGATTCAGAGAACACACACACAAATGGACACAAATTGCTGCAGTTTTTGTCTGGCTAAATCCTGGCATATATGCCAGGGAGCTGCCGGATCCCCACTGCCTCCCATTATGGTCAGTGGGGTCCGTCGGGCACACAGCACTATCCAGAGAACCATGGCAGGCTGTCCTCTGCTGGAACAGCCTTCTGGATTATCTTGACCCATGTGTGAAACTAGGGCAAAATACCCTGATGCAAAAAATATAAAAAATTGTGGCTATGAATGTGAGAAGGGCCAGTGCAAGTGGGCCCACATGGTTTGCCTGTATGGGGGCCTGAATAATATTCAGTACATGTAAACTATATTAATGGAGTTTAGTCCACACGCCGATGATTTTTCCTATAATAAATCTAAATAAACACTGAAACATGATTATAATAGAGATAGATACATATCCATTGCCATGGCAACTGTCAAAAAATTATCATTGTCTACATTTCTGACTTTACTCATAGAACTAAAATAATTCACAATGGAGACCAGGTTTCTACAGATTATATAATGCAGGAACTCTTTATGTATTTCAGGCAGGGGCGTTGCTAGGGTCTCAAAAGATCCGTGGCCCAAGCCCCAATGAATATTGCCCAATTCTCGAAAAATGAGTGCCCCCCAGAGTAATAGTACTCCTCATAGTCCCAACAATAGCAATTCCCTTCTAGAATTCCCTCATTAGTAATACTGCACCCTACAGTGCCCCCAACAGTGATAGTGCTCCCCAAGAGTGCCTCCATTAGTAGAAGAGCCCTCTGGTATTAATAATGTCCTTACAGAGCCCCTAGTAGAAATAAGGCCCCCCTATTGTTATCCCAGTGGTAATAAAGCTATCTACTGACCCCTCAGTAGTAATAAGGCCCCCCATAATGCTCTTAATAGAAATAATGTGGATCTATAAGTCCCTCCTATAGAGCCCCCAGTAGTAATAAGAATGCTTAATGTCCCCTGGATTTAAAATGTCCCCACATTGCCCCCAGTGTTTATAATACCACCTACTGTTATAATGCTCACCCTCAAGTGCCCCAGTATTTATATCGCCCCCTACTGTTATAATGCCCACACAGTGCCCCCAGTATTTATATTGCCCCCTACTGTTATAATGCCCCCTGCAGTGCCCTCTGTAATTATATTCTTTTGTTTACTGTCCTCAGAAATTATAATTCCTTAGCCCCTCCTCCATACAGTCCCATGTAAATAATATTATTTCCCTCCTCCGCCATAGAGTCCCATGTAAAAACCATCACACCTTCTCTCTAGCCCCCTCCAATATACAGTCCCATGTAAATAACATCCCTCTCTATCTACAGCCCCCTCCAAAATACAGTCCCCCGTAAATAACATCACCTCCTCCCCAGCCACTTTCAACATACAGTCCCATGTAAATAACATCACCCCTCAATATTTAGTCCCATGTAAATAAAATCACTCCACCCCACTGTCCCACATAAATAACTTCAGCACTAACATACAGTCCCAGTTAAATAACTACAACTCCCAACATTGCTCTGCCTATCACACTGAGTAATCTACCCCTTCACTTACCTCTCATCATGTAGCAGACCTCACCACAGCTTCTTCCCAGGATTTCTCTTCACTGCTGAGCCCTCCTCTCCTGCACTGGTCACATGATGTTGACATCATCGCAGGTCCTTTTCAGGTACTGCATTTAGAACTGATCACATGGACTGTGATGTCATCACAGGTCCTTCAGCTCTTGCAAGGCATTAGATTCAATTGTTTTGCCGTCCTGAGGACTAAACTATGAACAGACCAGTGATATAGAAGGGCCCTATTAGACTGCCTGATGTTCGGGCAGGACGAGCGCTGATCGACGATAAACCAAAAATCTGTAGCGTTTATCTTATCACTGTATTCCTTAGGTTATGTCCACACAGGAGAAATGCATGTTGGAAAAATCCAATGTATATTTGCCATGGAATCCATAGCCGAAAACCAAGGCTGACGCTCAAATTTCTACTGCTACAGATTTGTAGTGTTAATGCTGTAGATCCGACAATAACATTACCCCATTCAATGGGGCTAGTCCACATGGGGACACCTGGCATGGCTTCCCTTCAGTTTCTGAACAGGAGCTGCAGTAGGGGTACTTTCACACTAGCAATTTTGTTTTCCGGTATTGAGTTCCGTCACAGGAGCTCAATACCGGAAAAAAATGATCAGTTTTATCCTAATGCATTCTGAATAGAGAGCATTCCGTTCAGGATGCATCAGGATGTCTTCAGTTCAGTCCCTCTTACGTTATTTGGACAGAGAAAATACCGCAGCATGCTGCAGTTTTCTCTCCGGCCAAAAATACTGAACACTTTCTGGAATGCCGGATGCCGCATTAATTTACATTGAAGTGTATTAGTGCCGGCATTAAGTGTTCCGGCAAAACGGATCCGGCTTTCCGGTCTGCGCATGCGCAGACCTTTAAAAATGCAAAAACAATTTATACAGGATCCGTTTTTCCGGATGACGGGGAGATGGATCCGGTATTTCAATGCATTTGTCAGACGGATCCGCATCCGGATCCGTTTGACAAATGCCATCAGTTTGCGTCTGGATTGCCGGATCCGGCAGGAAGTTCCGGCGAAGGAACTGCCTACCGGAATCCTCTGTCGCAAGTTTGAAAGTACCCTAAAAAAGCACATATTCTTTCTTAAAAGCGCTTTTGAAATCCACATGGAAAAGTACACAGCCCTATGAATGGCAGAATGGATTCCCACTAGCAATCAAATGCGCACAGTTTTCCTGTGGAAATTCCCTTGTGTGAACACCTCCTTAGGCTATGTTCACAGGCTTAGAATTTATATCCTTTAACAAAGAATCTCAGATTTCTGCCATAGGATCGGCACAAGGATTGGGCCCATCGTCATTTAATGAGGCTAACCTATGAAAGGGTATACTGCATATTTGGCACAGATTTTTTTCTCCTGCATGTGTATCTGTTATGGGAAAATATCCCATTGACTTGCATTGAAATGTTAGCAGATTTCATGAGAATTTCAGCACATATCCACGCTGAAATGCTCATTAAATTCTAAATGTCTGAACATAGTGTTATGGCCTCACGTGCAGCAATATCACCATTAGTACTTGGCAACTGATCTGGTTAATCTGTAATACTGTACATACTGAAGGGGTAAAAAAGGGGATTAGCAATCAGGGTTATTCTTATGGATGAGCTTTTCTTGAGCACCCGTTTAAGCAGGTTCCTTCATCACACCAGGAGAAAAATTTTCGGGGCCCAAACCCCATATGACCAAGTCTAATAGGTTTATCATCAAGTCTAATAGTCTTTTGATTCAGAGAAATAGACCCTAGAGGCAAGTTATTGGCTCCAAAGGCGGCCCCACTCAGCATTATGTATAGTATACCTCTGTCTGGTTTATTATTAGTGGCCCTACCACTGTTCTTTAGAGATCCTAGAGAAGGAATACCCATAATCCTGGGAAACCCAAGCACCTGTTTGGCCATGCAATGGCTGCTAAATCACAGCAGTGTCCAATGGAAACTGTTTAATATATCACATGTGATACAGAGACTGCTACCATGACAAATTCCCTTTGAATAACAATGCACAAAGGAATCTGGTCATCATCTGATTATCTTGTTTTTTGCTAAAGGGGTTTTTCAACCTGTAGATATGGATGACCTATCCTCCGTGGGAGTCCAACACCCTGGTGCCCTCACTGATCAGCTGTTTTCGGCAGCTGCCGATGCCAGAAATTGTAAAGTAGACAGAAGCAGAAGGCAATGTCCACTGTGTAGTGGCTGTACTGCCGCTCCACTGGCGGCTACGACAAACTGTTTATCTGTGGGGTTGTTGGGTGATTGGAAATCCACTGGTCTGAAATTACTAACCTGTCCTGAAGATAGGTCATCAGTGTCTGCAGACTGGAAACCCCCTTTAATGACCCTAGTTCTTCTAGAGCTGCATACCCAAAGTGATAGCGATATTAACCTAAATGTACGTGCCAGAGCTTGCTTCTGGAGATGTGATGGGCCAGTAGTATATTTTTATTACACCTCATAGCCGAATGAACATAATAGTCTGGGAGAATACACAAGGGTTCCTGAAAGTTAATTTAATCTTCCCCTAAGTTTGATTACTTTTAGCACCGTTTTCATGGTATTCTCTGTTGAATAGGGATTTCCAAATGCTCATTCCTTGTTATGTAATTCTTACATTAATTCGCTCAGTCAGACCCTAGAGAAAAGCTTCTTAAATTTCACAAATTATTATGTGTCCAGAGATTGTACGTTTAAATTTCAATTGTTTCTCAAGGCATCTCTGTGCTACACTTTTTTCCGTAGAATGTACAGGTTGCTTAATTGATTCTAGCTAGGGGAACATGGTAATGAAGAAGCTTCTGAGCGCTCATATGGAAATGTGCGTCTTGGGCTATAAAGAAAGGAATATCCCTGCACATAAAGGTCCACATCAAATTTATTTATAATGTTGGTGACCTGTGATGAGCGAATTGAAGTCCACATAGTGGACTTTTGTCTGAATTTCAGGATAAATTTGATTTTCATGCGAAGCCGAATTTCCTCATGCTTCACGGTAGCGAATCAATTTAACCTGAAATAGTGGAAAATAAATAAATAAATAAAATAATACTTACCTGATCACAATGGTCCCGCCCGATGTTCAAGCAAGATGGCAGCTGCCGGCCCGTTGCGAGCAAATGGGTCAGGCAAGTATTATTTTATTTTTATTTTACACTGTATTATTTCTATCAGCTATAAACACAGTATCTGAGGGGTACAATGACCGGGGGCGGTTTGAGCACAATCGCCGTTCCCTGTCATTGCACCCACTACTTACAAAGAAATGCGCTTCATGACAAAGTATTTCGTCACAAATTTCGTCAAATTTCTGCAAAGCAGCCAAATCAAATTTTACAAAACTTCGCTCATCTCTATTGGTGACCATTGACTCTATCTGCTTCCTACTGTTCACTTACCGATGTAAGAGGGTTTGAAAACATGGGACCGGCTCGACTACTACAGAACGGTTATCTAAGAGCCATTCAGTATAATTGAATGACTTCCAGAACAGGTTTTGCAGCCATAAAATCCTAAAATGTGTCCTTATTGTGAGATCACCCTTTATTATATGTATTCCATATACAAACCGGATTCCAAAAAAGTTGGGACACTATACAAATCGTGAATAAAAACTGAATGCAATGATGTGGAGGTGCCAACTTCTAATATTTTATTCAGAATAGAACATAAATCACGGAACAAAAGTTTAAACTGAGAAAATGTACCATTTTAAGGGAAAAATATGTTGAATCAGAATTTCATGGTGTCAACAAATCCCCAAAAAGTTGGGACAAGGCTATTTTCACCACTGTGTGGCATCTCCCCTTCTTCTTACAACACTCAACAGATGTCTGGGGACCGAGGAGACCAGTTTCTCAAGTTTAGAAATAGGAATGCTCTCCCATTCTTGTCTAATACAGGCCTCTAACTGTTCAATCGTCTTGGGCCTTCTTTGTTGCACCTACCTCTTTATGATGCGCCAAATGTTCTCTATAGGTGAAAGATCTGGACTGCAGACTGGCCATTTCAGTACCCGGATCCTTCTCCTACACAGCCATGATGTTGTGATTGATGCAGAATGTGGTCTGGCATTATCTTGTTGAAAAATGCAGGGTCTTCCCTGAAAGAGATGACGTCTGGATGGGAGCATATGTTGTTCTAGAACCTGAATATATTTTTCTGCATTGATAGTGCCTTTCCAGACATGCAAGCTGCCCATGCCACACGCACTCATGCAACCCCATACCATCAGAGATGCAGGCTTCTGAACTGAGCGTTGATAACAACTTGGGTTGTCCTTGTCCTCTTTCGTCCGGATGACATGGCGTCCCAGATTTCCAAAAAGAACTTCGAATCGTGACTCGTCTGACCACAGAACAGTCTTCCATTTTGCCACACTCCATTTTAAATGATCCCTGGCCCAGTGAAAATGCCTGAGCTTGTGGATCTTGCTTAGAAATGGCTTCTTCTTTGCACTGTAGAGTTTCAGCTGGCAACGGCGGATGGCACGGTGGATTGTGTTCACTGACAATGGTTTCTGGAAGTATTCCTGAGCCCATTCTGTGATTTCCTTTACAGTAGCATTCCTGTTTGTGGTGCAGTGTCGTTTAAGGGCCCGGAGATCACGGGCATCCAGTATGGTTTTACGGCCTTGATCCTTACGCACAGAGATTGTTCCAGATTCTCTGAATCTTCAGATGATGTTATGCACAGTTGATGATGATAGATGCAAAGTCTTTGCAATTTTTCGCTGGGTAACACCTTTCTGATATTGCTCTACTATCTTTCTGCGCAACATTGTGGGAATTGGTTATCCTCTACCCATCTTGGCTTCTGAGAGACACTGCCACTCTGAGAAGCTCTTTTTATACCCAATCATGTTGCCAATTGACCTAATTAGTGTTAATTGGTCTTCCAGCTCTTCGTTATGCTCAAATTTACTTTTTCCCAGCCTCTTATTGCTACTTGTCCCAACTTTTTTGGGATTTGTTGATACCGTGAAAATTGGAATCAACGTATTTTTCCTTTAAAATGATACATTTACTCGGATTAAACGTTTGATCTGTCATCTACGTTCTATTACATATAAAATATTATAAAATATTGACATTTGCCATCTCCACATCATTGCATTCAGTTTTTATTCACAATTCGTTTAGTGTCCCAACTTTTTTGGAATCCGGTTTGTACATATTCAGTTATTTTGATCAGTTATTGTGCGCTAAAACCAGGTCAAAAACACAGAACAGGTGCAAATCTTTATATTACATCTGATCTCTGAGTAGGCTTCACTATTGGTTTTGGCTCACAATAACTGATGGAAATAACTGACCAAATAACTGGTGTGAACTTGGCCTTATACTTTTTATGCAAGGTTTTATAAAGAAAACATACAATCACAGCAAAAAAACATAAGAAATAACATGAGCAATTACAATCTATTGTTTCATGAAAGTTGTAGACTGCATGTTCTACCTAGTAACAATGCTACACAAAGTTATGATTTAAAGGCTATGAACACCTTTGGAAGTAATTTTATATGGTTGCATTTTACTCATTTTAGGCTAAAAGTATATATATTTTTTTCAATTAGTCTCAATTTTCAACAGTTTTTGTTCTTCAAGGTTAAGTTTCAGTGTATCTGCAGAGTAGCTCTGATGGCTGAATGTATAGCCCTTATCTCTGAATTCTTGACAGCTCAAACTGATAAGAATATGGCTTATAGAGTGTTTATGAGCTGTCTGGAGTTCAGAGATAAGGGCTGTATATCCAGATGGAAGAGCAGCAACCAGACATGATCAATGGGACATTGAAAGCAAGATACTCTTCAGATACACTGAAACTTAAAGGGGTTTTTACGGGATTTTGATACTGATGACCTTACCAAGCACAGCACGGCTGTGCTTGGTATTGTGCTCAGCCCCATTTAAGTGAATAGGGTTGAGTGCAATACCAAGCACAGCCACTATACAATGTACGGTGCTGTGCTTGGTAAGCTGTGAGAAGGCCACGGCACCCAGCTGCCTTCTCAAAACAGCTGACCGCAACCAATCAGATACTGATTACCTATCCTGAGGATAGGAGTGCCTGTGCCTTCTCAAACAGCTGTTCATCGGGGGTTTCCAGGTGTCTGACTCCCACTGATCAGATACTGATGACCTATTCTGAGGATAGGTCATAAGTATCAAAATCCAGGAAAACCCCTTTGAATCCTGTGGAGCAAAAACAGTTGAAGATTTTTCATAAAGACCAATTGAAAAAAAAAGATCTTTAGCCCAAAATGTGTAAAAAAAAGTGCAATTATAAAAAAAAATTCCACCAAAGGTGTTCATAGCCTTTAATTTATGTTTAAAGGGGTTCCCGGGTTTAGAAAGGTTTTCAAATTCCCTTTTAGATTATTCTGAATTAATAAAATGGGGATCTCTGTCAGAATGATGAGCAACTGTAAAAAGCTAAAAAATTTTCTCTCTGGAGGACTTTGTACATCCATCCTCATTGATTTCAATGGCCACTGTGCAATGCTTTAATTCTCCTGGGGTGGAGCCGCAGGGATATTGAACTCTCGCTGCCAGAATCCTTCAAAGATTAAGGGCTCATGCACACAGCCATTGCCCGGCCGATGGATGCAGACCCATTCAACTTGAATGGGTCTGTGATCCGTCCGTACCGCAAAGAAATACAAGTTCTATTTTTTTTTGCGGTGCTGTGGCACGGAGAGAAACCCCCCCGTGAATGGGTCTGCATCCGTGCTGCGGTGCACAAATGGCCTGGGCCCGTATATGGCAGAACCAATTTGCGGGCAGCAATACGGGCCCTGCTGTGTACATGAGCCCTAAAGATGATTGCTGGAGGTAGCAGCAGCAGAAATCCCTGATGTCAGTTTATGTTCAGGGAACAGTCAATACCATTAGCGCAGCGCGTACATTTAATTCTACCGATTGGAAAGCACAAGGTATTGATGCACTCGCTCTTTTTTTATGCCAGACACTCTGATTTGGGCCTAATAAGCATTAATCTAGGTTACCGGATTTCTCCATTAGTTTAGCTCTCTATTTCCATGCTGTTCTGTGCTGCAGGAATATCAAATAAAACTTCAGTCCATCACAGTGAAGGATCTTTGAGACCGAGCTTTTTAATGCTGCGTGGAATGTATGAATGTGTTTTTCATGTGATCCTTCTATATAGGAGATTCTTGGTTGGTAACAATTTTTCTAGAAAGTTAATGACGTGATGAATGTACACATTTTAAATCTAGAACTAATTGTAAATCATAATTTTTTTTCCTGCCAGTGTAATTTATAAGCGACAGACACCTTGGATATGGGGAAAGTGATTTTTACATAGTTAACATTTACCTTGATTAAACAATGTTGAAATAAGTTCCAGGTTGTAATCTTGCTTTATTCATTTTCGGAACCTCTGAAATGCAGTTTGTTACCCTTTCAGTAATACAGGGGTACTCAACCCATAGGTCCCATGCGGCCCGCAGAGCCACGGTTTGCGTCCCCCACCCTTCTGGACAAAGCAGAGCTGTGTCTGATCAGCTTTGCATTGTACAAAGGGCTGTTTTTCCCTGTAACTGGGGCTCCTTTGATTACCCCAGTTACGGTGAATATAGTGCAAGATACAAAAAAAAAGTGTCAGTGCCCCTCAGAGGTCTTTCAATGACTACTATGTAGCAAAAATAGATACATTATATATAAAATGATTTTTTTTTTTTTAAAAAGAACATTTTTATAAAAATAAAATGAAAAGGTAATAAATTATAAATAAAAGGAAAGAATAAAATGGAAAAAGTACAAAATAACAATAAAAAAAATGTCAGTGTCCCCCAGAGGTTTTTTAATGACTATTCGGAGGGTGGGGGCATGTTATGTGGCAAAAATATATATTAAAAAAATATGTAAAACAATGATAAAAAAAAATCATAAAATACAAATGAGATAAAAATATGAAAACACCCACACTGACAAAAACCATTGACATTATTGCCCATGAATCCAAAACTATACATATTATACTGTATATAGAAACAACCAACACAAAAAAGGGAACTCATTTTAATCATTTATTTTGATGACAGTTTTCATATTCAAAGAATAAGGAAGCATAGTATGAAAAGTAGGAAGACCTACCGGTAATTGTATTTCCAGGAGTCCGACATGACAGCACCACCTGGAGGATGTCTCCCTGCCCACTATTGGGACAGGAACAAAGAGAGGTTAAAAGCCCCCCCTCCCACACACCCACTAGTGTTTTTTAAAGGATCACACAATAATGGATGTTAAACTTAAACTATTTTTGAATCAATTATTCAACATATAACGTTGAACATAACTAAAGGAAGATAAGGGACGGAAATCCGGGTGCTGTCATGTCGGACTCTTGGAAATACAATTACCGGTAGATCTATTTCCTACTTTCCAGGACGTCCTCCATGACAGCACCACATGGAGCAATACCAGATTAGTTCACTCATTAGGGAGGGACCACGGCATGGAGGACCTTACCTTGGTCATGGCTTTCTGCACTGTCTAATCTATAGTATTTACAAAATGTATGCAAACTCGACCACGTTGCTGCTTTGCAAATCTGATCGATTGAAGCTTCCGCATGTTCTGCCCAAGATGCCGCCACTGCTCTGGTAGAATGGGCTCTAATATTTTGTGGACAAGCCAGACCCTGCAGATCGTAGGATTCTATAATTGCCCTTTTTACCCATCTGGCCAATGTTGTTTTGGAAGCTTTCCTGCCTTTATTTCGGCTAGCAAACTGTATGAACAGATTTGTATCCCTCTTAAATCTGCTAATAACCTCCAAATATTCCAGAAGAGTCCACCTGACATCTAGCATGTGGAAGCTCTTTTCCGTGTCATTTTTCAGATCTGCACAGAAGAAGGTAATACTATTTACTGATTTAGATGAAACGTAGAGACCACTTTCGGTAAAAAGGTAGGATCCAGCTTTAGAATGACCCTGTCAATCTAGCATCTGGAGGTAAGGTTCCCGGATGGTTAAGGCTTGTATCTCACCTATCCTTTGGACCGATGTTATTGCCACTAGAAAAACAGTCTTCAGAGAAAGATGTTTTTAAGAGCAATTCTGTATTTGTTCTTAAAGGGTTCTTTAATTAAACCATTGACAATTATCGATAAATCCCAAGGAGGAACAGTTGATTTCAGAGTTGGTCTAATTCTTGTTGTTGCTTTTATAAATCTGCTTACCCATCTATTCTCTGCCAAGGAATAATCTAGGAACCAGTTTAAGGATGCTATCTGAACCTGCAGGGTGCTGGGTTTAAGACCCTTATCAAACCCTTCCTATAAAAAATCCAATATTTCTGCCAACTTTGGGAGCAGAGGATTTCCATTTTTTGATACCACCCATGAGTAAAATTTCTTCCATATTTTGTTGTAGATAGCTGAGGTTACCTGTTTATGTCTCTTTTAAAGAGTTGATATAACGCTGTTTGATAATCCCTGTAATATTAACAAATCTCTTTCAGGATCCATGCTGTCAATCTTAGTCAGTTTTTTTCCGGATTCCAGATTGGGCCTTGAGAAAGAAGGTCTGGTCTTAGAGGGAGAGTTATCGGCTGTTCTGTAGCCATGGAGATTAGGACTGGAAACATGATTGTTTCGGCCAGAATGGGGCCACTAAAATTACTTTTGATGACTCCGTCCTGATTTTCCTGAGGACTGCCGGTATTAGGGGAAACGGAGGGAACACGTATGCCAGCTTCATAGCCCACTTTTGACATAAGGCAGATTTAGGGAGAAGAAGGAATCTATCTGCGCATTCCCGTTTGTAGCGAAAAGGTCTATTTCGGGATATCCCCATACCCATACCCCATACTCTTTGAACACTTGTTTGTTCAGAGACCATTTGCTCGGGTCTAGGTGGTGTCTGCTCAGAAAATCTGCCGACTGATTTTGTGATCCTTCGAGATGGACTGCCGAGATTGATAAGACATTCTTTTCCGCCCAGGAAAAGATCTGGTGGGAAAGAGCTGGAAGAAGAGGGAATCTTGTTACCACTTGATGCCTGAGGAAAGCTACTGTTGTCATGTTGTCGGATAAAATTCTTATGTGGTAACCACATAAAAGATCCTGGCTCTGCCCGAAAGTTCAAGGATTTCTCCTTTGTTTCTTGATTCCAAACTCTTTGGAAGTAATGTTATCCTATTTTGGCTCCCCTTCCCTGCTGACTGGTATCATTGTCACTGGTATCCCTGCTGACTGGTATATTGTCATTACCACAATATAGGGACTTAGGTTCCAGGGAGTCCGTCTTGAGAGATTCTCCTGATTTTTCCACCATTTCAGAGATTCTCGATCTTTGTCTGTTACAAGTGCCTTGCAAAAGTATTAACCCCCCTCGACTTTTTTCCTGTTTTGGTGCCTCACAACCTGGAATTAACATGAATTGTTTGAGGATTTGAATTACTTAATTTACAGAACATGGAGAATTTGAAAAGGGGATTTGGGGGTCACTCAGTATCTGGCAAATGATAGGCTGGTAGATAAAAATTATCAAAAATATTATTTATCAAATTGTAATACACTCAATAAACATGATTAAAACATAACCACTAATTATGAACATGATTCTAAAAGCGCATAATGACGTATGGTAGGAAAAAACATACAGGTTGCAAAATGGAGATAGATTCGGTTTGTTGGTGGGATGAGTAAATGTTCACCACAGTCTTAAATAAATGGCATCCTCAAATATATGACCAAATTCTTGCATTTTAGTATCTCCTATATGAAGGGACAAGTCATTTGGGGTGCATACGAAATTTTTGTCACAATAGTATCCACGCAATGGGACTGGGCTTTGGAATATCTATTGCGATTGTACCACATGTATTGGCATGTATTACCAACCCAGATGAGTAAAGGCCGTTTGCCAAACAATGCTCTATTGATATGGTGCAGTACTTTACCACTCCTGCGTTCGCTGCTGGAGGTCCACTTGCACAAAGTAGTGTTGATCTCCGCTGTGACCTGCAAGGACCTGTGTGGCGTCCCACGTGGTTCTCGGGTAGGTCACGTGATTAAGAATTCAGGCGGAGCTTCATTCCATATTAGGATGCGAACAGTCTTTTTCAAATGTTGTTAAATTTCCCGTGTGTATGTTCATGCAATCCAAAGCGCTCTTTCTTGTTGGTCCCTCACTGTTATTACTAAACGTGTTTTGGGGTAAAAGGACCCCTTCCTCAGTAGCTGAAACAGTGATGGTCAGATCTCTTCCTTTTATATAGTGTCCATAGCTGGTGCAGTGTATGCTGGGACAGTGAGGGATTCTTGGAAAGCATGGATATGGATCCCGATTTTATTGTGCCGGGACTCACATATAGGTTGATAGTGGAGCATTGTTTATCATGTTAGATTGTCACCATGACATTATTCAGCATCTATTCCTATATAATATTCATAGTCCCTATCATATCATCCTAAGGACAGTTGTGTATATACCAACTATCCATTTTCGGTATGTTTTCCTTACCATAGAATAGAAACAGCAAAGAAACTTCAACAAACATTAAAAACATTAACAACATTGAGGTATGGCCTATTCTTTAAAATTCTAAAAAAAAAGTACCAATATATACACTGCTCAAAAAAATAAAGGGAACACAAAAATAACACATCCTAGATCTGAATTAATTTAATATTCTTCTGAAATACTTTGTTCTTTACATAGTTGAATGTGCTGACAACAAAATCACACAAAAATTAAAAAATGGAAATCAAATTTTTCAACCCATGGAGATCTGGATTTGGAGTCACACTCAAAATGAAAGTGGAAAAACACACTACAGGCTGATCCAACTTTGATGTAATGTCCTTAAAACAAGTCAAAATGAGGCTCAGTAGTATGTGTGGCCTCCACGTGCCTGTATGACCTCCCTACAACGCCTGTGCATGCTCCTGATGAGGTGGCGGACGGTCTCCTGAGGGATCTCCTCCCAGACCTGGACTAAAGCATCTGCCAACTCCTGGACAGTCTGTAGTGCAACGTAACGGTGGATAGAGCGAGACATGATGTCCCAGATGTGCTCAATTGGATTCAGGTCTGGGGAACGGGCGGGCCAGTCCATAGCATCAATGCCTTCGTCTTGCAGGAACTGCTGACACACTCCAGCCACATGAGGTCTAGCATTGTCTTGCATTAGGAGGAACCCAGGGCCAACCGCACCAGCATATGGTCTCACAAGGGGTCTGAGGATCTCATCTCGGTACCTAATGGCAGTCAGGCTACCTCTGGCGAGCACATGGAGGGCTGTGCGGCCCTCCAAAGAAATGCCACCCCACACCATTACTGACCCAATGCCAAACCGGTCATGCTGGAGGATGTTGCAGGCAGCAGAACGCTCTCCACGGCGTCTCAAGACTCTGTCACGTCTGTCACATGTGCTCAGTGTGAACCTGCTTTCATCTGTGAAGAGCACAGGGCGCCAGTGGCGAATTTGCCAATCTTGGTGTTCTCTGTCAAATGCCAAACGTCCTGCACGGTGTTGGGCTGTAAGCACAACCCCCACCTGTGGACGTCGGGCCCTCATATCACCCTCATGGAGTCTGTTTCTGACCATTTGAGCAGACAAATGCACATTTGTGGCCTGCTGGAGGTCATTTTGCAGGGCTCTGGCAGTGCTCCTCCTGTTCCTCCTTGCACAAAGGCGGAGGTAGCGGTCCTGCTGCTGGGTTGTTGCCCTCCTACGGCCTCCTCCACGTCTCCTGATGTACTGGTCTGTCTCCTGGTAGCGCCTCCATGCTCTGGACACTACGCTGACAGACACAGCAAACCTTCTTGCCACAGCTCGCATTGATGTGCCATCCTGGATAAGCTGCATTACCTGAACCACTTGTGTGGGTTGTAGACTCCGTCTCATGCTACCACTAGAGTGAAAGCACCGCCAGCATTCAAAAGTAACCAAAACATCAGCCAGGAAGCATAGGAACTGAGAAGTGGTCTGTGGTCACCACCTGCAGAACCACTCCTTTATTGGGGGTGTCTTGCTAATTGCCTATAATTTCCACCTGTTGTCTATTCTATTTGCACAACAGCATGTGAAATTGATTGTCACTCAGTGTTGCTTCTTAAGTGGACAGTTTGATTTCACAGAAGTGTGATTGATTTGTAGTTACATTGTGTTGTTTAAGTGTTCCCTTTATTTTTTTGAGCATAGTATATATGTAAAAACACACATGCGTTTCTTGTGCGTTTTCGATGCGTCTTTTTCTGAAAATGGTGAAAAGGCAGTCTGGGAGCTTCATCTCATTTAATATAACTCCCTATTTGATTCAAAAATATATGTATATATGATTGCTAGTTGTTAAATGTATCAGAATGCACATGGGTAATAAAGTGATAAAGTGCATAGGTGTAAAGACAGCAAAGAAACTTCAACAAACATTAAAAATATTAAGGCATGAACCATTCTTTAAATTCATATAGAATACCAGTATATATATATGTAGGATCAAGAAAAAACAAACAAAAAACGCACATGCGGTTCTTGTGCGTTTTCGATGTGTTTTTATCAGAAATTGGTGAAGAAGCAATCGGGGGACTTCGTCTCATTTAGTATAACTCCCTATTCGATTCGAGAATATATATATGGTTACTAGATGTTAGTTGTATCAGAATGCACATGGGTAATGAAGTGGTAAAATGCACAGGTGCCCACAACTTTAAAGATTTTTTTTTTCTTTTTTATTGTGAAGAAAACAACAAATAGAACATAGTAACAGAAAAAGTCAATGTGCATAACTATTCACCCCCCTAAAGTCAATACTTTGTAGAGCTCCTTTTGCGTCAATCACAGCTCCAAGTCGCTTTGGATAAGTCTCTATGAGCTTGCCACATCTTACCACTGGGATTTTTGCCCATTTCTCCTTGGAAAACTGCTCCAGCTCCTTTAAGTTGGATGGTTTGCGCTTGTGAACAGCAATCTTTAAGTCTGACCACAGATTTTCTATTGGATTGAGATCTGGGCTTTGACTAGGCCATTCCAACACATTTACATGTTTCCCCTTAAACCACTCAAGTGTTGCTTTAGCAGTGTGTTTGGGGTCATTGTCCTGCTGGAAGGTGAACCTGCATCCTAGCCTCAAATCACGCACAGAGTGGTACAGGTTTTGCTCAATTATATCCCTGTATTTAGCACCATCCATGTTTACCTAAACTCTGACCAGTTTCCCAGTCCCATCCTCACAGCATGATGCTGCCACCACCATGTTTCACTGTGGGGATGGTGTTTTTTGGGTGATGTGATATGTTGGCTTTGCGCCAGACAGCGTTTTCTTTGATGGCTGAAAAATTAGATTTTAGTCTCATCAGACCAGAGCACCTTCCTCCATACATTTTAGGAGTCTCCCACAGGCCTTTTCGCAAACTCACAACGGGCCTTTTTGTTTTTTGCTTAAAGTAATGGCTTTCTTTTGGCCACTCTGCCATAAAACCCAACTCGTACGGCTTATGGTCGTCCTGAAACTCAAGTCTCTGCTGTGGAACTCCGCAGCTCCTCCAGGGTTACCTTAGGTCTCTGTGTTGCCTCTCTGATTAATACCCTCCTTGCTCAGTCCGTGAGTTTTGGTGGGTGGCCGTCTCTTGGCGGGTTTATGCCATGTTCTTTCCATTTAGTTATGATAGATTTGATGGTGCTCCTGGGGATAATCAAAGATTTTGATATTTTTGTATAACCTAACCCTGACTTGTACTTCTCAACAACATTGTCCCTTACTTGTTTGGAGAGTTCCTTGGTCTTCATGGCAGTGTTTGGTTAGTGATGCCTCTTGCTTAGGTGTTGCAGCCTCTGGGGCCTTTCAAAAAAGGTGTGTATATGTAATGACAGATCATGTGACACTTAGATTGCACACAGGTGGACATCATTTCACTAATATGACTTCTGAAGGTAATTGGTTGCACTAGAGCTTTTTATGGGCTTCCTAACAAAGGGGGTGAATACATACGGGCATGCCAATTTTCTGTTTTCTATTTCTAAACAATAGTTTTATTTATATATTTTTCTCATTTCACTTCACCAACTTAGACTATTGTGTTCTGATCCATCACATAAAATTCAGATTAACAAAACATTGAACTTAAGGCTGTAATTTAACAAAACATGAAAAAAGTCAAGGGGGTGAGTACTTTTGCAAGGCACTGTATGAATTTTTTGATTCAGTGATTGTTGGTCTCCATCCCAGACAGAGAGAATCATCTTTTGTAACGTTCTCGAGTGGAACTGAATCCATGGGACCGTCATGATACAGGATGTCATCAAACCCAGGATGCTCATCGCTTCTCTATTGTACATACAGATTTCTTTTGGAAGGCCGCAACTTTTTCTAATAGGCTCATCCGTCTGTTTCCTGGAAGGAAGGATTTCTGCAACCTGGAATCTAGTACAGTCCCTAAAAAGATCTTCCTGGTGTCTGTAACTAGGTCTGATTTTTCTAGGTTCAGGATCCAACCTAAACTCTGTAGGAGGGAAATAGCCCTCTGGGTCTGGTCGACGAGAGTCTGAATTGTATCTGCAATCAGAAGAAAGTCGTCCAGATATGGCACAATTTTTATCTCTTTCCTCTTTAAGAAGGCAATAATTTCTCCCTTATTGCAAATCTTAAATCTTTTTGGTAGTCTTGGTGAATCGGCATGTGATAATATGCATCCTTCAGGTCCAGGGTGCACATTACCGCTCCTGGAGGAATTAGGGGTATAGTAGATCTGATCGATTCCATCTTGAAGCATCGGTATTTTATTGATTTGTTCAGGAGTTTCAAATTTATTATAGTCTTGAAAGAACCATCATTTTTTTTTATTTTTTAATAAGAAACAGTCTCGAATAAAACCCCTCGCCTTCCTGATGTTTCTGTACCTGAAATACTGCTCCTAATTGTTTTAGTTTTGAAATATCCCTTACAAGGTTTTGCTGTACTGCATTTTGTCCATACCAAGTTATCAGATATTTTTCTTGGGGGATTTCCAAAAATTCTATTTTGTAGCCTTTCTGGATTATCTATAGCGCTTACGGGTTTTGAGTTTTCTGATGCCACACTGGAAGAAAGAATTTCACTTCTCTTATTATCGATCTGAGGTCCGTCAATAGTGACGTCTGTTCCTCCTTTACAATTTTACTGATACAATCACTGCATAGTTGTTCAGTGTACGTATCTTGAAGCCTCTTGTTGCATGTAGCACATCTTTTAGGCTTCTTTTTAGGTTACACCTTATGGATAGTTTCTTTTTCCCCCTAGGAAGATATGACGGACAGTCTTTTAGAGTAGATACCCCAAGGGATAAAGAAAGGGACCGGATAAGATATTTACTTACATGTCCCTGCACAGGAGGCTCTGGGGATTGCTCTCTGCGGATAGCTGAAGTATCCATAATGTGAGGACCCTGATGCTAGCTCCCCTGAGGTATAAATACCACTGGCAGTTACCCCTCCTGTTGCCTCGATGCCCGTCCTCTCATCCTAGGAGAGTTAACCGGATGGGACGAGAGGCCGGAACGCCAGGCCTCCAGCGTCCCCTGCCATGCTGGACGCCGATGGACGCCGCAATCCTCCTCACCGGCCGCCATATCGTTGAAGCCACTATGGGCGCTGCCATCTTGTTTCCGGGTGCCCTTCCTTGGCCCCGGAAATAATGTCGGTGCTTACCGCGTCTTCCATGCAGTCCTGGCGTCCGTCGATGAGGAGGAGGGAGCCTGGTGCCCAGAGCTCCACCGAGGTTACGGCAACCAACTCCCCAGACCGCGGCCTACTTGGAACTCCGACCTTCCTACAGCCACTTGGCCATCAGGTACCGGAGGGGCTGGGGAAACAGCTAAGGGACCCCCAGCTTAGAGGGTTTTAGCATGGCCCCTTACTGAGAGGGAAGGAAAGGAACATGCCCCCCGATCCAACCTCTGCCACTCTCCGGGTTCAGAGTTCAGAGTCTCCGGGTTCATGTGGTGCTCTCATGTCCCCGTCCATTATTGGGACAGGAAAAAACAGTGGTGGGTGTGTGTGTGGAGGGGGAGCTTTTAACCTTTCTTTGTTCCTGTCTCAATAGTAGGCGGGGAGACATCTTCCATGTGGTGCTGTCATGGAGGACGTCCTTAAAAAATATGTTTAAAAAATGTTGTGAACAGTTTTCCCAAAATAAAAATAAAAATTATGTAAAAAAATATACTAAATAGCCCAATATGTCACATAAAAAAATGTTCCAAAAATTATTTTGGTAGACCAAAAGTTACAACTGTTTATGCCCCCCCTACAAACTGTTGCTTTCCCCCTACGAACTGCTGTGGGTGTGCTCCCCCCCCACTCTAGAGCCTATATGAGTTGCCTTCCTTGTATCCTCTCCACTGCAAACCTGCCATGCACCAGGCATGAAAAATCATACTTGATAAAACGCCACGATGTACAAATAGGTGAAGAATTCAATTTACATATTATAGATATTGTATATTTATATATCATATGTTATGTATATTTTTATGCATAAATCCCAGTGGGTGTTGTGATCTTCTAAATTTTGGGTGGAAGCTCAATAACCACGTGGGCAGCAGAAAAATGCAGGTGTCGGGAGTGATAAGGATCAGGCTGTTGAATTTCAACATGCTCAATCCTTTTATTCTTGTGCAGATAAGCCACAGCCAGAGACGGCAGCTTAGGGTCAGTTTACACTGCTAATTTTCAAAATACACGTGTAAAAAATCAGTGCTGAATCCAAGCGTATTTTTAGGCCTCATAATTACGCTCGTCTTTTGATGCTTTTTTTATAAATAATTTTTCAGGCAGATTTTTGACTTTACAGTATTAAATTCTGTAGTATTTTTCCCACAAGCGTTTATTGGCGCATTTAAACACAAATAAATGCTTGTATGTGCACATCTCAAATGGCGATTTTTTTCCTACTTCCCATTAATTTGGGAAAATGAACGCTGATTCTGCCCCAAGATAGGACATGCTGCTACTTTTTCACACGTGTAAAAAAAGATGCAAGTGCTGTTTCCCATTGTAATGAATAGGGGGCAGTTTTGAGGCATTTTTGGAGAAGATTTGAAGGCAGAAAAATCTGTGCCAAAAACTTAGTGTGACCTGACCCTTACGCCCCTACCCCCATTCTCAACACAAGCACACTGGGCCCAGCTGAGGTCGGGAGAGATAGCTGTTGGCCAAACAAGTCTTTGGGCTACAGGCTTCTCATGTGCATGGCCAGCCTTTCTTCGTTTTTTTTGCGAATATGGCTAGCAGCAGATTTGTCTCCGCACATACTTATAATGCTACAAATGAGCAGGACATGAAGTACCGTGCCTCAAATATACCTGAATGGATGTATAAAATGGCCACATACTGCCGGAGATTTGCAAAAGTTATTCTGGATCCAGCAACTTTTCTATAGAAAAGTCTCTTTATATCACCCAGCCAGAATCTATATATATGCTGTATTAAGCAATTTCCGTCATCGTCTAACTGTAAGATGTATCAGAGGGTTACTCCAGGGGGTATGTATTGCCAGAGAGGGACATGACCTTTTATTCATACATCAGTAAAGGGCAGAAAGGATTTGAAGGCCATGCAATTTTTCTGGCCCAGTAATGTCATATGTCACTGTCAAGCAGTCAATGTAAGATAAAATAGCAATATATTCCCCAAGACAATAACGCTAATGAATAAGCCTTTGGGGACATTATCCGTCATAATCATATCAAACTCATCAAACAAAAGAATCATATGAAATCCACCCCGTGGAGCGCCCTACGGAGAGTCTCTTGATTTGTTTTCTTTAGAAATGCTGAAATCCACAAATTTTGGCATATGTAGCAATGCATAGAAAATCTAATATTCCTTAACATGGGGACTCCTGGTTTCCTGATAGGATCCTTGTTCTGCTACTTACCTTTATATCTATAAGTGTTTTATTGCTTGTAATAGAAAAAGTCTAATGTTTCCATATTATACTCTACACGTTTGGTTTCCTTCTGTCATCTAGAACGTGTAATAAAATATTATTGGAGCTCTTAAAATGTGCAAATTATCAGCGAGTTTCAGTATTCAGTAGCTATCCACAGCTGTCCCCAAAGGCATTGTTGAAACAAGATGTTGAGCAGGATATATACAATGTGCTGATTAAGGAAAATGGTCTATAAAACACATCATCAAGAGGATGTGCCCTCAGCATATTAGTTTCCAAATTTGATTTGTGTCTCACATTAACTTGCTTCGTTCCTATTTTCTTCGGACACATCCCTCGAGTCAATGATTAAAATGGCAATAAAGTGTTATATATTTGCTTAGCAACATGTTTTTTTTTCACCTACCTGTGAATTATTTTTCTATTGGGGTGCATAAAATAAGAGCCCCTGAATTAGTTATAGAGAGAGCAAATATGCTCACCTCTGGCAAGAAATGTCATTGTTCGAAACTTTTTAGGATTTGATTATGTTAGCAGTCCATGCCCACTGTCGCTCCTTTCCTTCTGGAAGGGGGGCAAGGCATCTCCTACCCGCTCCGGCGCACCTGTTTGCTGGTGATATAGACCTCCCGCCATTCCTCACCTTCTACCTGATGGGCCTGGCCTCTGGAGTAGCGCTGCTTGCTTCGCGCTCCTTCATGCTGGCCATGGTCTGCTTCTTCTGTGCCCCTAGGGCATGTATGCGCGTACCCTTTGGCTCTGAAGGGGCCAGTGCACACATCTCAATCTTATCCAGCCAATGGCTGGGTTACTTAGGGGTTGGCCACTTTTTTGCTACTTGTGATCAATATATATGTAAGATGACAATATGACACTTACTAATATAGCCTTTGTTGATTTTCTGTGTCATTTCCTACATTTCATAAGCCATGTCTCCTTGTTGTGCTGTCAACATGGGAGACCTGTCCATAAGATGGCCGCTGATGGACGGTCACGTGACCAGGCAAAACCAGACACATCATTCAACCTTCTCCACTCAAATACACCACACCTGCCTTCTACACTTGCAATTTTGCGAGGGTAGTGCAGGTGCAGTGTATTTTAATGGAGGATTCTGGGTGATTTGTCTGGTCAGCAAAAAAAGACTTGGCCAACAGGGAAAAATACATTATGAAATATAGAAAACGCTGCAGAATACCAACAAAAACTATATTAGTAATTGCCATATAGACACCTTAAAAATGTATCCACAGGCTTTGTTTCTGCTGTTTAAACGGAGACGAACCATAGGGAAATACTGTATAAGACAATATATTTAATAATTCCAAGTAAAGGCTCACCTTGGAAAGTTGTGCTAACTGTAGGCACAACTCTAGAGAAGGCTTGTAGCAATATATGCTGGAGAGCACAGCAACGGACTAGGGTCTTCCTATCGGAGATGCCTGGAGTCTCCAAGGAAATGCAAAATTTTCATGAACAGTAGATTTTCCACAGCGCAATATACCAATCACGATCCAAAGAGTTAAAGTTTTGAGATCTTTATTGCAGGTAGACAACGCGTTTCGGGAAATCACTCCCCTTCATCAGGTAAACACACTGTAGACACCTTACAAACACATTGAACAGTAGCCAGAAAGTGGCCAACGCATTTAAGGCATCTTCACTGGTAGGGAGGTGCTAGTGTCCTGTTTGCTGTTCATCTACGAATCAACCGATTTCTGCCTGTTTCACAAATTTGACCCTTCTCTGCTTGACCTGACTTCTCCCTGATCTCTGTTCTGACCCTGAGCTGTCGACCCTGAACTCGAACTGTTTATCAGATTTCACAAACTCTGCGTGTTATGACCTCGGCCTGCACCCTCAGTGCTCCAAACCAGTGGAAAATGATTGCCTGCATGAGATGACCCTTTTAACATCAGCTTTTAATAGGACTCAATCCGACATATATAGATGTACACTCAGCACCACATGTCGCTAAGTACCTGTTCCTGTTTCCGAAAGTGACATTTACATTGCAGTTCCCAGCAGAGGGACACCCCCATAATCAATTAACTTGTAATAATGAGCAAACCTGACAACCTCAACCTAAATTAAAAAAGGAAGAAAAAGGGGAGGGCTTGCGAAAAATGTATATGCTTGAAAACATAGCTAAATAGGTGAATAGTTCCTATATAATGTTCTGACCGGTGCAGCTAATTTGTAAAGGGTATTAGTCACCATCTGAGAGAGGGCAGCATAAGCTAATGACAGAAAGACTGATTTTAGCAATGTGTTTCTTATATGTGCCCGTCCCCATGCCCTCCTGCCACTGGTTGATAGCTTTTCCATATGCCCAGTAGTAGGGAGAAAGCTGTAAATCAGCATCGAGTGGCCAGAGGTGGGGGGTTAGCCTCACAGTTCATGAATACCAGGGAATCCTTCCTAACAGTCAGATGTCAACGGCTAGAAACCTGCATTTCATCAAAGATTCATCAAAATCAGCCAAACTAGACAGCGTGTCCGATACATTATGCTGCCATTTTTGGGTTTCCAAGAACTAAGTCCTCATGCATATAGCAGAACTGTATGCATGGATCCTGTCTGGGGGCACAGAGAGTCCTATAGCTCCATACAACTGAGCCATAGGCACATCACATGTTGCTGTTACAGCACCATAATAGTGGAAAGTTTCTCCCTAGAATAACCTATCTGATGGAACATGGCGCAATTGCATTTTCTGTTGGATTCGGAATCCAGCCAAAAAGATCTCCCTATGCTTCTGTATGAAACTGCAGGCATACATAGGTAAAACATACCCCATAAAACGGTATGGGAGGCTTATTACAGCTGGATACAGGTTCTATGTAGGTTCTATGATGCTATGGCTGCGTCCATGAGTCCTCAAAAGCATGATTGATGGTTCTACAATAGGGTCATCTCTCAGGACTCTTTATATTTGATAATTGCCCTTTATGATTATATTTCACTGCACATCAATAGGTCATTTTTATGGTCAGGGTGCAAGTGATGATGCAACCACTCGTGTTCCAGGATTTCAATGCCCTCTTTCATGCTCTGTATAAAAATGGAGGTGTTTGGATACATTTCTGAATGAAGTCCATGAATTTTTATGGTGTCCTTGTCTTTGGGGTTGGGAGTGCAGATTTACCGATCTTATATACGGAAGGAAGGACGCCTGTTGACTCTTGTATCGTATTTTCATAGAAGAAAGTGTTTTGGAAGTACACGTCTTGATGACAGTGACTTGGAAATTATTAATAAAAAGTAAACAGAGTGGGATGGCTCTTGAAGTCATTCTTTAATGTGAGGTGAGTGACTCATGTTGTTGTATATATGGCATCTGTCATTAGAAGATGTATAATATGCAACCACTTTATCTGAAATCACGTTTAAAAATAACCCTACTTTCAATTCATGTTTCCCCTATTTGTGAGTCATAGGAAGAAAAGTACTGAGAAATTCCAAGAAACCTACAAGTTGTGCAAATGTTGTCTTCAACTAACTGCTTAAATAAATGATATTGCGTGGAGGAAGCTGGTTTACTAATCAGTGCGTTCAAGACTTTTATACAAAGCTTCCTTATAGGCAGACAACAAAAATACCACATATCATACTCCTGTATGAAGAAATTGTGCTGCCTTTCCCCTAGTCCAGTGGTTCTCAATACTTTCACGCCAAATACCTGTCACGGTGGGGAAAACCCCCCACCGTACAATGTCAGGTGTAAAGGGGAAGCAGCTAGGCCAGGACGCCGGGATCAGTGAGCAGGTCAACTCCTAAAGCGCCCCTAATCCTCGCCCTTACTCCTCACCGTATGAGCGGACCTGGATGGTAGTACGGCTCATACCCAGGATACCTTTGGCTATGATTCGCCCTGATAATCCCTTTCATAGAAGCAAGGGAGAGACGACCTGTTCTTCCCAGACACTAAAGAACAGGAGTCTCAAATGGCCTAGTTGCAAGGAAAAGTAGGAGACTGTATAGAGTAACTAAATCAGCAGGTAAGTACACAGAAACACACTTACCTGCCGCAGCCACCATAACTGGAACCCGTGCATAAGTACAGGAGCCCACACACCAAACAGGACACCGTACCAACAACACCCACACACAGGAATCCAGCACACCAGTTACTGCCTGGACCCCATGCCGCAAGGTGCACGGCAGCCCCAGGCAGCGCTGCATACAGGTGTCACGGATGGTGTACAGGAAACAAGACAATACCATATAAACAATGTCTCTCTGGATCCACAACTAAGGAACAAAGGGAGACCCCTGCAATAGACCTGCCGCTCTCCCTCACTGCTCAGCCTATGCGAACACCCCAAAGGTGGATGGCCGCATATCCACGTTCCTCGGCTATCTATTACCTGAAGACCCTACAATAGTGAAGGGACACGACCACCGGCTCCCTACACTGACACGGAGGGAGTCAGGGTCACCTGGATCCAGAAAAGACAAAATCATAAATACATAAACAGCACTTATCTTGCAGACGACTGACGACTGGGAACTGGGAACAGCATGCACGCACACACACTCCAGGAAGTTGTATCAGCCACACACTACTGCATTATGGGGAGGAACTTAAAGGGTAGCAATCAGTCCTAACTGCATGACAGATGAGAAACTAAACCAAAACAAAGAAATTCAAGGAGGAGGATCTGAGAAGCTCCTGTGAGCGCTTCTCAGCTGTCTGGCTGTGACAGTACCCCTCCCTCTAGGAGTGGACTCCCGACACTCAGAGCCCACCTTCTCAGGATGGGACCTATGGAAAGCCCTGATGAGACGAGAGGCCTTAATGTCCGTCACTGGGACCCACATCCTCTCCTCAGGACCATAACCCTCCCAATGAACGAGGTACTGGAGGGAACCGCGGACAAGACGAGAATCCACAATCCTAGAGACCTGAAATTCAAGATTTCCATCAACCATAATCGGAGGAGGAGGCAAAGGCGAGGGTACAATAGGTTGAACATAAGGTTTCAATAAGGACTTATGAAAAACATTATGGATCTTCCAAGTCTGAGGAAGATCAAGACGGTAGGCAACAGGATTGATGACAGACAGGATCTTGTAAGGCCCAATAAACCTAGGACCCAACTTCCAGGAGGGAACCTTTAATTTGATATTCTTGGTAGACAACCACACCAGATCACCAACATTCAGGTCCGGACCAGGCACACGTCTCTTATCCGCCACACGCTTATATCTCTCACTCATGCTCTTTAGATTATCCTGAATCTTTTGCCAAATAGATGACAAAGACGAGGAGAATCTGTCCTCATCAGGCAAACCAGAAGAGCCCTCTCCCGAGAAAGTCCCAAACTGCGGATGGAACCCATATGCACCAAAAAATGGTGACTTATCAGAGGACTCCTGACGACGGTTATTTAAAGCAAACTCAGCAAGGGACAAAAAAGAACACCAATCCTCCTGATTCTCCGCCACAAAACAGCGCAGATATGTCTCCAGATTCTGATTGACGCGCTCTGTCTGGCCATTCGACTGCGGATGGAAAGCAGAAGAGAATGACAACCGAACCCCCAAGCGAGAACAGAAAGCCTTCCAGAATCTGGAAACAAACTGCGTGCCCCTATCAGAGACTATGTCTGAAGGAATCCCATGCAATTTGACAATGTGGTCAATAAATGCCTGCGCCAGCGTCTTAGCATTGGGCAAACCAGGAAAAGGGATAAAATGCACCATTTTGCTAAAACGGTCCACCACCACCAGAATCACAGACTTCCCCGAGGAACGAGGCAAGTCCGTTATGAAGTCCATGGACAGATGTGTCCAAGGACGGGAAGGAATGGGCAAAGGAAGGAGAGGACCTGATGGCCGTGAATGAGGGACCTTGGCACGAGCGCAAGTCTCGCAAGCTGCCACAAAACCCTCAACCGACTTACGAAGCGCAGGCCACCAGAATCTCCGAGCGATGAGATCCTGTGTGGCTCTTGCCCCCGGGTGCCCAGCAAGGACCGTGTCGTGGTGTTCTTTAAAAATCTTGTGTCTCAAAGCGAGAGGCACAAACAACCTCCCAGGAGGACAAAAATCAGGAGCTTCTGACTGGGCTGCCTGCACCTCTGCCTCCAATTCAGGAAAAAGAGCAGAGACCACCACACCTTTAGCCAAAATGGGACCCGGGTCTTCAAAATTCCCACCTCCCGGAAAACAACGTGACAGGGCATCTGCCTTCACATTCTTAACCCCAGGGCGGAACGTAACAACAAAATTAAACCTTGAAAAGAACAAAGACCATCTGGCCTGTCTCGGGTTCAGACGCTTGGCTGACTCCAAGTAGGCCAGATTTTTATGGTCAGTAAACACGGTAATAGGGTGTCTGGCTCCCTCTAGCCAATGGCGCCATTCCTCAAAAGCCAACTTGATGGCCAACAATTCCCTATCTCCCACATAATAATTTCTCTCTGCGGAGGAGAGTTTCTTTGAGAAAAAGGCACACGGTTGCCATTTGGCGGGAGAGGAACCCTGAGACAAGACCGCACCCACCCCTACCTCAGAAGCATCAACCTCAACTATGAAGGGTAACGAAATATCAGGTTGTACTAGGATGGGAGCGGAAGCAAAACTCTCCTTGATATTAGAAAAGGCCTTACGCGCCTCTACCGACCAGGAAGAAAAATCTACCCCCTTTCTGGTCATATCAGTGAGTGGTTTAACAACAGAGGAATAATTCAAAATAAATTTCCTGTAATAATTGGCAAAGCCCAAAAAACGCATCAGCGCCTTCTGATTCTCAGGAAGCTCCCACTCAAGCACAGCGCGGACCTTCTCGGGGTCCATGCGAAAACCAGAAGCGGAGACAAGAAACCCCAGAAATTGGATTTCTGGAACCGCAAACACACATTTTTCCAGTTTCGCGTATAATTTATTCTCCCGCAGGATGAGCAAGACCTGACGTAAGTGTTCCTTATGAGTCTTGAAATCAGGAGAAAAAATCAAAATGTCATCCAAATACACTAATATAAATTTTCCCATTAAATGATAAAAAATGCTGTTGACGAAATGCTGAAAAACGGCTGGGGCATTCATCAAACCAAAAGGCATAACCAAATTCTCAAAATGGCCCTCCGGGGTATTGAAAGCCGTCTTCCATTTGTCTCCTTCTCTGACCCTAACCAGGTTGTATGCCCCTCTTAGGTCTAATTTGGAAAAGACTTTAGCCCCAACAACCTGGTTAAACAGGTCCGGGATCAGAGGAAGCGGATAAGGATTACGAATAGTGATACTGTTCAGCTCCCTGAAATCCAGACAAGGTCTTAAAGAACCATCTTTTTTCTTAACAAAGAAAAAACCAGCGGCAACAGGTGACTTCGAGGGTCGTATGTGTCCTTTTCTCAGACTCTCAGAGATATAAGCCCGCATAGCGACCCTCTCAGGTTGGGAGAGATTGTATAAACGAGATTTAGGCAGCTTGGCGCCTGGGATGAGATTAATAGGGCAATCATACTCCCTGTGCGGAGGTAAACCCTGAACTCCACTCTCAGAGAAGACATCCAAAAATTCAGAGAGGAAAGGTGGTACAGTCTTAGTAGAAACCTCAGAAACAGATGTTATGAGGCAATTCTCTCTGCAAAAGTTACTCCAACCATTTATTTGCCTCGCTTGCCAATCAATGGTGGGGTTATGTTTAGTGAGCCAGGGTAGCCCCAACACTAGAGGAGTAGGCAAACCGCTAAGGACGAAACATGACACATCCTCAACATGAGCATCACTCACAATTAAACGGATATTGTGAACTATGCCCTTTAATGATTTCTGAGAAAGTGGAGCTGAAGCAATAGCAAAAACAGGAATATCCTTTCCCTAAGTGCATACCTGGAAACCATGAGTTATTGCAAATTGATTATCAATGAGGTTGACAGCTGCTCCACTATCCACAAAAATCTCACAAAAAATGCTCTTGCTCTCTAGCGCCACCCTAGCAGGCAGGACAAAACGGGAACTACAAGCAAACGGAAAACCTTCAAGTTCCGCCTCAACCCTGCCAATAGTAACAGACGGAACATTTTTAAAAGATTTTTTCCTTTTTGTCTCTTTATTACTCCCAGAAAACTGCCTGAATCTCCTAGAGGGAGAAACATTTGCCAGATGATTTATACCTCCACAACAAAAACAAACCCTCCCCTGCGGGCTGAATCTTCTATTGTCAGAGGCAATCAACCCCAGCTGCATGGACTCCTGCTCAGAAGGGGCTGACAGCGACTGAGACCCCTGTGCACAGAATGAGGCCGCTGCACTGTCCAGGGACTGAGTATGACAGAAAGGAGAGATCTCTCCTCTCTCTCTAAGACGCCTGTCAATACGAACAGCCTGAGACATAGCAGAATCCAAGGAGGTAGGTCTTTCATGAAAGGCAAATGCATCTTTCAATCCCTCTAAAAGACCATAGCAAAATTGACTTCGGAGTGCAGCATCATTCCAACCCGTATCTGCTGCCCATCTCCGAAATTCTGAACAGTATATCTCTGCGGATTGTTTACCCTGGCATAACAGACGTAGTCTAGACTCAGCCAGAGCAATACGATCCGGATCATCATATATCTGACCCAGGGCTAAAAATAATTCATCCACTGAACGAAGGGGCCGTGCCCCCTCCGGCAGCGAAAAGGCCCAGGACTGAGCGTTACCCCTGAGCAGCGATCTAATGATCCCCACCCTCCGTTCTTCATCACCAGAAGAATGAGGAAGAAGGCGAGAATGGAGTTTGCAAGCCTCTCTAAAACGCACAAAATTCTCACTACCCCCGGAGAACGTATCCAGGAGCGAGATCTTAGGCTTAGCACAAACTCCATGAACGCAAGCTGAACCGGTCACTTGAAACTGAGAAAAAGTCTTACGGAGATCCGCTACCTCCAAAGAAAGACCCTGAAAGCATTCAGCCAAAAGTGAAACCGGATCCATGCTTGAGACGGTTTTGGCGGCTGATAATGTCACGGATGGTGTACAGGAAACAAGACAATACCATATAAACAATGTCTCTCTGGATCCACAACTAAGGAACAAAGGGAGACCCCTGCAATAGACCTGCCGCTCTCCCTCACTGCTCAGCCTATGCGAACACCCCAAAGGTGGATGGCCGCATATCCACGTTCCTCGGCTATCTATTACCTGAAGACCCTACAATAGTGAAGGGACACGACCACCGGCTCCCTACACTGACACGGAGGGAGTCAGGGTCACCTGGATCCAGAAAAGACAAAATCATAAATACATAAACAGCACTTATCTTGCAGACGACTGACGACTGAGGACTGGGAACTGGGAACAGCATGGACGCACACACACTCCAGGAAGTTGTATCAGCCGCACACTACTGCATTATGGGGAGGAACTTAAAGGGTAGCAATCAGTCCTAACTGCATTACAGCTGAGATAGACTAACGAGATGAGAAACTAAACCAAAACAAAGAAATTCAAGGAGGAGGATCTGAGAAGCTCCTGTGAGCGCTTCTCAGCTGTCTGGCTGTGACAACAGGCTTATGGTTTCCCCATCCGGGAAACCAGACCCCTTCCGGAGGTACACAACACAGGAACAAGTCTAGCAAACATGCTGGACTACAAACACCAAGGGACCAGACATGTAACAATGACTAGACAAGACAACAACCACCCATACATAATCATCACCAAACATATGCAAGGGTAGTGAAGGGAGGACAGAGGGATGACAATGGAGAGACATCACAGGAGACATCGATGTCCCACTAGGTGGCCCTCAAGGACTGGGCAGACAGAACACCCTGGACTGGAGCAGAGCTCCAGCACCAACGACAGCTGGAGTACCACTGACTCCAGCCAGGGAGCCACAGGTAATATCCACAACGTGGCCACACCCAGAACACACCTAAATCCCCACAAGCTAGAATATTAACCCCTCGCTCACCAAACAGCAGGGAGACACACCTTAAAGAGGAAGTGCGCGTGCAAACCGAAAGCTACACGTTGCCCCCGGCAACCAGTCTGCATGGCAACCGTGTCACGGTCAAATAACAATACGACCGTGACACTCCCACCCCTCAAAGCCTCCCCCAACAGAAAAGGGGAAGCTAGTGGGGAACCCACAAACAACGGGGGAGGGGGGGAAAAAAAAGTTGCAGAATCAGTGTCAGTGCAAGCGAGTCTCCCCCGGACTGCTGCCAGCACCCCGGAACCACTAACTAGGAACCAGGAAACCAACCAACGAACAGCCAGGAGAGACCACACTGACCACTGCGTCCACACTCAGACACAGTTCAGACACCAGTTAGCAGCCAGCAAACATCCCGAACCAGCATACACCACAGCCAGTACAACAGGAATGCAGCCAGCTACCACAGAACAAGCGACTGAACCACTGAGAAAAGGACGAGGGGAGAAACAAACACAAGTGAAGGTTCACACCTACTGCAACCACAGAGAACCGCACTGTTAACAGGATTCCCCTTTCACCCTCCCTCCGAAGGATAAGCATGTGAGCCAGAAAACGTCATATGCTGAAGATTTCCCATCCACAGTACTCTTATGCAGCTTTACAGTGACCGTCATTTTTTTAACCAATTCACAGCTATACATTTGGTTTTGTTAGTTGTGGATGTGGAATATTTGACAGGATCCGACACATAGTATAAACCGCCTGAGACAGAACATAAAGCAATCACCCTATACAGTGTGAGCTCTGCTTCTCATGCACCATATTCAATGATCTATTACTTGGTCCGTGGTTTTTCTACACTACAGAACGCCATTAACCGGTTAGCAGACATCCCAACCTGCAAAAACTCATTTCAGGGAGGTGCACTTCTCATTTCAGGGAGGTGCACTTCTCATTTCAGGGAGGTTTTCTTTTTTTTTTCTTTCACGAACTTTTTATTACATTTTCCAGACATATGCAGTATCTGCACACCTTGCTCTATGGTGTGGAGGACGGGGCTCATTACCCTGCCCCAAATTATCATATTTATGTATATGATTAAAGGGATTCTGTCACCACCTATAAGCCCTGTGAGCTAAACATATGCTCATGTCCAGGCAGCATTCTGATTTCTAAGGTGGCCTTATAAAAGCTATTTGTGGCTTTATTCTGCGGAAAAACAGGTTTTACTAACCTGTCAATCATTGAATTAAGGTGCCCAAGCAGGGGAGGTCTGTGGATGCATGGTGCCCGGCCGCACGCATCGCCGTTCGTACCCAGCGCCGCCTCTCCTTCCATCCCCCCCTCCTCCCGCTTTGAGATCCCGCACGTGCGCACAGGCTCAGCCTGATGAGCCGTTGCGGACTGCTGGCATCGGCTTCTTCTTGCACTGTGCGCACGCGCCGAGAAGGGAACACTGCTACAGGTTGCCGGAAAGGTTTACTGCGAGTAAACTAGAGATGGGAAGTTCGGATCTTTCACATGAATCGGTTCATTTGAATCAGTTCATTCAAATAAACCGATTCATGAATCGAATCTTCGGTTCATTCGCTGAGCTGACAAGAAGCAAGTGAACCCTGTGTGTAATTATCTACCCCACTGTAGGAAAAAAACAAGCATCGGGGAGGGGGGGGGGGGCGATTTAACACTGGGGTAAATAATATAATTAAAATGGAGGGTTAAATGTGTAAATGTACAGTATTTAAAAAAAATACATCTCTCTCAATAGTTATATAGCTACTGAATGAGACAGAAGAAGATGCCTTTAACATATATATCTCCTTGAGAAGCCAATTTGACCCTAAAGGGTTAATTCAACCTGTAATCTAAACTCTGTGTCCTGTCACTTCTCTTATCTCTCTGCTCTGCTATCAGTGAACCTTTCCTGGATATATTGTCTCACATGCGGGTGTCAGGGAGCCGCTATCTAATAGCGGGAGACTCCCTGAACTTCAGGGAGACTTGAGATCCCTGGGTTAGTGTTTCAGTGATATAAAGTAATAAACATAGGCGTGCGCACGGTGGGCACACCCTAATCAAGCCTGTCACCTCCGTGCTCCGGGGTGCCCCCCCCCTCGCTGATTCCCCTTTAACGCTGTAAATACTAATCAGCAATTCCATTTTGGAAGCACTGATTAGTACCGGAGGATCGGGAAGTGGTGAAGGATCTGTATTCACCGCTTCCTGGTCCTCGGCTCTCTGCTGTGCAGGGCTGTGCACAGCGTGAATCACTCTGTGATGTCACGCTGTGCACGCCAGCCGACAGAAGGTGGAAAAAGATCGCGGGAAGTGCTGGTGAGGAGCGGCAGAGTCCAGGAGCAGGAGAGGAAAGTGTTTTATTTTTTTTATCTGAGGCTGCTGGGGGCAATCGGGGCATAATGGCCAGGTTGCTGGGGGCTGAGAGGCATAATATGGTGGGGGGCTGAGAGGCATAATATGGGGGGGCTGAGGCATAAATTGGGCTGAGAGGCATAATGGGGGTGCTGAGGTATAAATTGGGCTGAGAGGCATAATGGGGGGGTTGAGGCATAAATTGGGCTGAGAGGCATAATGGGGGCTGAGGCATAAATTGGGTTGAGAGGCATAATGGGGGGCTGAGGCATAAGTTGGGCTGAGAGGCATAATGAAGGGGGGGGGGGCTGAGGCATAAATTGGGCTGACTCGGCGAGGCAATGGCATAATGGGGGCTGAGACTCCTGAAAGGCATAATGGGGGCTGAGAGGCATAATGGGGGCTGAGAGGCATAATGAGGACTGAGAAGCATAAGGGCTGATAGTGGGGGCTGAGAGGCATAAGGGCTGATTATGGGGGTGATGAGAGGCATGGGGCTCTTATCTGAGGTCTGATTGGGGGTCATTTACATTGGGGTCTGAGCTGAGGTCTGATTGGAGGTCTGATTTGAGGTCTTATTGGGGTCTTATTAGCATTGGGGGTCTGATTGGGGCTGGCAGCTGAGGTCTGATTAACATTGGGGGTCTGATTGGTGGTCTGACCTCAGGTGTAATGAAAAATATTTTTTTCCTATTGCCCCCCTCTAAAACCTACAGTAGGTGCGTCTTAGAGGTCTCCTTCCTGAACTATAGAGCGGTGCCCACTTCCATCCCTGAGCCCAGCTGCCCAGAGCACTGATCCTGAGCCTGCTGGAATCTTCAGAACTGTAGCTATAGGGGGTGCAGAGGTAGCAGTTGCTACCAGGCCCAGGAGCCTGAGGGGGCCCAAAGACCCTTGTGCCACATAAGAAGACACTGGTATTATAGAAAGTGCATGCTGGTCAAGTTACACCTCTGGCTGGAGGGAAGGGGTTAGGTCAAGAATTTGGCATGGGGGGGCATTTACATTTTTGACTCAGGCAGCACAAAGGCTATGTGCTTCCGTAACCCTGGCCACAAGGCACTGAGGGAAAGGGGGGCCCAAGTTGAGCTATTCCACAAGGGCCCAAGAGCCTTTAGCTACAGCCCTGGGTGGATGGAGGGGTACAATACTATCTGCACATTGCAACAAAAAAAAATAAGTAAGCACCACATTATTTTCTGTCCACCGCCACAAAACAATCTGGAAGTGCTCCTCCCAAGGGGTAAATTATACAAGGGGTAATATAACTAGGGGTATCAGGGTACATTATTATACAGGGGTAATATAACTTTTATTTTTGTTTATATTGATAATTATGAGTGCGGGTCTGTATGTATGTATGTATGCAGAGTGTATTTGTGTATATATATGTGTATGTGTATATAATATATTTATACATACATACATACATACATACATACGCGCGCACGGCGTGTGTGTTTGTGCCTTAGGGTGCACACCCTAATGCAATAGGCTTCGCACGCCTATGGTAATAAATATGTTGCTATTAAGTAGCAGCACATTTATCTGCAGTATAAAAAACAGCATGGACTGCTAGAATCTCATGTACTGATGCTCTCACCTTCAGGACCAGTAATATGTAGTGAACAGAGGATACAATGCATGCAGTCTAACAGATTGCAGGCCAGCGGGAGAGATCCATGAGTGTGAAGAGAGCTGTTGTCATAGAACATTGTGACATGTTCTGAGTTCATTTGCTTGGATGCAAAAATTTAGCAAAATCAACACAAAGAGGTAGGTTATTTAAAGGGGTTCTGCACTTTGTTTAAACTGATGATCTCCCCTCTAGATAGATCATCAGCTTCTGATCGGCGGGGGTCCAGAGGATAGATCATCAGTTTAAACAAAGTGCAGAACCCCTTTAAAGGAACAGATAAGAGACTGTAAAAAGGCAACTTATCACTTCCACTTGGATATGCCACCAATGTCATATAGTTGTCCCACATCTGGAACTTGCACCTATCTCTAGAAGGGGGCCCTCAAAGTGTACAAGTATGGCCACCCTCCATTCACCTCTACGGGAGTACTAAAAAAAACTGAGCGCCGCCTTGTCTATTTCCAGAACCCTTATAGAGATAAATGGAATGGTGGCTTGAGTGATGTGCTCTCCATTCATTCTGTGGGAGTTCCAGAAATAGCTGAGCGAGTTTGCTTAGCTCCTTTTTCCAGAACTCCCATAGAAGTAAATGGAGAGCACACTGCGCATGTGTGGTGCGCTCTCCTTCGCTTTGGTGGCTTTGTTCTAGAGATAGGTGTAGGTCCCACCTCTGGGATATTGGTGGCATATCCTAGCGATATGCCACCAAAGTGTGAGATAGGCCAACCCCTTTAAATGCTATGATCACCTTCAGGGGCATTTTAGTAATTTGGGGCAAAATATAAATTTTTGTTTGGTCTATTTAAAATATTTTCAACTGTTTCTGTTCTACAGCCTTCACTTTCAATGTATCTACAGAAAAGTTTGAAAGACTTTAGCTATAATGAGTGTTTATGAGCTGTCAGGAGTTCAGAGATAAGGGCTAAGCCCTAAGATCAATTGCCCTGGAGGAGTCTCTGCAAAACAGAAAGTGAGATATTCTGTAGATTCACAGAATGAGATGCCTGTTGAACAGAAACTGTTGAAAATGTTTAACCCCTAATGCTATATATAACTGCTACTTAGTGCTCTATGATAAATATATTTGTCATGGCACTAAATTGTCACCATGTCTATACACATGGTGACAATACTGAGATTGCAGTTGTTACACAGAGCCAGGGATCTCAGCTAACCAACCCGGGACCAATGAGGGGTGTCCCGAGTCTGCGATTGCTCTGATTGGCTAGTCTGTACAAACTAGCCAATCAGAGGATTGGAATGCCAGCTAATGACTCATGACTGTGGGGATCAGAACCTTATTTAATGTATATATGACCCCCCACTGCAGCCCCCAATATGCTCGGGCCTATTTCAAAATGGTCGAGCGGTATATCCCTGATTGTGCCCCCCAATCAACTGCTGCAACAGTCATTTAACCCCTTCCATGCTGCAGTCTGTATGAAAGGGGTTAACAGAGGGAGGGATCTCCCTTCCTCTCCCATCGGGACGCTGTGCTGCCATGGCAGCTCCCTCTCATTGGACCTCTGTGCTACCTGGTACATTGATGACATTTTCATCATATGGAACGCGACCGAACAGGCCTTCTCTACCTTTGTTGAGAGGCTTAATAGCAACAACCTAGGATTACGTTTTATGTATGAGACTAACAACAAGACTCTCCCCTTCCTAGATATTTTAATTTCAAAAAAGGGTATTGATGAACTGAGTACTAGCATTTATCGCAAACCTACTTCCACAAACTCGGTATTGCACTGGAACAGTAGCTTCCCCCCTACCCTTGAAGAGAGGAATACCGCGTGGCCAATATCTGCGTTTGAGACGCAACTGTTCGGATAAACCCGAGTTTGTGGAACAGGCTGCTATCCTCAGGGGCATATTTCTCTCCAGGGGATACCCTGACGTAGTTCTAAGACCAGCTTATCAGACAGCGCTCGCAGCAACACCTAATGAATTACTGGTACCCAAAATTAAACCTCAAACCGAACAAAAAATCTGGCTAATAGGTACATTTGATGAGGCTGCCAACTGTGTTAGGAACATCCTACAGAAACACTGGTCGATTTTACTCATGGATCCAGACATTAAAAGACAAGATTCATGACTACCCACAAATAACATTTAGGAAGGCAAACAGCCTCAAAATCTGCTGGTACACAGCCACTACAATCCACCTCCAAGGGGGAATACATGGCTAGATGGCTAGATCGTAAGCCCTTGGGGTGCTTTAGATGTAGTGGCTGTGTTGCCTGCGGCATCATGCAGACAGGCAAAACATTCAGGAGTGTTTATCTAAAGAGATCCTTTACAATTAAGGATTTTGTTAATTGCAGAACGTGAGGCGTTATTTACAAATTAACATGCGAATGCCCTATGGAATACATAGGGAAAACAAAGAGAGAACTGCGTAGACGTATTGGGGAGCACTTGGGGGATATCTCCAATAAGAGAGACACAGCTGTATCCCGCTATGTACAGGAGTACCATCATGGGGACCCCCAAAGTATCAGGGCAATGGGCATCAAGGTCACCCCCCCCCTTACTCGGGGTGGAGACTGGGACCGCATACTGCTCCAACATGAGGCCCGATGGATCCATGTCTTACGTACCGTAGCCCCCCTAGGCCTAAATGAACAGCTCTGTTATAGCTGTTTCATTTTATCATCGTGTAGGACTATGAATACATCTTTCTCTGGTAAGATAAAGTCTCCCCTTTCAATGCATAGTGTCCCACCTGTATACTCTCTAAGATGGGACATGTCCCTTGTGCCTTTGCCTGTGAGTGGGTCTCCATAATCAGCAAATCCTTTTACTTTATGTAATTGCCACGAAATGCCTATATTTGGAGCGCCTCCTTAAGGTTAGGAGAGCTCCGCTCTGGTGATAGTTGCTATAAACAATCCCGGTTACATAGCAACAACTCTCACCACAAGCCAATAGAGTAACAGTGTCTGGCTTATTGGCTCCTGACACAACCGATTGGCTCCTTGCGAATGACGTCTGCCTGCCTGGCTGGCTAGAAAGCAAGACATAGTCCTGGAAGCGCTGCTATCTCCAGCGCGGACTGCGCATGCATGGGTGCGTGAACCGCCCCCATCACGTCACCACGCTGCGCTCCAAGCCTCACTCTGAGGCGCGATCAGATTGCGCATGCGCGGGTAAGCAAGCCTCCCCCATCGTGTCACC
The DNA here is from genome assembly GCF_905171765.1 of Bufo bufo. Taxonomy (NCBI): domain Eukaryota; kingdom Metazoa; phylum Chordata; class Amphibia; order Anura; family Bufonidae; genus Bufo; species Bufo bufo. Next base: position 55,910,380 of record NC_053395.1, read on the forward strand.
ACGCTGCGCTCCAAGCTTCTTTCTGAGGCATGATCAGATTTAAAAACAGCACGGGCAGGCGTCCTCGGGTAGGTTGTACTATAACCTCAGGACATACCGCGGTGCTGTATTACAGGGACCTGCACATCAGCAGACCTCCCTGTCTTGATATATGGCCCCATCTCTTTAGGCCTGTTTTAGCCCTGATACACAATGGCTCCCACACCAGGGGCTCATTATTTGTAAGTGTCCTCCACTCACTCTGTTATACCTGAATATCTTCAGTGTGAATGTTAGAATCAACTTGGAGTAACATTCCAGGTGATTCATGCCCTGCTCGACTGCACAACAGTTCCCCTGATGATTTGTACATGAAACATGCATGTAGGGATTAGCTGCACTAGGGCACAACAGGGCCAAGTAGTGTAAGGGTAAAGTTCCAGACGGGGTCGTTCTATTTAGGACGAGTGCTCCGTGGTTAGGACACCAGGGACAAATCAGTATCCCTATCCTAGGTGTCACAGCCACCATCTCTGGCTGTGAACTTCCGTCCTTGCTCGTTCGGCGCGCCTCGCTGAAGTTTTGTTTCTGTGTGTTATTTGTGGTTCTTTATGGGTTAACTCCCCTGTGTGCCTATTAGGAGTTAATCCTCTGTCTGCTCCATGGGTGTGGCTTCTCTGCTGCACCCATGGAACCTGTATATAAGGCTGAGGTTTCCTCAGTTCTGTGTCAGCTCTCCAGGTGTGTGTGTTGTCTTGTCCTGCTCCTGGTTTGTACTCTCTCTCCCATGCTGCTGACCCATGGGATCCGTGTCTGTCTGTGCTCTGTGGGTTTCCCTACTTGTTCATTGACGTCCTCTTTGACGTCCTCTTTCCCGTCCTTCTGTTATCTGTTCTGCCAGTTATGTTTTAGTTACTTTGTGTTTATTCATATGTCTGTGTTCTGCAAGCCCTTGTTGCACCTTTCTTTGCAGCAGAGTGGCATGCGCAAGGCCACGCAGTATACCACTGGTGGAGCAAGTCCTTCTCTGCTCATTGTCACTCCTGTTTCCTTGCTATGTATTTCTGCTTGTGTTATTAGTTGCCCTGTTTTGTATTTGCATGTCTGTTATGTTTGCCTATGTGCCGTCGGTACCTTCTGGTACCTGTTGTCCATTCGTTACTGCTGTCACTGTCTAGTTCACGCTCCAGAGTGGACCCTGGCAACTTCCTGCGGCAAAGCCTAACCCTACCTTCTGGGGCCCTAGTGAATACCAGGAGTTGCTTAGTCATGCCCCTCTGGAGTATTACTAGACAGTGGCGCAGTAGGGGTTTTCTCCCACTGTGCTGATGGTACATAGAGCTCATGTTTTGTCTGTGCTGCCTTCCCTGATTTTTGTTTGTGCAATAAACTCTTGTGTGTCTGTACCTGATTTCCGTTTGTTTATTGCTTGACGACGCGGTGGTCTCTCCTGGGACCTCCAACTCGTGACACTAGGGTGAAATAGGGACTTAGAGCTCTCCATCATCCATGTCCGGTACCCACCACTAAGAATTTATTTTCAGTATGACGAACATCTTCTGAACATCCACACCTGGATGACACCTGGGTTATGGTAGGACAACCGGTTATACTCAGGTGCCGCCGTGTACCAATTTTTTTTTTTTATGTGTCATTTTTGCACCCATTTGTTATTTTGTTTATATTTAGGGACTTTTTTCTATCTTGATATCAATTAAAAGTTACATTTTAATAAGATCACCACTTCAACCTTCGGCTATATTTGATACCTCTGTGCTGCCACAGCAGAAAATCAAGCCACCAGACAGCTACATTGGCGGAAAAAAAATAATGTTATGGATGTTAGTATGTGGCAATGCAAAATATAGCTTATTTTTAATAAAAAGGATTTTATACTGAAAAATTTGTAAAACATGAAAAAAATTATATTAATGTGGTATCGCCATAACCTTACCAACCTACAGAATAAAGTTATCATATAATATATGCCGCATGGAGAACCCCATAAAAAATAAAAACACTGATCTAATCACAATTTTTGCCCACCTCACCTCCAAAAAATGGTATAAAAAGTGATAAAAAAAAGTAATATGTAATATGTACCCCAAAATGGTAAAAAAAATACAGCTTTTCCCACAAAAAATAAATAAAGTTATGGCCCCTAAAACAATTTAGGCAAATTCCATGTTAGAAAATCCATATGTTGCTCCTTTCCTTCTGAATGCTGCTGTGCCCCCAAACAGCAGTTTCAATGCTGTGTCCCCAAACAGGTGTTTCCGTATTCAGTAAAAATTGCATAGCAAGTTGTGGGTGGCATTTTATCATGTCAACCCTTTGTGAAAATGAAAAATTTGGGGCTAAAGCAACATTTTATTGGGAAAAAAAATATTTTTCATTTTCACAGCCAACACTTGTTGGGTCAATACACTCACCACACCCCTCAATCAATGCATTGAGCGATGTAGTTTCCAAAATTGAGTCACTTTTTGGTGACTTTCCTTTCTAGGGTTACCTCAGGGTGTCTTCAAATGTGACATGGCATCCAAAAACAATCCCAGCAAAATCTACTCTCTAGAAACTATAAGGCACTCCTTCCCTTCTGAACCCAGCGATGTGGCCGTACAGCTGTTTATGATCATATATGGGGTGTTTCTGTAAACTTCAGAATCAGGGTATTAAATATTGAGGTTTGTTTAGGTGTAAAACCTTGGTGTTTTACAGGAAAATTGGTGTGAAATGGAACATTGGCAAAAAAAGCTGACATTTTGAAATGTCTCCTCTGTTTTCCTTAAATTCATGTGGGACACCTAAAGGGTTAACACAGTTTCTAAAATCAGTTTAGAAAAAATTGAGGGGTGTTGTTTCTAAAATGGGGTAATTTATGGGTGGTTTTCGTTATGTATTGCCCACAAAGTGACTTCAAAACTGAATTGGTTCTTTAAAAAAATGGGCTTTGGAAATTTTCTCAAAAATGTTAAAACTTCTAAACCTTCTAACGTCCTAAAAAATAAAATCACATTTACCAAATACTGCCAACATAAAGAAGACATACAGGGAATGTTAAGTAATAACTAGAGATGCGCGAATCGAAGTTTCAGGTTTTATTCGATTCGCACCAAATCTGAATTTCTAAAATAGCTGCTGCACGTGTGAGGACATGGAGCAAGGAACTCTGGGAAGGCGGGATCACCCATAATGCCATGCATGCAGCCAATCAGCAGCCAGCCAGCCCTGGGATGTCACAACCCTATAAATACCGGCAGACATCTTAGATTCTGCCATTTATCAGTGTACTTAGTGCAGGTAGACAGTGTTAGAAAAAACTTAATTGTGCTAAAAAAAAAGATTTACAAATGCAGAGAAAGATTATTCAAGGTGTAGGGAAAGGATAGGGAGGAATCATTCCCCAACTTTTTTGTTGAACAGGGGATCCAAATTGCCATTATACAGCTCTGTAATTCCAGCAAACCGTTCTTATTAGGGTGCGAGTGCTGATTGATACAGACATTAACAGGGTTTATTACAAGGAAATATTTCAATGTCCCTTGTACGGTGCAGTTATACTGTATGTTCTAAAGCATTTTTGGCTTGTATGGGGGAAAAAAGAGCTTATTAGCCGTTGTGTGATGAAGTGAAAAAATTGCAGCCCTTTTTGTCGTGTATTAGTGTCAAAAGTAAAATATATTTGCCCTTCAGCGGTGCAGTTACCGTATTTTTCGCCCCATAAGATGCACTCCCCCCCCCCCCCTAAAGTGGGGAAAAATTCCCTTGCGTTTTATGGAAGCGCTCATTAGTACCGGAGGACCAGGAAGCGGTGAAGGCTCTGCACTCACCGCTTCCTGGTCCTTTGGCTGTCGGTTGTGAAGGATGCGCACAGCATGAGGGCACTCTGTGACCTCACGCTGTGCGCGCCAGTTCACAGCACAGCCGACAGCAGGCGGAAGATGATTGCGATGTGAGCAGCATTGTCATCCAGGAGCAGGAGAGGTAAGTGAGTACATATGGCTGGGGGCTGAGTACATATGGCTGGGGGCTGAGTACATATGGCTGGGGGCTGATTTATACTGGGGGCTGATTATATGACTGGGGGCTGATCACATATGGCTGGGGGCTGATATGAGGCATGGGGGTCTTATCTGAGGTCTGATTGGGGGTCTTCTTTATATTGGGCTCTGATCTGAGGTCTGATTGGGGGTCATTCACATTGGGGTCTGATTAACATTGATCTTATTAACATTGGGGATCTAATTGGGGCTGTGAGCTGAGGTCTGATTAACATTGGGGGTCTGATTGCTGATCTGAGGTCTAATGAAAAATATTTTTTTCTTATTGTCCTCCTCTAAAACCTCGGTGCGTCTTTTGGGCCGGTGCGTCTTATAGGGCGAAAAATACGGTATATGTTCTAAAGCCTTTTATGGCGTGTATTAGTGGAAAAAGAAAATATATATTTGCCGATCAGCGGTGCGGTTATATGTTCTAAACCCTTTTGTGGCGTGTATTAGTGGAAAAAGAAAAATATATATTTGATGATCAGCGGTGTTGTTATATGTTCTAAAGCCGTTTGTGGCGCGTATTAGTGGGGGGAAAAAGGGCTTATTTGCTGTTGTGTGGTGAAGTGAGAAAATTGCAGACTTTTTTGGGGTGTTTTAATTTCCTTTTTATTTATTTATCTGATCTAACAGTATGTCAGACAGAGAAGTGCCAGGCCCTGCACAGGGGAGTGGCAGAGGCCTAAATGTTTCTGGCACAGGTTGCAGCAGAGTAAGGGGGATTGGCAGCAGGAGTCACAGCAAGAGGTCTGAGCTCCCGGTGTCATCTAGCGGTCGTGTCTTGACCAGCAACCCAGTGGTTCTGTTTTGGATCCACTCCTGTTTTTTTGGGCATTAACAATACTGATGGATTACTGACCAAATGCTGACCGAGTGAAGGTGGATGCTCCACAGACAGGATGCGTTTTTTTGGGGGTTATTGTTCTGACGGATCAGAGGAAGGGCAAAATAATCAGTGACGTCAACACAAACTTACTGCTGACACCCTCTCCACTCTGTCGGGGGGCTCTACTTGTATAAGCGTTTAATAGAACAGGTTTTGTAGACATCTATGTGGAATCAGCTGCCGACGGTGTAAAAGGAGTGCGCTTCTTCTTGGCACTAACATTGACCTGTAAGGCTGAATTCATACTTGAGTTATTTGGTCAGTTTTGGCCCTGTGACTGCCCAAATAAGTGAAGTGTGGAGTGATTCTAAGAGCGACGCCTGTCATCTGCATGTCATATGGATTCACAGTAAATTTGCTAAGATCTAACTGAATTTGTTCCAAAAAACCAACCGGCGAATCGAATTTTTGAAAAATTTGCTCATCTCTAGTAATAACTGTTTTATGAGGTATTACTATCCGCGTAAAAGCAGAGAATTTCTAATTTAGAAAATTGCTAATGTTTTAAAATTTTTGGTAAATTTAGTATTTTTTTTGTAAATAAAGGTAAAACTTTATCGACTTGTATGTACTACTAACATGAAGTTTTACGTGTCCAGAGAAAACAGTCACAGAATCGGTTGGATAAGTAAAACCATTCCAAACTTATTACCACATTAAGGCCTCTTTCACACTGGCGTGTGCAGCCCGTGGTCGTGCTGCGGCCTGCAAAATGCGGGCCGCAATGCACGAGCACAGTCCGTGGGGCAGCCGCAGCGGATCGCGGACCCATTCACTTGAATGGGTCCGTGATCCGGCCGTTGCGCAAAAAGATACTACATGTTCTATCTTTTTGCGGAACGGAAGTCCGGGACGAAACCCCACGGAAGCACTCCGTAGTGCTTCCGTAGGGTCCCGTTCCGTGGTTCCGTTCTGCACCATTCCGCATCTCCGGATTTGGAGACCCATTCAAGTGAATGGGCCCGCATCCGTGATGCGGAATGCCCACGGTACGGCACCCGTGTATTGCGGCCCGCATTTTGCGGGCCACAATACGGCAACGGGCCGCACACGCCAGTGTGAAAGAGGCCTACGTTTTGCGGATCCGTGATTTGCAGACCGCAAAACACACAACGGTCGTGTGCATGTAGCCTAATTCATACAAACGGAAATGCTCATGCCTGATGTTTTATTTCTAGATTTTCATTATGGATTTCACATCAAAACTTAATTGATATGCTACAAAAATCCATGTGGTGAAAAATTGCAATCCAAAGGATGAAATAAGTAGCAAAATCCACAGAACATTCTGAAAATTGCAAGCTATCTCAGCTAGGGAAAAATGAATGATGAGCAGGAATATGGCCTAAAGAATGCAGAAAAGTAACCACAGAAACACTTATGACGAGCGTTGCGGCAAGCCCTTAAAGGGAACCTGTCACCGGGATTTTGGGTATAGAGCTGAGGACATGGGCTGCTAGATGGCCGCTAGCACATCCGCAATACCCAGTCCCTATAGCTCTGTGTGCTTTTATTGTGTAAAAAATACTATTTGATACATATGCAAATTAACATAAAAGAGTCATATCTTACTTGTGTGACCAGAGAAGAGTTATATTTTCAAGCTCTGACTCATCTGAGGTTTATTTGCATATGTATCAAATCGTTTTTTTTTACACAATAAAAGCACACAGAGCTATGGGGAACGGGTATTGTGGATGTGCTAGCGGCCATCTAGCAACCCATGTCCTCAGCTCTATACCCAAAATCCCGGTGACAGGTTCCCTTTAAGAAGCTGAAGCAGAGTATGGAAGTGTTAGTGGCTCTGAGTATAGGATGTGTCACAGTGTTTTCCCTCAGGTCATTGCTCCCTATGGCCAGTGCAGTGAGAGGAGTGTGCACCCTTTCTTCCCTCGGGAAACTCCCTGAAGTTGGGGCTCTTGTCTGATGGTAGTTTGGGAAGCCCTTCATGTTAGTGGTTCTATGAGTGCCTGGAGGTGTAGTAGTGCAATGGCTAGCACATGATGTTAAAGGAGTCAGAAAATGAGGCCAGATGTAGAAGTTTTTACTTAAGTGCATAGTAGGAGTTGTAATACATCCAACAATAATTTGTGCACAGTTAAAATACTTTTCCTAGATGGCGAGGTATGGAAGCTGGCAAAGTAGCAAATAATGGCACTCTTAGTATGCCATCTTGGTAAAGGTTTTCTCACTAGAATGTTTGGCTAACAAATGTAATCTGACAGTTATAGCTGTAGTGCTCACGACGGGATATAGCTTGTAGAGGCACATCTGGCCATGACATGGTTACATGTGATGGGTGTCTTAACTGTAATACCGCATAAGCAACAAAGTCTGTATAGGTGAAGTCACAGGTTACCTTGCTGACTCCTATACTTGGCCATGCAGATTCTAAGTCTTTTCTTTCTTTCTTTCTTGCTGTACTTTTCACAGAGATTGGTTAGTCTCTGGTTTGTGAGGCCTTAGGAGAAGGAGCACATGAACTTCCTTCCTCCCTCTTCACTCACTAGACTAGAACTCCTCCTTCTTCACTCACTAGACTAGAACTCCTCCCTCTTCACTCACTAGACTAGAACTCCTCCTTCTTCACTCACTAGACTAGAACTCCTCCCTCTTCACTCACTAGACTAGAACTCCTCCCTCTTCACTTACTAGACTAGAACTCCTCCCTCTTCACTCATTAGACTAGAACTCCTCCCTCTTCACTCACTAGACTAGAACTCCTCCATCTTCACTCATTAGACTAGAACTCCTCCATCTTCACTCATTAGACTAGAACTCCTCCCTCTTCACTCATTAGACTAGAACTCCTCCCTCTTCACTCACTAGACTAGAACTCCTCCCTCTTCACTCATTAGACTAGAACTCCTCCCTCGAGACAGGAAGTCGGACCAGCCCTCTCCTACCAAGAAGGGTGGAGCAGGGTGGTTAACCCCGTCCCTGCCAACCTGCAGTGTGTACATAACATTAGATAACAATACATAATATTACAATACAACCGTTTGCAGATCCCACCTGTATTGAAGTTCTGCCCTTTCAGCAGCAAGTTTACATAATTTCACCTTTTTCACCCTCTCCTTCCAGCATGCATTGCGATCAGTGACTCCATTGCTGTATGGCTGTATTTGTAGCTTGGCCCCATAGCAGCTGCTATGTCTACTGACCTGGTAGTTATGCTTTTGTATCCATAGCAACAGATGAAAAGCTTGTGTTAAGGTATTTGCCGTATAGCATCATCAATAGTTGAATGAAATACAGTATATGAGCATTGTACTTTTAATTCAATAGAATTCCAGACGAGGTTGGTATAGGCATGTATTCTGACTATAATGCATCACCATCACATATTGTTGGAGAAGAAATAGTACTTAACATATGACCATTTCTATGGAAGACTGAAATTCAGCCTTGACTAGAACTGTTGAGAATGTACCAGAGAGAAGCACATCATGATTTTATAAGGAAAAAACAGCGCAAAGTAAATCTCCACTATAACACTATACAAAGAAACAAATCAGCCCACAAAAACACTCCACACCCTGCAAAACACCCTCTAAAAGCAGAGGAGACCAGGGAAACAATATGGTAAAAAAAAATTCTGTTTGATGGAAACTTTTATATATTTCTTTTGCCAGCTTAATGATAGGTCCAGTTAATTTATTCCCAGATATATTCTTTAACCACCTCAGCCCCCAGTGCTTAAACACCCTGAAAGACCAGGCCACTTTTTACACTTCTGACCTACACTACTTTCACCGTTTATTGCTCGGTCATGCAACTTACCACCCAAATGAATTTTACCTCCTTTTCTTCTCACTAATAGAGCTTTCATTTGGTGGTATTTCATTGCTGCTGACATTTTTACTTTTTTTGTTATTAATCGAAATTTAACGATTTTTTTGCAAAAAAATGACATTTTTCACTTTCAGTTGTAAAATTTTGCAAAAAAAACGACATCCATATAGAAATTTTGCTCTAAATTTATAGTTCTACATGTCTTTGATAAAAAAAAAATGTTTGGGTAAAAAAAAATGGTTTGGGTAAAAGTTATAGCGTTTACAAACTATGGTACAAAAATGTGAATTTCCGCTTTTTGAAGCAGCTCTGACTTTCTGAGCGCCTGTCATGTTTCCTGAGGTTCTACAATGGCCAGACAGTACAAACACCCCACAAATGACCCCATTTCTGAAAGTACACACCCTAAGGTATTCGCTGATGGGCATAGTGAGTTCATAGAACTTTTTATTTTTTGTCACAAGTTAGCGGAAAAAGATGATTTTTTTTTTTTTTTTTTCTTACAAAGTCTCATATTCCACTAACTTGTGACAAAAAATAAAAAGTTCTATGAACTCACTATGCCCATCAGCGAATACCTTGGGGTCTCTTCTTTCCAAAATGGGGTCACTTGTGGGGTAGTTCTACTGCCCTGGCATTCTAGGGGCCCAAATGTGTGGTAAGGAGTTTGAAATCAAATTCTGTAAAAAAAGACCTGTGAAATCCGAAAGGTGCTCTTTTTAATATGGGCCCCTTTGCCCACCTAGGCTGCAAAAAAGTGTCACACATCTGGTATCTCCGTACTCAGGAGAAGGTGGGGAATGTGTTTTGGGGTGTCATTTTATATATACCCATGCTGGGTGAGAGAAATATCTTGGCAAAAGACAACTTTTCCCATTTTTTTATACAAAGTTGTCATTTGACCAAGATATTTATCTCACCCAGCATGGGTATATGTAAAAAGACACCCCAAAACACATTCCTCAACTTCTCCTGAGTACGGGGATACCAGATGTGTGACACTTTTTTGCAGCCTAGGTGGGCAAAGGGGCCCATATTCCAAAGAGCACCTTTCGGATTTCACTCCTCATTTTTTCCTGAATTTGATTTCAAACTCCTTACCACACATTTGGGCCCCTAGAATACCAGGGCAGTATAACTACCCCACAAGTGACCCCATTTTGGAAAGAAGACACCCCAAGGTATTCCGTGAGGGGCATGGCGAGTTCCTAGAATTTTTTATTTTTTGTCACAAGTTAGTGGAAAATGATGATTTTTTTTTTTTTTTTTTTTTTCATACAAAGTCTCATATTCCACAAACTTGTGACAAAAAATAAAAACTTCCATGAACTCACTATGCCCATCAGCGAATACCTTGGGGTCTCTTCTTTCCAAAATGGGGTCACTTGTGGGGTAGTTATACTGCCCTGGCATTCTAGGGGCCCAAATGTGTGGTAAGTAGGTAAATGACCTGTGAAATCCGAAAGGTGCTCTTTGGAATGTGGGCCCCTTTGCCCACCTAGGCTGCAAAAAAGTGTCACACATCTGGTATCTCTGTATTCAGGAGAAGTTGAGGAATGTGTTTTGGGGTGTCTTTTTACATATACCCATGCTGGGTGAGATAAATATCTTGGTCAAATGCCAACTTTGTATAAAAAAATGGGAAAAGTTGTCTTTTGCCAAGATATTTCTCTCACCCAGCATGGGTATATGTAAAATGACACCCCAAAACACATTCCCCAACTTCTCCCGATTACGGAGATACCAGATGTGTGACACTTTTTTGCAGCCGAGGTGGGCAAAGGGGCCCATATTCAAAAGAGCACCTTTCGGATTTCACAGGTCATTTTTTACAGAATTTGATTTCAAACTCCTTACCACACATTTGGGCCCCTAGAATGCCAGGGCAGTATAACTACTCCACAAGTGACCCCATTTTGGAAAGAAGAGACCCCAAGGTATTCGCTGATGGGCATAGTGAGTTCATGGAAGTTTTTATTTTTTGTCACAAGTTAGTGGAATATGAGACTTTGTATGAAAAAAAAAAAAAAAAAAAAATAAGCATTTTCCACTAACTTGTGACAAAAAATAAAAAATTCTAGGAACTCGCCATGCCCCTCACGGAATACCTTGGGGTGTCTTCTTTCCAAAATGGGGTCACTTGTGGGGTAGTTATACTGCCCTGGCATTTTCCAGGGGCCCTAATGTGTGGTAAGTAGGTAAATGACCTGTGAAATCCTAAAGGTGCTCTTTGGAATATGGGCCCCTTTGCCCACCTAGGCTGCAAAAAAGTGTCACACATGTGGTATCGCCGTATTCAGGAGAAGTTGGGGAATGTGTTTTGGGGTGTCATTTTACATATACCCATGCTGGGTGAGAGAAATATCTTGGCAAAAGACAACTTTTCCCATTTTTTTATACAAAGTTGGCATTTGACCAAGATATTTCTCTCACCCAGCATGGGTATATGTAAAATGACACCCCAAAACACATTCCCCAACTTCTCCTGAGTACGGCGATACCAGATGTGTGACACTTTTTTGCAGCCTAGATGCGCAAAGGTGCCCAAATTCCTTTTAGGAGGGCATTTTTAGACATTTGGATACCAGACTTCTTCTCACGCTTTGGGGCCCCTAGAATGCCAGGGCAGTATAAATACCCCACATGTGACCCCATTTTGGAAAGAAGACACCCCAAGGTATTCAATGAGGGGCATGGCGAGTTCATAGAAAAATTTTTTTTTTGGCACAAGTTAGCGGAAATTGATATTTTTAATTTTTTTCTCACAAAGTCTCCCGTTCCGCTAACTTGGGACAAAAATTTCAATCTTTCATGGACTCAATATGCCCCTCACGGAATACCTGGGGGTGTCTTCTTTCCGAAATGGGGTCACATGTGGGGTATTTATACTGCCCTGGCATTCTAGGGGCCCTAAAGCGTGAGAAGAAGTCTGGAATATAAATGTCTAAAAAATTTTACGCATTTGGATTCCGTGAGGGGTATGGTGAGTTCATGTGAGATTTTATTTTTTGACACAAGTTAGTGGAATATGAGACTTTGTAAGAAAAAAAAAAAAAAATTCCGCTAACTTGGGCCAAAAAAATATCTGAATGGAGCCTTACAGAGGGGTGATCAATGACAGGGGGGTGATCAATGACAGGGGGGTGATCAATGACAGGGGGGTGATCAATGACAGGGGGGTGATCAATGACAGGGGGGTGATCAATGACAGGGGGGTGATCAGGGAGTCTATATGGGGTGATAACCACAGTCATTGATCACGCCCGTGTAAGGCTTCATTCAGACGTCCGGATGCGTTTTGCGGATCCGATCCATCTATCAGTGCATCCGTAAAAATCATGCGGACATCTGAATGGAGCTTTACAGGGGGGTAATCAATGACAGGGGGGTAATCAGGGAGTCTATATGGGGTGATCACCACAGTCATTGATCACGCCCCTGTAAGGCTTCATTCAGACGTCCGGATGCGTTTTGCGGATCCGATCCATCTATCAGTGCATCCGTAAAAATCATGCGGACATCTGAATGGAGCTTTACAGGGGGGTAATCAATGACAGGGGGGTAATCAATGACAGGGGGGTGATCAGGGAGTCTATATGGGGTGATCACCACAGTCATTGATCATGCCCCTGTAAGGCTTCATTCAGACGTCCGGATGCGTTTTGCGGATCCGATCCATCTATCAGTGCATCCGTAAAAATCATGCGGACATCTGAATGGAGCTTTACAGGGGGGTAATCAATGACAGGGGGGTGATCACCACAGTCATTGATCATGCCCCTGTAAGGCTTCATTCAGACGTCCGGATGCGTTTTGCGGATCGGATCCATCTATCAGTGCATCCGTAAAAATCATGCGGACATCTGAATGGAGCTTTACAGGGGGGTGATCAGGGAGTCTATATGGGGTGATCACCACAGTCATTGATCATGCCCCTGTAAGGCTTCATTCAGACGTCCGGATGCGTTTTGCGGATCCGATCCATCTATCAGTGCATCCGTAAAAATCATGCGGACATCTGAATGGAGCTTTACAGGGGGTTGATCAATGACAGGGGTGTAATCAATGACAGGGGGGTGATCAGGGAGTCTATATGGGGTGATCACCACAGTCATTGATCATGCCCCTGTAAGGCTTCATTCAGACGTCCGGATGCGTTTTGCGGATCCGATCCATCTATCAGTGCATCCGTAAAAATCATGCGGACATCTGAATGGAGCTTTACAGGGGGGTAATCAATGACAGGGGGGTGATCACCACAGTCATTGATCATGCCCCTGTAAGGCTTCATTCAGACGACCGGATGCGTTTTGCGGATCCGATCCATCTATCAGTGCATCCGTAAAAATCATGCGGACATCTGAATGGAGCTTTACAGGGGGGTAATCAATGACAGGGGGGTAATCAATGACAGGGGGGTGATCAGGGAGTCTATATGGGGTGATCACCACAGTCATTGATCATGCCCCTGTAAGGCTTCATTCAGACGTCCGGATGCGTTTTGCGGATCCGATCCATCTATCAGTGGATCCGTAAAAATCATGCGGACGTCTGAATGGAGCTTTACAGGGGGTTGATCAATGACAGGGGGGTAATCAATGACAGGGGGGTGATCAGGGAGTCTATATGGGGTGATCAGGGGTGATTAGGGGTGATCAGGGGCTAATAAGGGGTTAATAAGTGACGGGGGGGGGTGTAGTGTAGTGTAGTGGTGCTTGGTGCTACTTTACTGAGCTACCTGTGTCCTCTGGTGGTCGATCTAAACAAAGGGGACCACCAGAGGACCAGGTAGCAGGTATATTAGACGCTGTTATCAAAACAACGTCTAATATACCTGTTAGGGGTTAAAAAAAACACATCTCCAGCCTGCCAGCGAACGATCGCCGCTGGCAGGCTGGAGATCAACTCTCTTACCTTCCGTTCCTGTGAGCGCGCGCGCCTGTGTGCGCGCGTTCACAGGAAGTCTCGCGTCTCGCGAGATGACGCGTATATGCGTGACTGTGCGCAGCGCTGCCACCTCCGGAACGCGATCCTGCGTTAGGCGGTCCGGAGGTGGTTAAAGGGTTTGTCTAGTGTTAGATAAATCACTACCAATATTCTATACATTTGACCGTTTTCAAGACTGCTGTGTGCTGTCAGTGGCTAAAAAACTATCCTCAGGATAGGTCATCAATGTCAGATCCCTGGTGTTCCACCTTGTGGCACCCCACTAATGAGCTGTTTGGAAGGACTGCAGCATTAGGATGAGCATTGCGGTCTCCTCACAGCATACCAAGTACAGCGCCATGCATTGTATAGTGGATGTGCTTGGTATTGCATCCCAGGCCCATTCCTGAGGACAGTCCATCAATATTGTACTCTCGGAAAAACCCTGTAACATATGTTCATTCATTTATGTTCTTGGTTAAATATTGTGGACATTATCCTGTTCCATGGTGGTCTAAAGCAGTTAACAGGAAATGGCCTTGAAAGTGTCTAAGGGTCCTCACACACATGAATTTGGTTCCGTCATTCTTTTTACCAGTAAAAAAAAACACTAGAATAAGTTCTTGCAATTTTTTGGACTGCCTGCATTTTTTGTGCCGTTACAGTGATAACTCTGAGTACAGATAATGTAGTAGATGTTTCCTGCAGTTCTATGTAACACCACAGATAACACAGTGATAACTCTCTGAATACAGATAATGTAGCAGATGTTCATAGCTCTCAACTTTTAAAAAGCCAAAGGACAGCCATTATCGGCGGCACGTGTAGCAAATTTCTTCAACACCAAGCTATGCCTCTAACCCTGCTTAGTGTCTATCTATACATTTCCCAATTCCATTTGGGCCCAACAACGTTGAATTCCCTCTTATAGTAGAATGCCTCCTTTAGTGGTCCCTTACAGTAGTGCTGGCCCCTGAATTGTCAATAATATTTAAAAAATAACACTCGTCCTGTTCCTTGGGCGACTAGAACACACATGACGGCACCTTTGCCCTCAACTGTCTCTGCATCCTAAAAATGCAGAGATAGGTAAGATGAAGACATGCCACAGCCCGCCCGGAAAGGCAGGACAGCCACCGAACACAGAGACTGTCCTGCCGGATCTAGGGCAGTACAAGTACAGACAATTTAATATATATCACCTGCAGTCCTAAGTAACACCACAGATAACACAGTGATGGGTCTCTGAGTACAGAAAATGTAGTAGTGTTACCTGCAGTCCTATGTAAAACCACAGATAACACTAGTGAAGATCTTGTGGTAGTGTTACCTGCAGTCCTTAGTGTGCCTCCCTTTGTCTTTCCAATGGGACTTCATGCTGGGGGGCGATGCCTCCTTCTCCTTTTTCTTGCCCCACACAGAACGTCCTGATGTAGCTGCGTCAGGACGTAGGAACGCTGTAAGCAGGGAGACACACACACACACAAGGAAACACGCTGGGACACATGCAGGGACACACACACAGGCACACACACACACACACACACACAGAGACACAAACGCACACATAGGGATACACACACAGGAACACACACAGTGGCACACATGCAAGGCCACACACAGGGACACACACACATAGGGACACACACACACAGGGACACACACACAGAGACAAGTGCACAGGGACACACACACAGGGACACACACACAGGGACACACACACAGACAAGTGTACAGGGACACATACACAGGGACACACACACACACACACACACACACACACACACAGACAGATGCACAGGGACACACACACACATAGTGGCACACACACCCACACACAGACAGGTGCACAGGGACACACAGACATAGTGGGGCACACACTCCCTCTCTGGCCTCTGCACAATATTTCAGCTAGGACTCACTGAACTCCTTAAGTGCTCCTCACTTTAACTACAGGAAAACAGCTCTCTGCTCCTCTGGCTCCTTCCCCACAAGTCTGGTCACATGGGCAATTATATCAGCATGTCCTTAGCCCACTAGGAAATAGCATCTAACCTGTGGGCATTCTGTTCTGAGCTCATCCTGGCAGTGCACACAGTGAAAATTGTGTGCATTGTTGGGGTAAGCCACCATGGCATTTTGTTGAAGACGGGGTCATGGGCTATGGCAGTGAGTGGGCCTACAGAGGCCCTGAGTGGGAACACTATGGAAGCTGTGCGGCCGCGCGGCCATGCAGATTGAAAAGGAACACTACCTAGCAGTAGTCTGGGTGATGGAAGTCTTAGCCGTAGTTCCTCACTTCACAGCAGTGTCTCTAATAATGGTTGTATCTGTTCACTCTGCTGTCTGTCTTCTCAAGGATTTATAATGCTGTTCTCTCTAGAGAATCCTTCTTAGGAGCAGGAGCTCCGCAGTGTACTTCCTCTCTTTTCTGTTTTTGCACATGAACTCCACTTCCTGGCAGGGCATAGAATTGGACCACTCCTACCAGGTGGGGAGAAACAGGACGGTTAGCCCTGTTCCTCAGCAACCATCTGCCATCCATTCCTTGCTGGAATAAACAGCCAGAAATATACACAATATATCACAATACATAGCAACATAAAATAATGACTATATACCATACTGTATTACTCCCGGGTCTGGGGTATTACACATGTACTCCATTTTTTGGTGTGTATGATAGGAGAATTCTGGTGCATTGTCATTAGTAAATCACCCTTTGGTGCTCACAAAAAAGCGTCTCCTTTACCTATTGGTAAATTAAGCTCTTGTTGACAAAAAACATTACTTAAAACAACATGGCTGAGAAGTTGTCATGTGTTACTCATATTTTTCCTGGTATTATTAATATTTTATTCATTGAATACATTTAAATGCCATTGAAAATTCAGTTTGAAATCCTGTCTCTAAGCAATACGCAACACCTTGTGTACAACTGAGTCTGAATTCTACTCTCCCAAGGCTCAAAGTTACCTGCAGTTTAGGCAAATGAGATCGAAAGCTCTTACATAATTTACAAATGGAAAAAGCAGAAATGTATACTTCCTCCAAATGAAGCTGAAATATTGATATATTGATTTAGGGAGCTGGAGTACCTGTCTACTAGGTAGAGCAGTGGTATATCACACCCAAAAATTGGTGAATTTCACCCAGAAATGTAACAGACAAATTAGTGAATTTTTTTTTAACCTGTCTACTAGGTATAGCAGTGGTATATCACACCCAAAAATTGCTGAATTTCACCTGAAAATGTAACAGACAAATTAGTGTTTTTTTTTTACCTGTCTACTAGGTATATCACACCCAAAAATTGCTGAATTTCACCCGAAAATTTAACAGACAAATTAGTAAAATGACATAAAATAAAATACGTACAAATAAAAAATAAAAACTTGATTTATGAGGGTGAGGTCCATATGGAGTAGGAGTTTGAGGAGGCGGTGGAAGTAGCGGTGTAGGTGGAAGCAGCGGTGGAGGAGGACGAGGTAGCCAACACTGGTTTTTGGTTTTTATTTTTTTATTAGGGTACACTCCAAAAGAGTGTGAAATATCCAATATACAAGAATGAGCAATTGCACAGTAGTATAACAATGGCTGATTAAGGCCGGTCTATTCTGCACAAGGTACGGAAAAGTCCTGTGGGATCCATGCCTGATTCATTTTAATGAACGTGAGCTTATCCACATTGGCTGTGGACAGGCGGCTGCGCTTGTCTGTGATGACGCCCCCTGCCGTGCTAAACACACGTTCAGATAATACACTGGCTGCAGGGCAGGCCAGCACTTCCAAGGCTTAAAGGGCAAGCTCAGGCCATGTGCCCAATTTGGAGACCCAGAAGTTGAAGGGGGCAGACCCCATCATTCAGTACGTATAGGCTTGTGCACAAATACTGCTCCACCATGTTGGTGAAATGCTGCCTCCTGCTAAGACGTTCCATATCAGCTGGTGGTGCTGCTTGTTGTGGCGTGCTGACAAAGCTTTTCCACATTTCGGCCATCCTAACCCTGCCTTTTGAGGTCCTGGCGGTGCCCCAGCTGCGTTGGCGACCTCTTCCTCCTCCTCTGCCTTCGCCTTGTGCTTCCACTGTGCCCCCGCTGTCAGGTGGGAATGCCACCAGCAGCGCGTCTACCAGCGTGCGCTTGTACTCGCGCATCTTACGATCATGCTCCAGTGAGGGAATTAAGGATGGTACGTTGTCCTTGTAACGGGGATCCAGCAGCGTGGCCACCCAGTAATCAGCACAAGTCAGAATGTGGGCAACTCGGTGGTCATTGCGGAGACACTGCAGCATGTAATCGCAAATGTGTGTCAGGCTGCCCTGAGGCAACGAAAAGCTGTCCTCCA
This sequence comes from Bufo bufo, assembly GCF_905171765.1. Lineage (NCBI taxonomy): Eukaryota > Metazoa > Chordata > Amphibia > Anura > Bufonidae > Bufo > Bufo bufo. The sequence continues at coordinate 55,928,362 of NC_053395.1, forward strand.
TGGGAGGTGTATCGTCTGTGTCCTCTGTATCCCCCCAGCTACGCACCAGTGATGGCCATGAGCTGGTTTGGGTGCCACCCTGCTGTGAACATGGTTCCTCCTCCATCTCCTCCTCCTCATCCTCCATCTAGTCATCCTCCAGAACTGTGCCCTGGCTGGACAATTGTGTACCTGCCGTTTGTGGGTGCAGGAACCCACCCTCGGAGCCCCTTGTGAATGACTGGCCGGAAAACCCTATGAAATGATCCCTCTTCCTCCTCCTTCTCCTGTGCCACATCCTCTTCCATCATCTCCAGCAGTGTTTTTTCAAGGAGGCAGAGAAGTGGGATAGTAATGCTGAGAATGGCGTTATCAGCACTGGCCATGTTGGTGGAGTACTCAAAACAGCGCAACAAGGAACACAGGTCTCGCATGGAGGCCCAGTCATTGGTGGTGAAGTGGTGCTGTTCCGCAGGGCGACTCACCCGTGCGTGCTACTGAAACTCCCCTATCGCTTGCTGCTGCACGCACAGTCTGGCCAGCATGTGCAAGGTGGAGTTCCACCTTCTGGGCACGTCGCATATGCGGCGGTGAGCGGGAAGGCGAAGTTATGCTGCAGCGCTGACAGGCGAGCAGCAGCAGGGTGAGAACGCAGAAAGCGTGCACAGACTGCATGCACTTTATGCAGCAGCTCTGACATATCTGGGTAATTTTTAAGGAGCTTCTGCACCACCAATTTCAGCACATGCGCCAGGCAAGGGATGTGCGTCAAACTGGCTAGTCCTAGAGCTGCTACAAGATTTCGCCCATTATCGCACACCACCAGGCTGGGCTTGAGTCTCACTGGCACCAACCACTCATCGGTCTGTTGTTCAAGGCCACAGCGCGGTGTGGGGTTTGTTCCCCAAACAGATACGTTTTAAAACTGCCTGCTGTCGTTTACCCCTGGCTGTGCTGAAGTTGGTGGTGAAGGTGTTACGCTGATGGGATAAGGAGGCGGTAGAGGATGAGGAAGCGGAGTAGGAAGCAACAGGAGGCAAACTGAAGTGCCCTGCAATCCTCAGTGGTGAAAGGACATGCGGCAAACTGCTATCCGTCTCAGGCCCAGCCGCCACTGCATTTACCCAGTGTGCTGTTATGGAATGACAGCATTTCAAAGGCCAGTAATTTTGAAATGCTGGCATTCAGGGCCAGGGATCGCGGGTGGGTAGGGGGGCACTTCCTCTTCCGCTCCAGTGTTTGGGAGATGGAGAGCTGAACGCTTCCGTGGGACATTGTGGAGATGCTTGGTGACCCAGGTGGTGGTGTTGCTGGCAGATCCTCTGTTTGCGGGGTGGCAGGTGCCACTGTCACTCCAGAGGTAGATGAAGAGGCCGAGACTGAAGCAGAAGAGGAAGCAGGAGGAGCCAGAGACCTTTCTTTGTTTTTGAGGTATCTACTCCACTGCAGCTCGTGCTTTGCACTTAGATGCCTGGTCATGCAGGTTGTGCTCAGGTTGAGAATGTTTATGCCTCGCTTCAGGCTCTGATTGCACAGCGTGCAAACCACTCGTGTCTTGTCGTCAGCATATTGTCTGAAGAACTGCCACACCAGGGAACTCCTTGGAGCTGGCTTTGGTGTGCTCAGTCCCTTACTGCGGTGGGCAGTAGCAGGCGTCCTGTCTAGGGGATGGCCGCTCCGCTTTTGCACCCTGCTCCCTCTTCTGCTGTGCTGGTGGCTCTGTGCGACCACCGCCTCTTCCCCTGAACTACACAGGTCACTCACATGACCTTGATTCCATGTGGGGTCGAGGACCTCATCGTCCTCCACATCATCTTCCACCCAGTCTTCACCCCTGCCCTCCTTGTTGGTCTGCACACTTTCGAAAGCCACAACATTTGGCACCTGTGTTTCGTTATCATCCGAGACATGCTACGATGGTCCTCCCATGTACTCATCTTGAAACATAAGTGGTTGGTCATCGGTGCACTCAATCTCTTCCACTTCTGGGGCAGGGTTAGGTGGATGGCCCTTGGAAACCCTGTTAACAGAGTCATCAAAAAGCAGAAGAGACTGCTGCATGACTTGGGGCTCAGACTGCTTGGCGTCAAGAGGGTGAGGTGAAAGACTGATAGACATCATCTGCAGGTGCCAACTCTGATCTTTCAGCAGGAGACTGGGTGGGAGACAATGTGAAGGAACTGGAGGCACTGTCAGCAACCCAATCTACTATTGCCTGTACTTGTCTACTAGGCCCGACCAAATTTTGCTGAAGGTTCTGTCGCCTACTTGCACCTGAGGAAGGGGTTTCACTTGTGCGTGTAGCTGGCACAGATCGACCAATTCCTCTCCTTGCAACAGGAGCTCCACCAGCAGCACCACGACCAGGGCCACGTCCCTTATTTGACTCTCTCATCATATTTCTCAAATTTAGGATCTTGCCCAAAATGGGTGTTTTTTTAATAACAGAATAGAACAGTATCTAACGTGTGTATCTCACAATGACATATGCAGCAAAATTATTTTTTTTTGCCCTAAATGTGTGTTTTTTTTTAAAACAGAATATGACAGCAGTATATAACGCTTGAATTTCACACGTACAGATGCAGACAAGGCCGCAAATTAAGTATTTTGCCCATAATGGGTGTTTATTTAATACCAGAATAGCACAGCAGTATGTAAAGGGTGTATCTCACAATGACAGATGCAACGAAGGCTGCAAAATTAAGATTTTTGCCCTAAATGGGTGTTTTTTAATAGCAGAATAGAACAAAACAACAGTATCTAAAGGGTGTATCTCACAATGACATATGCAGCAAAGGCTGCAAAATAAAAAAAATTGCCCCAAATGGGTGTTTTTTTTAATAGCAGAATAGAACAGTATATAAAGGGTGTATCTCACACGTACAGATGCAGATAAGGCCACAAATTAGGATTTTTGCCCAAAATTATTTGGTACCAAAATACCACAGCAGGATGTAAAGGGTGTATCTCACAATGACATATGCAGCAAAGGCTGCAAAATTAACATTTCTGCCCTAAATAGGTGTTTTTTTTTCTAATAGCAGAATAAAACAACAGTATCTAAAAGGTGTATCTCACATGTACAGACGCAGACAAGGCTGCAAAATTAAGATTTTTACCCTAGATGTGTGTTTTTTTAAATACCAGAATATGACAGCAGTATATAACGCTTGAATTTCACACGTACAGATGCAGACAAGGCTGCAAATTAAGTATTTTGCCCAAAATGGGTGTTTTTTTAATACCAGAATAGCAGAGCAGTATCTAAAGAGTGTGTATCTCACACTGACAGATGCAGACAAGGCCGCAAATTAAGTATTTTTCCCTAAATGGGTGTTTTTTAAAACCCAGAAAATTATAGCTGTATTTCTAGCTTAAATTGCACACTGACTAATGCGGCAGAGGCCTCAGATGGAGAGTACTGCAAAAAAATGGGTGTTTTTTAAAACCCAGAAAATTATTGAAGTATTTAAAGGGACACTGACAGGCCCAATAAGCATATTTAGGTATATATATGACAGTACAGGTCTTATAAAGTGTATTAGAATCATCTAAGTATCCTCCCTGTCCACCTTATAAATACAGTAAAATGAAGTTTTATAACCTGCTTGAATCGTCTTCAATCTGCCCAAGGGGCGGCGTTTCATCTCCACTTGCGCCCAGCCAGCCTCGCCCCAACTGCCGTTTGAAGCGCCGCCCAGCTCATCAATATTCACTTCGCTGGGTGGCTACTAGTGTCCCCGACGCAAGATCCTCACTGGCCGGGATCACATCGCGCCTGCGCACAGTCTGCATCTCAGAGGCCGATGCAGCCTCTGCTTTAGGCGCATGCGCCGGGTACAGTTCATAGCAGCGCTTCAGAGCGCTGCTCTGTTACATCTCAAAAGGGGTTAATTAGTGCACAGGCGCGATATGATTAGTGCGCCGCCCAGCGAAGTGAATATTGATGAGCTGGGCGGCGCTTCAAACGGCAGTTGGGGCGAGGCTGGCTTGGCGCAAGTGGAGATGAAACGCCGCCCCTTGGGCAGATTGAACACAATTCAAGCAGGTTATAAAACTTCATTTTACTGTATTTATAAGGTGGACAGGGGGGATACTTAGATGATTCTAATACACTTTATAAGACCTGTACTGTGTGGGGGGTTAGCTCTTCTCCGGGGGTGATTCACACAAATATCGTCGCCAGACACCAAGTTTCTGGTCCAAACATCACTTTATTTGGCTCCTCAGCAATCCAAACATAAATGGTACAAAATAAACACCTGCCCGGCTGGGCTCTAACTAAACATATAATATCCTGACTCACCTAAAGTCACAGTTCACACCCTGTGAACACATGCGGCTTTGTCAGCCAATGTCCCACAGCCTCCTGGCTGTACAGAGCACAGTACGCCCACTGTCTCCAGTTCAGTATTTCTTGTGGGGGATTGGGGCTCAGTAGTCTGCCTGACTATAGCCCTGCGACCCTCCCAGGCGTCGCTGCGTCCCCCAACTTCAGGCTATCTCCCAGCCTTGTGGTCCCTCAGCCTTGCCCAGCTGAGACCACACAGGCAGAGCCTCCAGGCCTCTGTCCACAGGTAACACACACTCCCTTTCTGACACTCTGGGAGGTGCCTTATGCCAGGCTGATTACCTCCAGCTTCTCTCACCTGTGGTGGAACAGGGGTGTGGACCGCACTATCCACCCCTTCCTTGCCTCTAACCTGAGTGAGACCTGTCACTGTCTCACAACTGTCATATATATACCTAAATATGCTTATTGGGCCAGTCAGTGTCCCTTTAAAGCTTGTTTTAACAATAACAGATGTAGCAAAGGCTGCAATATTAAGTACTTTGCAAAAAAAAAGTTTTTTTTTTTAATAGCAGAATATGACATCAGTATATAACGCTTGAATTTCACACTGACAGATTCAGACAAGGCTGCAAATTAAGTATTTTGCCCAAAATGTTTTTTTTTTTTAAATAACAGAATATGACAGCAGTATATAACGCTTGAATTTCACACGCGCAGACGCAGCAAGGGCTGTAAAATTTTGTATTTTGCCCAAAAAGGGTGTTTTTTAAAACCCAGAAAATTATAGCTGTATTTCTAGCTTAAATTGCACACTGACTAATGCGGCAGAGGCCCCAGATGGAGGGTATTGCAAAAAAATGGGTGTTTTTTAAAACCCAGACAATTATTCAAGTATTTAAAGCTTGTTTTAACAATAACAGATGAAGCAAAGGCTGCAATATTAAATACTTTGCCCAAAAAGTTTTTTTTTTTTTTAACAGAATATGACAGCAGTATATAACACTTGAATTTCACAGCGTCAGGCAAGGCCGCAAATTACGTATTTTGCCCAAAATGGGTGTTTTTTTAATAACAGAATACGACAGCAGTATATAACGCTAGGATTTCAGACACGTACAGATGCAGCAAAAAGGGTGTTTTTTAAAACCCCAAAAAATAAAACTGTATTTATAGCTTAAATTGCACACTGACTAATGCGGCAGAGGCCCAAGATGGAGGTTATTGCCAAAAATGGGTGTTTTTTAAAAGCCATAAAATTATTGAAGTATTTCAAGCTTGTTTTTAACAATCACAGATGCAGCAAAGGCTGCAATATTAAGTATTTTGCCCAAAATAGGCATTTATTTACTAACAGACTATGACAGAAGTATATAACGCTTGAATTTCACACGTACAGATGCAGCAAGGGCTGTAAAATTTAGTATTTTGCCCAAAAAGGGTGTTTTTTAAAACCCCAAAAATTATAGCTGTATTTCTAGCTTAAATTTCACACTGACTAATGCTGCAAAGGCACCAAATGTAGGATATTGCCAAAAATGGGTGTTTTTTTAAACCAGATTATTATTGCAGTATTTCAAGCTTGGATTTCAATGTCACAAAAGCACATATGCAGTGCTGTTGCACTGAGCTTGCATAAAATGGCCGCCGCCGCCCACCTAACTAACAGACGGATAAAAGTTCTTTTTTTCTGTCACTGGGTTCAGGGCAGAGTAAAAAGATTGTGCACTGCACCCACACAACTAAATCTATGTAGATCGCTGAGTTCAATTGCAGTTCTGATTAAAGTTTCTTTCCTATTCTTTCTCTCACAGCAGCAGCATCCTCTCCCTACACTAGTAACAGCAGAGTAACGTGCAGTGCTACGTGACTCCAGCTTATATAGAGGCTAGGTCACATGTGTAGTGTACGGGGACTGTAATACCCGTCACTACCAAAGTGTCACTTGGTGTGCTGTCGTCCCTCCTAATTATGGGGAAGTTGTTATATGTCAGTTTTATAAAATGTCATGTAATGCAATGCTATGTGTTTCCCTGTTACTATGACACTTGCATGTACAGGCCTGCTAGGGGTGTCATTCCAGCTTCTAGTCATTAGAGGGAGCTAGGGAGCCCTAGTTTATATAAGGCCCAGTCAGGGAAGTAGAAGGCAGACGGAGTCTAGTGTCTGTAATCTACAGTTGGAGATTAGACAATGTCAGAGACAAGTCCAGGCCTGAAGCCTGCTGTCCAGGAGAAGATTCCCTCCTGAATTCCCATATGCAGAAACAGGAATATCTTAGCTCAAGAGCCTGAGGAAGCCGAGAGAGACAGAGGCAAAGTGCAGAGAAGCAAGAGGTACTAAAAGTAACAGAGGAGGTACTTTCAAAAGCTACAGCCAAGGATATAAAGCCAGAACTAGGTTATTGGGCCTTGGTGAAGAATTGCTATATTCCAGGATCAGACAGAAATAGAGTGTAAGCTCCTGTACTGCAAGTCCTGTGTTTAACACTCTGTAATCACCTTGCTCAAGCTGTAATTGCCTGCATCAACCGTATTGCAAAATCGACTGTATGCCAAGGAATTGCGATTCCAATATTGTCTCTGCATGAAAACTACTAAAGTTGGAGTTCTGTTTTAATACCACGTGTTCCTCAATTTATTCCTGCTATCCGCAAACGGCGTGCCACCGTTTACTTGGCACTGGCGTCACGAACTATCTATACCATCACCTGCCCTTGCAGAGAGTCAGCCGTACCAGGTTAGTGTATATTGCACTACATCACCCAGAAACACCTATTGCACACAACTTGAGTACGCTGCACCTCTCTTTTGGCGTCACGAACAGGATACGCACGCTTTCTAGTGCAAGAAGCGTGAACTTTGTGCCTTATACAGTTGCCCTGTGACCAAAGTGACAATTTGCCTGTTTTATTCAAGTGGACTTTGTGGACTGAAAATCATACCCAAAGTGTACCAAAAACCTCTAAAAAGCGCTGTGCAGTATTGCGCTACACAGAGGAAGAAAATCGCCACATTGGAGTGTGGTTTTGTGGACTTTTTACAATCCTGCTTGCTGTCAGTGAACAGACAGCGTTTCTTGCTAAAAATGGCCGCTGAGCTTGCTGAATTTACTGCTGCGTCATCTTCATCCCGAAAAGGCGGGAAAAATTGGCGCCTTTCTGAGGAAAAAGCGGGAAGGAGTTCAAGGCCAGGCGCCACTGCTTATCTGGACATTTGCATGTCTGCCAGCATGGACACCGCCTTCCATATACTGGAATACCTGGGGGGTGGCCTCCCAGTGCAATGGGAGGAGCTGGCTGCTTTAATTTATGTGACCCTATCACTCTCCTCAGAAGGATCGAGCATATTGAAAAGTGAGCATCATTGTGCTGCAATGTCGACGCCTGAAATACCGCAAGTGCCTGATGTTGGTGTAGAGCCAGAGGAGGCTCCACCGGCCTACGCTCCGGGACCGGAGCAACCCGCCTGCCGCCCAAGGGAGAAAGAACCCGAGCCCTACTATGGCTCGTGGAGAGACTTTTTCCAACCATCTTTCAAATGGTCCTCCCTGATGGCGGAGATCCGAGAGGCCGCTATAAAGCGGAATACAAAGACCAAAATCCTCTATGAGGAACTAACTAAGACAATACATGAGAAGCATACGTACACCCAACCCCGCCTGGAAAGGAGAAAGGGAGTGGTGCTGTCATTTGACAAATCCCGTGGCTACGGGTTCATCCAAGACTATCTTACTGGCAGAGACCTCTATGTGAATCGAAGGTCTGTCAAAAGAGACTACCTCCCTTCTTACCAGCATAGCCTCCGCGAGGGAGAGGAAGTGGAATACACCCCTGCCGAGAGCCTGCGAGGCCCTTATGCGACTGCTGTGACCCGTCCCAAACGAGCACCTGAGGACTGGGAGGCAGAAGAAGGAGAAGACTACTCTGGCTGCGAGCGGGAACCTGAACGCTCTCCAGAGCCGGCCCATCACGCCTTTCAGGAGCGGAGCTCCTTCATTGGGCCTAATGTCTTCTGGCAGCCAACCGTGTTGGAGAAATGGGTGAGCCTCTATCCTTCCCCCGAGCTGCCTCGTCGGGAGAAGACCATATCAGAGCTGGAACAGTTAAAAGGACTTCAAAATACCTTTAAGAACATCCGGATGGGTCGGAGACCAGACGCATCGCCAGAATCTGCAGAGGCCGAGTCCGCACCATCGGTGACTGTACCTGCGCCGGCGGCGCCAGCAGATGACAGCGACTCCGACACAGAGCATCGGTGAGCAGATCGTCCGGCTGGAGGAGAAGTTGCGGGAGTTGCGCAAGATACACACCGCCAGGATCCGGACACCGCCAAGGAAGGATGAGGTAAGGGTGCCTGTCACCACCCGTAGACTGCCTTCTGTTGCCACCGCTCCGTCAGTGCCCCAGACCGGACCCGCGATTGCCGTAAACTGCTGCACCCAGAGCGCCGGACCGCTTGCTGCGGCGGTGCCAAGCACGTTACACCCTGCAGTGATCATGCCAGGACCGGCACGGTCCACCAGAGGGTTCACCCCTAGGCCTATGGGGCCAATACCTATTAGGGGCCCCTTTACTCTACAGCTGCCCCCTGACACTGTTATGTGGGCACACCCTCCTGTAGAAGAATACTACAGACGATACCTGCCAGCGGAGCCAAGTGGTTATGATATGCCACTCTAATCAGCCTGCTAGGCCTTTGATTTATTTCCTCAATGAATGAGGGTATTAACCCTTCCAGGACAGGAGTCCTACGTTTCTGGTCCTTTGTTGCGGCTGCCAGTTTGTCCACGGCTCAGTGGTAGGTGTTGACCACTGAAATCACAAAGTCAGCAAGGCCACGTTTGTTTCCAGGATCTCCTGCCTGCTTTTGCTATCCCACGCCAAGTTGTGCCTGTTCCTTTAGTTGCACCTTTTACCCTTCACCCCCTTTTCAGGTTGATCAGGGGTATTACAGCACTTGTCTTTGCTGTCCTTTTATTGTGCAACTTCATACTAAGAAACCGTGCCCGGAGACAGACTCAAAAGTACCTGAGCCTCTGAGATTCTTACTCTTTTAAAAGTATTGTGCCCAGGGATGGACTCCACTGCATGAGAGCCTCTGTGATTTAATAAGAAATAACCTGGGTACGGACTCATGTTTGTTCTTTGAGCCTCCAAGAACTTTTATACTGTTTTATCCATTTTGCTGTTCTATTATGGACTTATTCATTGTCATGGACTATCCTGGTTATAATGTTACGCTGTGCCAGGTCAGCGCCCCCGTTCCATTCACTATCCTGAGAGAAGAGAACGACGCCCCTTGTCACTACCCTTCACTTTTGCCAATTGGACCTGATGTAAATGTAAATGCAGATGAATTACATGTATGTATGCCTGCATGTCTCTATTTTCTATTTCAGGTAGAGATTCCAGTTGGGCGACCCATGATGGAGTACGAGGTCGTACTCAGCTTAAAGCAGTGGGGTATGTAGTGTACGGGGACTGTAATACCCGTCACTACCAAAGTGTCACTTGGTGTGCTGTCGTCCCTCCTAATTATGGGGAAGTTGTTATATGTCAGTTTTATAAAATGTCATGTAATGCAATGCTATGTGTTTCCCTGTTACTATGACACTTGCATGTACAGGCCTGCTAGGGGTGTCATTCCAGCTTCTAGTCATTAGAGGGAGCTAGGGAGCCCTAGTTTATATAAGGCCCAGTCAGGGAAGTAGAAGGCAGACGGAGTCTAGTGTCTGTAATCTACAGTTGGAGATTAGACAATGTCAGAGACAAGTCCAGGCCTGAAGCCTGCTGTCCAGGAGAAGATTCCCTCCTGAATTCCCATATGCAGAAACAGGAATATCTTAGCTCAAGAGCCTGAGGAAGCCGAGAGAGACAGAGGCAAAGTGCAGAGAAGCAAGAGGTACTAAAAGTAACAGAGGAGGTACTTTCTAAAGCTATAGCCAAGGATATAAAGCCAGAACTAGGTTATTGGGCCTTGGTGAAGAATTGCTATATTCCAGGATCAGACAGAAATAGAGTGTAAGCTCCTGTACTGCAAGTCCTGTGTTTAACACTCTGTAATCACCTTGCTCAAGCTGTAATTGCCTGCATCAACCGTATTGCAAAATCGACTTTATGCCAAGGAATTGCGATTCCAATATTGTCTCTGCATGAAAACTACTAAAGTTGGAGTTCTGTTTTAATACCACGTGTTCCTCAATTTATTCCTGCTATCCGCAAACGGCGTGCCACCGTTTACTTGGCACTGGCGTCATGAACTATCTATACTATCACCTGCCCTTGCAGAGAGTCAGCCGTACCAGGTTAGTGTATATTGCACTACATCACCCAGAAACACCTATTGCACACAACTTGAGTACGCTGCACATGCTGTACTGGCCAATCACAGCCATGCCATTAGTAGGCATGGCTGTGATGACTTCTAAGGGCACAGAGTTAAACGCTTGTCAAAAAGCGCCAAGAAATCGCCGAACACCAAACCCAAACTTTTACTAAAATGTTCGGGTTCGGGTCCAGGGTCCAAAAATCCTAAAGTTTGGTACGAACCCGAACTCTACAGTTCGGGTTCGCTCAACCCTAGCTTCCACCAAATATCAATTGAGGCCTGCGATACACTGACTTCTACAGAATACTGATTGAGGGGTGCGATATACCTGCTTCCACCAAATATTGATTATGGGGTTCTATATACCTGTATCCACAAAATACCGATTGAGAGGTGCGATATACCTGCTTCTATAAAATACTGATTAGGGGTTTCTATATACCTGCTTCCACAAAATACTGATTGAAGTGTGCGATATAACTGCTTCAACAAAATACTGTTTGAGGGGTGTGATATACCTGCTTCTATCAAATATCGATTGAGGCCTGCGATACACTGGCTTCTACAAAATACTGATTGAGGGGTGCGATATACCTGCTTCCACCAAATATTGATTGAGGCCTGCAATACACCGGCTTCCACAAAATACTGATCAAGGTATTCAAAACTGATTTTACAAACTTTGTTAACTCTTTAGGTGTTCCACAAGAATTAATGGAAAATAGAGATACAATTTCAAAATTTCCCTTTTTTGGCAGATTTTCCATTTTAATATTTTTTTTCCAGTTACAAAGCAAGGGTTAACAGCCAAACCAAACTCAATATTTATGGCCCTGATTCTGTAGTTTACAGAAACACCCTATATGTGGTCGTAAACTACTGTACGGGCACACGGCAGGGTGCAGAAGGAAAGGAATGCCATACGTTTTTTGGAAGGCAAATTTTGCTGGACTGTTTTTTTTGACACCATGTCCCATTTGAGGCCCCCCTGATGCACCCCTAGAGTAGAAACTCCATAAAAGTGACCCCATCTAAGAAACTACACCCCTCAAGCTATTTAAAACTGATTTTACAAATGGGAGGGCACAGAAGGAAAGGAATGCCATACGGTTTTTGGAAGGCAGATTTTGCTGGACTGTTTTTTTTGACACCATGTACCATTTGAAGCCCCCCTGATGCACGCCTAGAGTAGAAACTCCAAAAAAGTGGCCCCATTTTAGAAACTACGGGATAGGGTGGCAGTATTGTTGGTACTAGTTTAGGGTACATATGATTTTTGGTTGCTCTATATTACATTTTTTGTGAGGCAAGATAACAAGAAATAGATTTTTTAGCACGTTTTTTTTTGTTATTTACAACATTCATCTGACAGGTTAGATCATGTGGTAATTTTATAGAGCAGGTTGTCACGGACGTGGCGATACCTAATATGTATACAATTTTTTTTATTTATGTAAGTTTTACACAATGATTTCATTTTTAAAACAAAAAAAATGTTTTAGTGTCTCCATAGTCTAAAAGCCATAGTTTTTTCAGTTTTTGGGCGATTATCTTAAGTAGGGTTTCATTTTTTGCGGGATGAGATGACGGTTTGATTGGCACTATTTTGGAGTGCATATGACTTTTTGATCGCTTGCTCTTACACTTTTTGTGATGTAAGATGACAAAAAATTGCTTTTTTTACACAGTTTTTATTTATATTTTTTTACGGTGGTCACCTGAGGGGTTAGGTCATGTGATATTTTTATAGAGCCGGTCGATACGGACGCGTCGATACCTAATATGTGTACTTTTTTTGAAATTTATTTAAGTTTTACACAATGATTTTTGAAACAAAAAAAATCATGTTTTAGTGTTTCCATAGTCTAAGAGCCATAGTTTTTTCAGTTTTTTGGCGATTATCTTGGGTAGGGTATGATTTTTGCGGGATGAGATGACGGTTTGATTGGTACTATTTTGGCGTACATGCGACTTTTTTGATCACTTTTACTAATTTATTTTGGTAAGTAAGGTGGGCAAAATTTCTATTTTCTCATAGTTTTAATTTTTTTTTTTTATGGCGTTCACCATGCGGGGAAATTAACATGACCGTTTTATAGATCAGGTCGTTACGGACGCGGTGATACCAAATATGTGTAGTGTATTTTTTTTATTTTTTTTTTATTCAGTGATAAATGTGTTTTTTTTAATCTTAACTTTTTTTTTACATTTTTTTGACCCAGACCCACTTGGTTCTTGAAGATCCAGTGGGTCTGATGTCTGTATAATACAGTACAGTACAATATATATTGTACTGTACTGTATTTTACTTACACTTTGTCTGAACAGATCTCTGCCTTTAGCACAGATCTGTTCAGCACCATGGACAGCAGGATGCCTGAGACGGCGTCCTGTTGCCATGCGAACCTTCCCCGTCTGCTCAGTAGTTGTCAGAACTTCGCAGACGGGGAAGGGTAAGGACGGTGCTGTCGGGGGGCTGTCTGGGGCTCTCTCCCTCTCCCATCGGGGGGCTGCAAAGGCACAGCAGCCCCCCGATGGGAGAGGGAGGGGGCTCCCTGAGCTGTTAACCTTTTCCAGAAAGCGGTCCGTACGGACCGTTGTATGGAAAGGGTTAAACGGCTGACATCGCATCACCGATGTCAGCTGTTTATACCAGGGTGTCAGCAATGTGCTGACACCCTGGCATCGCCTGCGACACCCCCCCTGCACCACCCGCCCACATAATATCATTCAGGGGTGCAGGGGGGGGTTAATAAAACTTTATTTCGGGCATTTAAAAGTTTGATCAGAATCGGCTAAAAGCGCAGCAAACCGCAGGTCTGAATTGACCTGCGGTTTTCTGCGATCGTCGATATGGGGGGGGTCAAATGACCCCCCCTGCGTTGTTAGGGGATGCCGGCTGAATGATTTCAGCCGGCATCCCGTTCCAATTAACCCCCGCGGCGCCGGAATTGGGAATTAAAGGATTCGGGACCCATGCCGTACCGATACGTCCTAAGTCCTTAAGGGGCTAAGGGGTTAAAAGATATCACAAAATGGCGGTATGCATAATATGGTGGCACAACTGTTCAATCTTGTCATTCAACATAAAATGGTGAATATATTTCTCTCTTCAGTATCTGTACTGTTGCTTTAAGTTATATAAGCACTTTATGATCACTCTGAGAGGTATATCTGAGGTCTAACTAATAGTTCTACTTGCTCTACTTGGTTTGCAGTTTGCTCTATACAATTGCTTATGATCTGGTATGAGCAGTTCGCATTTGTATGCAATTTGTTTGGATTGTATGATTGTATGGCTCAGTAGTTCATTTGTATGCAATCGAATTTGTGGTTTGCAATTGGTGGAACTGTAAGTAAACACACATATAACTGTTTCAGTATACAGTTCTAATCACTATATTAACAGTAGGAACATTATATAACTGTTTAAAATACACAGCTCTTAGTGGAGTGAATATCTGTTCAGCTTCTCTCTCTGGTGAATAATGATTTCGAGCAGCTCCTGTTAGAGGAATTTCCCACACAGGCTGTGTGTGAGGCTGGCTGTGATTAGCCAAGACTCCTGCTGTGTGTGAGGCTGCTGTGATTGGTCTAGACTCCTGCCCAGCAACAACAGTTTAACTCTATGCTTTCTGTTGTTTCTGCTGTGTCATTGAGCTTACCTCACATCCATATAATGAATCTTAAAGGCATATTATCTTTTCTGTTTCTGTGAACACAATATATAACAATTATATGACATCCAAACATGAAATCACTGTAAATAACTCTGCCCTTGTCTTTAACACACAAACATAGGAACTGTATTAAGGTTATTGGCAGGTCTAGCTGTATAAACACACAAGCTATATTAGCACCCTAGGACAGGTCTTAGCTGGCCAGCTACATGAGGTAGCCCTGATATTACATATCTAAGAGCTATGACTCATAACCGTGAAATCCAGAAATAAGTAAATATATCCATTACCTCTGTTTTTTAGACCTGATAATTTATTGCCTGACTTTGATCAATATTGTGTCTTTTATTATCTGCAGTTCATGCTGAAAGCTGGAATGACTCCTTGTCTTTCTATTGATGTCTGACAAGTGTCGCCATGCTAATGTCAATGCATTTGGGCTAAGACACTTGGGTGCTGCCTTTGACACAAAGGCATTTCCTAGAAAAGATAAAAGAAGTAGTTTGAAAATCACCACAACATCAAAATATCCTCATGAAATGGTGGGTTATTGCATCAATTGAGAATTTCAGCAGTGAGTGCTTTTTTGCTGGATGTTCAGACTGCCTTTCTACATACTGAAATTCTGTTGATTGAGTATCGGATTGTGTTTAAAAACTATGGACACCTTTTGGGGGCATTTGTTTTTTTAAAACGCCCTGCATTTTACTCAAAGAATTGAATTGTAAGAAACACATGAAAATCATGTTTTTTTTTACAAGCAAAAAATAAAATAAAAATGCCACAAAAAAGTAACAATAAAGGAAGCTGAAGGTTGATAGCACACATTTTATTTGGTAGAATTGTTTTTCTTGTGTCTGCCATTGTCTCCAGTTCGTTTTATTTATTTTAGTTTGAGAATTATTTATTTTTATTTATTCTTTTATTTTCTATTACATATCTATATGTACACTCCACGCTTCTCCTGTAAGCATAATTTATACACGTGCAGCACATTATCAAGTTCCCTTGCCTCTTTTTCCAACACCTACAGCATTCTCATAGGTTTAGGAAAATGTCGCCTGTTTCACTCCATGCAACCACATTCATAGTTCAATAGGCATGCATGGGAAATATGGCTAGGCATGCATGGGAAATATGGCACAAGCTAGACTATAATTACACACATTAGTAAATATGCCAAATTGTCTTTGTGGATGGTGTAACAGTGTGTTTGGTAAAGTGCTGGAAGGAGTCATCAGCTGGGTGAGATAAAAGAATCCCGAAAGCTGTATTTGTGTCAGCAAAGTGTAGTTTGATGGAGCTTTTTATTCAGACTTTATTGGCTGGATTTTTTTGGAATTGTAGGTAGGTTTTGTAGAGGGACCTACCATTCCACCCGCACTCTGGTACAGCTACTTGCCCTAGCCTGAGGCCCTAGCTCCCAGATCTAATAAATATGTATAACTATATATGGTCAGTACAGAGATAGAGATGTCGCGAACATAAAATTTTCCGTTCGCGAACGGCGAACGTGAATTTTCGCAAATGTTCGTGAACGGGCGAACCGCCATAGACTTCAATAGGCAGGTGAATTTTAAAACCCACAGGGACTCTTTCTGGCCACAATAGTGATGGAAAAGTTGTTTCAAGGGGACTAACACCTGGACTGTGGCATGCCGGAGGGGGATCCATGGCAAAACTCCCTTGGAAAATTACGTAGTTGACGCAGAGTCAGGTTTTAATCTATAAAGGGCATAAATCACCTAACATTCCTAAATTGTTTGGAATAACGTGCTTTAAAACATCAGATGTTGTATCGATCAGGTAGTGTAAGGGTTACGCACGCTTCACAGTGACAGACCAAACTCCCCGTTTAACGCACTGCAAACAACCGCAAACAGTCCATTTGCACAAGGTTGGATACCAAGCTAGCCATGTCCCGTTCCTTATTCTCACTGATGTCATTGAAGGTCTCTTCCTCCACCCAGCCACGTACAACACCAAGGGTCCCCGAAAGGTGACAACAAGCCCCCTGGGACGCCTGCTGTGGTTGG
The DNA here is from genome assembly GCF_905171765.1 of Bufo bufo. NCBI lineage: Eukaryota > Metazoa > Chordata > Amphibia > Anura > Bufonidae > Bufo > Bufo bufo. Next base: position 55,944,680 of record NC_053395.1, read on the forward strand.
TCTTCCACCTCCTCAAAGCCACCTTCCTCCTCTGACTCCTCTTCTTCAGACTCCTCTCTGCGTTGCCTCTCTCTGCGTTATTATAAGGTGTGTTAAGTAGTACTGTTCCTATCAGTTTAATCCCTGTTACGTCCCCTATTAGGGGACGTGTATCGAATAGATTTTAGGAATCGGGAGATGGAAAAAGATGCTTGGTCGGTCCTCCTACTTCCAATTTGGGGCACTGCGCGTGCAATGTACTGTGCCACCAGATAGGAGTGGTGTGTTAAGTAGTACTATTCCTATCAGTTTAATCCCCGTTACATCCACTAGTATTATTATTATTATTATTATTATTATTATTATTATTATAAGGTGTGTTAAGTAGTACTATTCCTATCAGTTTAATCCCTGTTACGTCCCCTATCAGGGGACGTGTATGGAATAGATTTTAGACAACCGCAAAGAGTTGTCAATAGTTGACACACTCATGACATAAATTTTTTTCCCTCTATGCGTCAATCTTGGTGTAGTGATGACTGTGTTCGTGCGCACGTTTGGGAGATTGCAGGCGATGGGGGTTTTTCAAAGCCTATGGTCATGCTGAGGTAGTTCAGTGACAGTTAAGTGACCCAGAAAACAATGATTCTGCAGCGTGGGCCCATTGTTGGCCTAGTAGGCTTTAATGATCACCTTAGATGATCACAAAGAAAATTACCGTATTTTTCGCTTTATAAGACGCACTTTCCCCCCCCCCAAAAGTGGGGGGGAAATGGCAGTGCGTCTTATAAAGCGAACACTGCCATGTTTACTTTGGTCACGCTGATACATCGCAAGCCGCGATGTATCAGAGGGGTGGGAGGAGGGGACGGAGGCTGGCAACACTCGCGGCGGGGCCCGGTGCAGTAACTGTACTGTAATACATCGGACCCCGCTCATGGCAATTATCACATGTACAGTCTATAATCTTCAAGCAGTATCTCTGCTTTGAACTAGGGCAACCCTCTGTAGCAGTACAACTCACTATGAAAGGGGCAGGCAGGGTGGCAGCGTAACCTCGCGATGCTCACTCATTCACGCTCCTCCTACTTCATTCATGGGAAGGAAGTGGGAGGAGCGTGAATGAGTGAGAATCGCGAGGTTACGCTGCCGCCCTGCCTGCCGCTTTCATAGTGAGTTGTACTACTACAGAGGATTGCCCTAGTTTAAAGCAGAGATACTGCTTGAAGATTATAGACTTTACATATGAAAACGGCTTAATTACACTCTGCTTTCTTCTATACCAGTACTCACTATGAAAGCAGCGGTCCAGCCGGCGCGTGACGTCACTCACTCGGTTATGCTCCTCCCACTTCATTAATGAAGCTGGCAGGAGCGTGACTGACTGAGTGAGTGACGTCACGTGCTGGCCAGACTGCTGCTTTTATAGTAAGTACTGTTATAGAAGAAAGCAGAGCCATTAAAAGATTTTACATATAAAATCTACTGTGTGCCCTGTGGTGTAATGGGGGTCACTATTCGCACAGGGACAAAATACTGTGACACATATGATACTGTGACCAGCATAAGATCATCTTATGCTGGTCACAGTATCATATGTGTCACAGTATATTGTCCCTGTGTGAATAGTGACCCCCATTACATAAGATGCTATATATGATGCTACATCCCCCGTAGTAGTGTATCATCCACACATCCCCCTCATAACAGTGCGTCATCCACAGATCCCCCATAACAGTGCGTCATCCACATGTCCCCCCATAACAGTGTCATCCACAGGTCCCCCCATAACAGTGCGTCATCCACAGGTCCCCCCATAACAGTGTCATCCACAGGTCCCCCCATAACAGTGCGTCATCCACAGGTCCCCCCATAACAGTGCGTCATCCACAGGTCCCCCCATAACAGTGCGTCATCCACAGGTCCCCCCATAACAGTGCGTCATCCACAGACCACCATTAGTTCAAAACCCCTCCAAAAGCACACCTTTTGGTTCAAATTTTTTTTTTCTTATTTTCCTCCTCAAAAATCTAGGTGCGTCTTATCATCAGGTGCGTCTTATAAAGCGAAAAATACGGTAATCTTTTTTCTATGCAAAATTATCCAGCCGATCGCTTTTGGTCTGTTCACAATGAAGCAACGACCTTATCATCTGGGGTGTTCCAACATTGCCATTGCCAACACACTCATAGAGGTGGTCGCTTCATTGTGATACGCAAGCCCCTTCACCACAACAAGGTAACGATCACGAAGGGGAATTGACACATGTATGTGCCTTTTTTTTTTTTTTGCAGCCACAGTGCAGCACCAGAGGCCAGAAAAATTAGGCATGTACACATGCCTGAAAAATTTGGTATTGTTGCAGCCGCTGCTGTAGCAGTGGCCAGAAAAATTTATGTTTCCCAGGCAGAAAGTGCCCTAAAACATTGCGGCTTGAACCCTAGTTGGTGGCGGATAAGTCACGCAAGTCATCCGGCATTCAGAGATAAAATACAGCAGCGTGTGGACCATTTTTAGCCCAAGGCAGCTCATCTCATCAGGCCTATTTTAGTCGAATGTATCGCCCACTGTCAGTCCCTTCGGGATCCATGCCTCATTCATCTTAATAAAGGTGAGGTAATCTAGACTTTTTTGACCTAGGCGACTTCTCTTCTCAGGGACAATACCTCCTGCTGCACTGAAGGTCCTTTCTAACAGGACACTTGAAGCGGGGCAGGCCAGAAGTTCTATCGCAAATTGGGATAGCTCAGGCCACAGGTCAAGCCTGCACACCCAGTAGTCAAGGGGTTCATCGCTCCTCAGAGTGTCGATATCTGCAGTTAAGGCGAGGCAGTCTGCTACCTGTCGGTCGAGTCGTTCTCTCAGGGTGGACCCCGAAGGGCTGTGGCGATGCGTAGGACTTAAAAAGCTCTGCATGTCCTCCATCAACAACACGTCTGTAAAGCGTCCTGTCCTTGCCGGCGTGGTCGTGGTAGGAGGAGGATTGCTTTCACCTCTTCCCCTGTTAGATTCCCGTTGTGCTGTGACATCACTCTTATACGCTGTGTAAAGCATACTTTTTAATTTATTTTGGAACTGCTGCATCCTTTCCGACTTGCAGTAATTCGGTAACATTTCAGGCACTTTCTGCTTATACCGGGGGTCTAGTAGCGTGGCCACCCAGTACAGGTCGTTCTCCTTCAGCCTTTTTATATGAGGGTCCCTCAACAGGCACGACAGCATGAAAGACCCCATTTGCACAAGGTTGGATGCCGAGCTACTCATGTCCCGTTCCTCGTCCTCAGTGATCTCACTGAAGGTATGTTCTTCCCCCCAGCCACGTACAACACCACGGGTACCAGATAGGTGACAACTAGCACCCTGGGATGCCTGCTGTGGTTGGTCTTCCTCCTCCTCCTCAAAGCCACATTCCTCCTCTGACGCCTCTTCCTCACACTCCTCTTCAAGCGTTGCCGCAGGTCCAGCAAGCGATGCTGATAAGGCTGTTTCTGGTGGTGATGGTGACCACAACTCTTCCTCTTCCTCTTCACGCTCATCTACGGCCTGATCCAGCACTCTTCGCAGGGCACGCTCCAGGAAGAAAACAAATGGGATGATGTCGCTGATGGTGCCTTTAGTGCGACTGACTAGGTTTCTCACCTCCTCAAAAGGACGCATGAGCCTACATGCATTGCACATGAGCGTCCAGTAACGTAGGAAAGAAAATCCCAACTCCGCAGAGGCTGTCTTAGCACCCCGGTCATACAAATACTCGTTGACGGCTTTTTCTTGTCGAACATTAGGAGTGTTGAATTCCAACGTGTCAGGCTGTCGCAAATCAAGCGCCTCACTGGCATGTTGTTTCGCCGCTGGATATCTGAAAAGTGCGCCATGGCAGTGTAGGAACGCCTGAAATGGCCACACACCTTCCTGGCCTGCTTGAGGACGTCCTGTAAGCCTGGGTACTTATGCACAAAGCGTTGTACGATCAGATTACACACATGTGCCATGCACGGCACATGTGTCAACTTGCCCAAATTCAATGCCGCCAACAAATTGCTTCCGTTGTCACACACCACTTTGCCGATCTCCAGTTGGTGCGGAGTCAGCCACTGATCCACCGGTGTGACTCTCTACTTTAAGGCAAGTCAACCCCAAGACGGCGTGACACTGTCGTATCCGCGATGCGGAATAGCCCCTGGGGAGCTGGGGGGGTTCCGTTGATGTGGAGCAAGATGCAGCAGCAGAAGAGGACTCAGCCGAGGAGGTTATGGAAGAGGATGGAGTAGGAGGAGTAGAGGAGGTGGCAGCAGGCCTGCCTGCAAGTCGTGGCGGTGTCACCAACTCCTCTGCAGAGCCACGCATTTCATGCTTGGCAGCCGTCAGCAGGTTTACCCAATGCGCAGTGTAGGTGATATACCTGCCCTGACCGTGCTTTGCAGACCAGGTATCAGTGGTCAGATGGACCCTTGCCCCAACACTGTGTGCCAGACATGCCATTACTTCCTTTTGCACAATCGAGTACAGGTTGGGGATTGCCTTTTGTGCAAAGAAATTTCGGCCGGGTACCTTCGACTGCGGTGTCCCAATAGCTAGAAATTTTTTGAAGGCCTCAGACTCCACCAGCTTGTATGGTAAAAGCTGGCAGGCTAAGAGTTCAGACAAGCCAGCTGTCAGACGCCGGGCAAGGGGGTGACTTTGTGACATTGGCTTCTTACGCTCAAACATGTCCTTGACAGACACCTGACTGTGGGCAGATGAGCAGGAACTGCTCAAGGCGAGAGACGGAGTGGCGGATGGTTGAGAGGGGGCAAGGAGGACAGCAGTGGTTGACGTGGCTGAAGATGCTGGACTAGGAGGAGGATGGCGGCTTTGAGTTTGTGTGCTGCTTGTACTCATGTGTTGATCCCATAGACGTTTGTGATGTGCGATCATGTGCCTTCGCAAAGAAGTTGTACCTAGGTGGGTGTTGGACTTCCCACGACTCTGTTTCTTTTGGCACAGGTTGCAAATGGCATCGTTGTTGTCAGAGGCAGACACACAAAAAAAATGCCACACTGCTGAGCTCTGCAATGATGGCATTCTGGTGGTGGCAACAGCATGCGTTGATTGGCGTGCTATCTGGCTGACCCCGGGTGCCGATGCATGCTGTCTGACTATGCCACTAGCTCCTTGCGACGACCTCCCCCTGCTTCCAACTCGTCTCCTCCTCCTCTCTGTCTCCCCATCTGAACTTTCCCCCTGTTGTTCTTCTCTTTGAGCGGGCACCCACGTGACATCCACGGACACATCGTCATCATCAACCGCTTCACTTGTATCTGACAACTCAGCAAAGGAAGCAGCAGTGGGTACAACATCATTATCATCACACCGTATGTCCATGTGTGTAATGCTGCCTGACTGAGACATATCCCTGTTATCTACATCCTCTGGCAATAATGGTTGCGCATCACTCATTTCTTCCAACTGATGTGTAAATAACTCCTCTGACAGATCAAGTGAAGCGGCTGTGGTGCTAGTGTTGGTGGTGGCGGCAGGCGGGCGAGTGGTAACTTGAGAGGTGCCCGAAGCTGAGCTGGTGGAGGATGGTGCGTCAAGGTTCTGAGCGGAAACTGTAGAAGATTGGGTGTCCTGTGTTAGCCAGTCAACTATGTCCATGTACGTGGCCTCTGAACACTGGGCATTATTCTAGGGCCAAAGGGAAGTACTATGCGTGCAAGCTACTGTGACACCAGATATGAGTTGTGCTGGTGACACTATGCACTTGCAGCAGGGCATTAAACACACATACACGTGCAGGCAACTGACTGCTATTTATTCACAGTCAAAATTGTTGTTTTTCTTTAAATGTAATCTAATGTGACACCAGATATGAGTTGTGCTGGTGACACTATGCACTTGCAGCAGGGCCTTAAACACACAAACACGTGCAGGCAACTGACTGCTATTTATTCACAATCAAAATATATATATATTTTTTATGTAATCTACTGTGACACCAGATATGAGTTGCGCTGGTGACACTGTGCACTTGCAGGGTATGAAACACACGCGCGTGCAGGCAACTGACTGCTATTATATTACAGTCAAAAAAGTTTTTTTTTTTTTTTTAAATGCAAGCTACTGTGACACCAGATATGAGTGGTGGCACTGGGCAAGTGGGCACAGTATACGCTGTGAGCCTGACACACACGCTGGCAGGAAACTGCAATTAGATTACACAGGAAAAAAAATAAAAAAGCAGACTGATGTTCTAGCAGAGATCAGATGAGTCTTTCAGGATTGTAGTGGACACTGAATACACTAGCCTAGCTATCGATTTCCCTATTAAATCAGCAGCATCTACACTGTCCCTCCTCTCACTAAGAATGCAGCTTCCGAATGAATCTAAAATGGATGCTGTCCAGGAGGTGGGAGGGTCTGGGAGGGAGGGTATGATGCTGATTGGCTGGAATTTGTCTGCTGACTGTGAGGTACAGGGTCAAAGTTTACACAATGAGGATGAATAGGGGGCGGACCGAACATCGCATATGTTCGCCAGGAACTGTTCGCCGGCGAATAGTTCGGGACATCTCTATACAGAGATCTATCCCATCATCTATAGGACTGTGACTGTGACGAGGGGACATTCTCTATGTCTGGAGGAAAGAAGGTTTCTACACAAACATAGAAGAGGATTCTTTACGGTAAGAGCAGTAAGACTATGGAACTTTCTGCCTGAGGAGGTCGTGATGGTGAGTTCACTAAAAGAGTTCAAGGGGGGCCTGGATGTATTTCTGGAGTGTAATAATATTACAGGTTATAGTTACTAGAGAGGGGTCGTTGATCTAGGGAGTTATTCTGATGCCTGATTGGAGTCGGGAAGGAATTTTTTCCCCCTAAAATGAGGAAAATTGGCTTTTACCTCACAGAGGTTTTTTTGCCTTCCTCTGGATCAACTTGTAGGATAACAGGCTGAACTGGATAGATAGATGTCTTTTTTCAGCCTTACAAACTATGGGGGTCATTTATGACCAGACATATGCCACTTTTGCGGCTTATATCTGGCAATGATTCTGTCACACGTCATGGTGCGGCAGAATCTGCGACTTCTCCCCGCTCACGCTAGGTCTAAAAAAGTGGGCATGGCGGGGAAGGGGACGGGCCAGCACCTCTGTCTCATTCATCATTTTGTATGCCTGGTATGGACGTAGAAAATGGTCGAAATGTAAGAAAGCAAGGAAGCTGTCTTACTTTTAGAATTAGCAGTAGATAAGTCGAAGAGTGGCACCTCTAAATAACTTTGTTAATGCACCACCAGCAATAGGGCTTATTAAGACTGGAGTCTAAAGCGTCCTTCTTAATAAATGTGCCCCTATGTTACTATGTTATTATGATAATCAGCAAGGTCTTAATACTGACTGGTGACAGCACTTACTGTTGGATGTAGTTCACCAATGCTGTACCTTGTGCAGGAAATATCTGCAGTCACTCTTGTGATCATGAATATTCTCCAGAGTTGCACATATCACATGTAGCAGCAGCAGCCGTCCAAGAGAAATCGCTAATGTCAATATAATTTTAGACTTTCTTCACATCATTTCAACAAACGGCTCTGTTACAAGGAATGGCCATATTTCAGGATAGTTGCAATCATCTCTAATAGCAGTCAGAAGTTTCACAGCAAGCAAAACAAAAATAACACAAAATCAATCATAGACTAACTGACACGCACAATATATCAGTCCCAGCTGTCTCCCAGGCTGCTTAGAAGCTTTCCAAAATAAAATCTCTCTTTTGCAACCTTGTGGCAACTGGTGATGAAAAGTATGCTTGTGCAACATTTCAAGATGAAAAAACAAACAAACACATAGGGGGAGATTTATCATCTTGGTGGGAAAAAAGTTGCAAACCCCATGTTTGCAACTTTTTAAATGCTGCTTATGACAGATTTTGTCGCATGTAGCGTCTTTACATCACCCTCACCACTTTTTTGAAAATGGGGAGTGTTGAGGGTGGGGAGGGACCAGTGGGCCCCGCACATTTATCTTCATTTGCACCAGTTTTGCAAATGAAGTCAGTAATATATGGTGGCTCCAAGCTGCCGTAGATTTCATTCTTGTGCACAGACTGACGGAGGATAGGCCTAATTTATGACTGGGTGTCTGTGTTTCATCATAAATTAGGAGCATCCTTCAGCAGCACAGGGGATATCATAGACCAGTGTAAAACGCCAGTCTATGATAAATCTCCCCCCATAGTCCGCACATCCAATGTTCACAGTGATCTATTTCTGCGAAGCAACATTTTTCTTTCTGTAAATTTAAATTAAACTGCATATTCCCAATTGTCACTTGGTGACCATACTCAACTAGCAGTAAAAATTCTATTGAAAGTGAATTTAAAACATCACCTTTATTTGTTCATTAAAAACTTAGTACACACTACATGCATGGAAACAGGTCATGCTGACACGTTTCAGATAAAGTCCTAGAAGGACATCTGTCAGTAGATTTGTACGTATGAAACTGGCTGATCTGTTACATGTGCGCTTGGCATCTGAAGGCATCTGTCTTGGTCCCCATGTTCATACGTGCCAGCATTACTGAAAAAAATAGTTTTCATATATGCAAATGAGCCACTAGGAGCAATGGGGGAGTTGCCGTTACATCTAGAGGATCTGGTCTCTCTGCACCTGCCGCGCCCTGTTCACTTTGAGGGCTGGCTCTGAAGTTCATTTGCATATATTAAAACATCATTTTTCTCAGCAATGCCGGCAGAGGTCATACAACAAGAAAAAGGGCACCTAGCAGGAACTAAGCAAGCTAAGAGAACTATTGTTTAGGCACCATCCCATTGGGGAAGATGCCTGAAGTACCTCAGGATTGACAGCCATTGGATGGTAAAGAGTAAGGCCAGTGCACACTCCCTACGGGCACAGGAATGGATGCCTTGCCATCAAGGGAGCAGAGCAAGTCCACCAGCTGGGCCCACCCGGAAGAAGATGGCGAGAGGTGGGCCTAGACCACCGGGTAGCTGAAGCAGTTCAGCATTTATTTTTATGCAAATACAGTTTACAGTGCACTGAGGGTAGGCCCTTTCATTCGGTGCACCATTGCTCTGCCAAAAATGCCTCCCAGCACCTCCTCTTTTGTTTGATTTACATTTTTAAAAAGTTGGAGACCCAGGGGAAGCCACGTGCACCAAATAGAACACCCATGGTGCTCTGAAAACCTTATTTACAAAAGAATAAAAGAAGCATTTCTCAGGGTTACAGGATCAGATTTTTGCAAGAAAGGTATGATTAAGTATCGGGGCACCTACCTTACATATTGGTATGCATACTTTGATACTGATTGTGAAGATGACAGATTCTTAACTATATGCCTATGCAGGGTATTTGGAACTTTGTATCAGAAAAAAATTGTTTTTGCTGCTATGAAGATATATCATAAGTTTAATTTCTGACTTTTGGACTTAAACATTATAACCAGCATCAGTAATTCTAATTTCATAGCTGGGGTTGTCCTACTTTTTTACTTCTTTACATATTTTTGCATTTTTTGGAAGACAGCCCAATTAAGTGGCGTGCAGTATTAGCAGTTATCCATGTCCCTGCATTACATATGCCACAGATGAACTTAGATGTCTGTTCTAATGACAGCATTAGGTCAGAGTCCAGATGCACACACATAGAGAGGTTTTAATGCGATGCTTAGTCACTCTCTTCGAAGGACAGTGACCTTTAAATAGCAGAAATTAGAGGAACAGTAATACCAAAATATCTATTCTGAATAATCTCCTTAATTTGGAATATGTATGAAGAATGCACTGCAGACATATCACTTCATATCCTTACAAATCCATGTGCATCAGGAAACAGACAATGGGAACATGCCTGATGCTGCAGAAAAGTCATAAGGAGTTTTTTTTTTTTTTAATACATCTTAAAGGGAATGTGTCATCAGAAAATAACCTATTGTTTAAATCACATTTTTATGTTTAATATATTTTTTAAGAATTTTATGTTATTTTTTATTTTTCATGTCTATAATCTATATTTAAACAAAAATCATAAAATCCTGCAGTGTTCGCACTGGCCATTAAGCCTAATAAAAAGGCGCCACTTCTTGGTCTGTACAGATTAGTTTACTGCAGTTCCGTGCTTATCTGTCATTCTAATCCTGCCTGTAATGATATCACTTCTGTGCATACATAAGACAGGATCCACCATCACAATAGGTGATTGTCAAAGCTAAGGCTACTTTCAGATCTGCGCTTTGTATTCTGGTTTTGAGATCCAGCAGAGGATTTCAAAACTGAAGCAAACCTGTTTTGTTCGATTTAATACATCAGGATGTATCTATTCCGTTCAGATGCGGTTGTATTAAATCAAAACTGAAAAAAAACTGATTTGGCAATAAAAAACTATGTAAGGGCTCTTTCACACTTGCGTTGTTCTTTTCCAGCATAGAGTTCCGTCGTCGGGGCTCTATGCCGGAAAAATCCTGATCAGGATTATCCCAATGCATTCTGAATGGAGAGAAATCAGTTCAGGATGCATCAGGATGTCTTCAGTTCAGGACCGGAATGTTTTTTGGCCGGAGAAAATACCGCAGCATGCTGCGCTTTTTGCTCCGGCCAAAAATCCTGAACACTTGCCGCAAGGCCGGATCCGGAATTAATGCCCATTGAAAGGCATTAATCCGGATCCGGCCTTAAGCTAAACGTCGTTTCGGCGCATTACCGAATCCGACATTTAGCTTTTTCTGAATGGTTACCATGGCTGCCAGGACGCTAAAGTCCTGTTTGCCATGGTAAAGTGTAGTGGGGAGCGGGGGAGCAGTATACTTATCGTCCGTGCGGCTCCCGGGGCGCTTCAGAGTGACGTCAGGGCGCCCCACGCGCATGGATGACGTGATCGCATGGATCACGTCATCCATGCGCATGGGGCGCTCTGACGTCATTCTGGAGCGCCCCGGGAGCCGCACGGACGGTAAGTATACTGCTCCCCCGCTCCCCACTACTACTATGGCAACCAGGACTTTAATAGCGTCCTGACTGCCATAGTAACACTGAACGCATTTTGAAGACGGATCAGTCTTCAAATGCTTTCAGTTCACTTGCGGTGTTACAGATCCGGCGGGCACTTCCGGCAAAAGGAGTACACGACGGATCCGGACAACGCAAGTGTGAAAGAGCCCTAAACCAAATGGTGACAAATCATTTTTTGGGGGATAAAAACAAACAAACAAACAAACAGATACAGCACCATTAACTTACATTGTTTTTAGTGCCGGATCCGGTTTGTTCCCTTTCGCAGACCGGACACAAAACCGCAGCTTGCAGCGGTTTTGTGTCTGGTCACAAAATGGAACAAAACGGAACAGAGTGCATCCTGATCTGTTTTTTCACCATTTACAATGCATTGGGACAAAATGGAAGCATTTTGCTCCGGTTTTGAGATCCTCTGCTAAAAATAAATCTCTGAGGACCCAATCTCAATTTTTGACAGAATGCCTTTGAAGGGGTTATCCCATTGTGGTGAAAATAACCTCGCCACTGGGTTTTGGAGGGGCCTGTTTGCCAGCCTCTTGCCTCAGGATTACAGACCATATACTAACTTTGAAGGAGAGGACAGACCGGCCGCACAGCCTAAATCTGTGGAACTGTTTTGGGCAGGAAAGCCATGCTTACTGTTGGTCAAATGTGACTTCCATGGAATTCGGGAACCACTGCTCGGATCTGGTTGATTTTTGGATATGTTGTTCACCCAGATCAGAGCTATCCATGGGTGTATATATTATGGGGATATGTGGGGTTTTGAGGTGTTTTCTGTGTTTTGGGAAAAATGTGTGTTTTCTGCCTGTGAGTGATTAAATTAGCCCATTATGTTTGGTAATTGTATCACAGGCAGAGCCCAATGTGTTTTGGTAATTGTATTTTGTTAATTGCGTCAAAGACAGTGCTCATTGTATTTTGTTGATTGCGTTACAGACAGAGGGAAGGGGGTTTTGTGTACAATTGCTGGGAAGGTTTTAACACTGTAAATGCATGTGATGTGATTGGCTAATATATAAACTGTCACAGTCTTCTACAAGGTCCCCAGGGGGAGTGTCCTTTGCTAGGAGACCTGCATAAAAGGCTGAAAAATAACCCATTAAAGAGTTCCTGTTTTACATTCAACATAGAGCCTCGTCTCATGTGTGTGCGGACTCCCCTGGCTATAACTCCTAGCTCTTGTAAGAGCTGTTCCTGTTCCTTGTTCGAGTGGTGGTATCCTTGTCGAGCGGACTGCTTGGAGTCCTCGGGAAGCACTAGGAGCATCCATCAACGGAGGTACCCAGTCGGGGTGCCAGGAGATCCGTTACACCCATGAATAAGGTAAAAAATAAAATAAAATCAGACATCATATAAAACATGATAATTAGAGATGAGCGAATCGAAGCTGACAAAGTGGAATTCGATCCGAATATCAGGAATTATTCGTGGTAACAAATCTCATTTTTTCCTAAAATGGCTGCTGCACGTGTGAGGACATGGAGAAAGAAACACATGGAGAAAGGAACTCTGGGAAGGCAGGATCACCCTTAACCCCTTAAGGACTCGGCCCTATTTCACCTTCTGGACTTGGCCATTTTTTGCAAATCTGACCAGTGTCACTTTAAGTGCTGATAACTTTAAAGGGACTCTGTCACCACTTTCTAACCCCCCCTTTTAAAAGTATTGTTATCTCCATGGCGCCCCTGTGATTACAAAGGTGTTGTTAGAAGATAAATTCGCCGTCTCCTTTTGATAAAAAGAGCTTTTATCTAACCTGTCAATCTTCTTGATAAGGTGCCCAGGGCGTTTCTGTTGGTCTCAAGCTGCCGCCCGCCGCCGCCGCCGCCGTTGGTGCCCAGCTCCTCCCCTGATGCTTTCAGCGCCGCCTGAATGTAATGAAATACGCCTCCGGCTCTCGCTCAGTGCCCCCTCCTCCATTTCAAAGATCCCGCGCGTGCTCACAGGCCTGTGCCTGATGCGCCCGTGCGGACATTTACAATCAGCCTCATTGAGCGAAGTGCGCATGCGCGCACTTCGCTCAACCTCCTCATCAGACGAGCACTGCAGCCGGCTGGGCAAAATAATTTAAATCACCTTAGTCCACTTGATCGCGATGCCCGGCATCTCCTTCTGTCTCCTTTACTGAACAGGACCTGTGGTGAGCATTCATTATAGGTCAAGGACCTGTGGTGACGTCACTCTGGTCATCACATGATCCATCACATGATCTTTTACCATGGTGATGGATCATGTGATGACCGGAGTGACGTCACCACAGGTCCTTGACCTGTAATGAATGCTCACCACAGGTCCTGTTCAGTAAAGGAGACAGAAGGAGATGCCGGGCATCGCGATCAAGTGGACTAAGGTGAGTTAAATATATATATATTTTAACCCCTCCAGCGCTATTGTACTATGCATTCTGTATTCAGAATGCTATTATTTTCCCTTATAACTATGTTATAAGGGGAAATAATACAATCTACAGAACACCTAACCCAAGGTGCGCGATTTTTCTCACGCAAGTGCAAAACGCATTACAATGTTTTGCACTCGCGCGGAAAAATTGTGGGTGTTCCCGTAACGCACCCGCACATTTTCCCGCAACGCCCGTGTGAAAGAGGCCTTAGTGTTTCCACAGTCTGAAAGCCATAATTTTTTCTGTTTTTGGGCGATTTCCTTGGGTAGGGTATGATTTTTGCGGGATGAGATGGCACTATTTTGGGGTGCGTGTGACTTTTTGATCACTTGCTATTACACTGTTTGTGATGTAAGGTGAAAAAAAAAATTGTTTATTTAGCACAGTTTTTATTTTTTATTTTTTACGATGTTCATCTGAGGGGTTAGGTCATGTGATACCAAATACGTATACTTTTATTTTTATTTATGTAAGTTTTACACAATAACAGCTTTTTTAAAACAAAAAAAAATGATGTTTTAGTGTCTCCATATTCTGAGCCATAGTTTCTTTTTTTGAGATTGTCTCAGGTAGGGGCTCATTTTTTGCAGGATGAGGTGGCGGTTAGATTGGTACTATTTTGGTGGGCAAACGCCTTTTTGATCGCTTGCTGTTGTACTTTTTGTGATGTAAGGTGACAAAAAAATGGTTTATTTAGCATAGTTTTTATTTTTTATTTTTTACGATGTTCATCTGAGGGGTTAGGTCATGTGATATGTTTATTGAGCCGATTGATACGGACGCGGCGATACCTAATATGTATACTTTTCTTTTTTTATATTTTTTACCAATTTTTTTAACTTTATTTGGGGAAAATGACGTTTTTGTTTATTTTTACTTGAAACTTTAAATTTTTTTAGGGGAAAACTTTATTTCTTCAACTTTTTTTTTCACTTTATTTTTTGTACCACTTTGGGACCTGAACATTTGGGGGTCTAATCCTTTACAATGCATTCCAATGCTTCTGTATTGGAATGCATTGGCTGTATGAGTAATACAGTGAGTATTACACCTTGCTGCACTGACTGGGGATCCAAATTGCCATTATACAGCTCTGTAATTCCAGCAAACCGTTCTTGTTATTGGGGTGCAAGTGCTGTTTGATACAGGCATTAATAGGGTTTATTACTAATGATGACTGAGTGGCAAGGGCAATATTCGAATTTGCGATATTTCGCAAATATTTGGGCGAATATTGTCATAAATTAGCAAATTCGAAAATTCTCCATTATTTTCTTGATTGCGAAAATCGGCAATGTAATATGCGCGTGCGCAATACAGGCCTGGGTCACTTTTGCTAAATTTTTCAAGCTGCTAGGAGTTTCCTGAGACTGGAGAAAATGGTTGGCACGGCAGAACATCACAATAGCTTTATATCCAGATAGAGTGCTCCAATATATTCGCGATTGCGCAAATTGGCAATTAATGATGCGCATATTTTGGCGTAATATGTGCAACTTCACATTTTTGTAGGTCTGACTACATATTACTGATTGGTGCACTAAGTATTGTTGCGAACTTGTGACATCACAGCACTATTTATGTCTTTAACATGTATGTATGGACAGCAGAACCTATCACACTACCTAACACCCTGCAGTGGAACCTATCAGCTACACTATATCAGGATATAACCTACACAGACTATCTCCCACTAACTATCTGTATTATATATATATATAAGCTATCTATCTATCTATCTATCTATCTATCTATCTATCTATCTATCTATCTATCTATCTATCTATCTAATGTAATGAGTGGAAAGCACAGAGCACAGCAATGTCACTGCTCTCTCTCTCAGAACTGCAAAAAACTACAGAAAATGGCTGCTGTGGAGGTTCTTATATAGTAAGGGGTAGGCTACTTTCCTATTGGTTGCTAGGGATGTTGCTAAGCTCAGACAAAGACATTGCAGCCTTTTCATTGGCCCACAAGCAAGAAGCAGGCAGGGATCATGGGGACAGATAAAAAAAATCTAGAATATTCGCGAATACGAATATATAGCACTATATTCTAAATCTTCGTGAATTCTCGAAGTGGCGATATTCGCGATTAAAATTTGCGATTCAAATATTCGCGCCCAACACTATTTATTACAAGGAAATATTTATATGTCTTATTTGCCCTGGTACGGTGCATTTATATGTTCTAAAGCATTTTTTGTCTTGTATTAGTGAGGAAAAAAGGGCTTATTAGTCGTTGGGTGGTGAAGTGCGAAAATTACAGCCCTTTTTGTCGTGTATTAGTGGCAAAAGTAAAATATATTTGCCATTCAGCGGTGCAGTTATATGTTCTAAAGCCTTTTGTGGCGTGTATTAGTGACGTCAACACAAACTTACTTCTGAGACCCTCTCCATTCTGTCCCCCCCCCCGGCTCTACTTGTATAAGCGTTTAATAGAACAGGTTCTGTAGACATCTATGTGGAATCAGCTGACGACGGTGTAAAAAGAGTGCGCTTCTTCTTGGCGCTAACATTGACCTGTAAGACTGAGTTCACACTTCAGTTATTTGGTCAGTTTTGGCCCAGTGACTGCCCAAATAAGTGAAGTGTGCAGTGATTCTAAGAACTGTTTCACACGAGCCGATGCCGTGCGTGTCATCTGCAGCGTGAATGACAGCCAAGCCCCGCACTGGACAGCAGAGACACGGAGCAGTAACATGACTGATAATGCTCCGTGCCTCTCTGTGATCTTTGTACTACAAAATCACAGTGAGATAAAGTTGTCTCTGTGATTTTGCAGCAAAAAGATCACAGAGAGGCACGGAGCGTTATCAGTCATGTTAATGCTCTGTGTGTCTGCTGTCCAATGCGGGGCTTGGCTGTCATTCACGCTGCAGATGACACGCGCGGCATCGGCTCATGTGAAACAGCCCTAAGAGCGACGCCTGTCATCTGCATGTCATACGGACTCACAGTATTGTTTCACTACCACAGCAGACTCCCTATGCGTGTTACTACAAGGAACAGTGCTCTACACCACTATAAAGACTCTCTGCAGCCGGGAAATAGACGTTTTTTAACGTGATTCACTGCAAATAAATTTTTTCCAAAGATTCGGTGAACCGGCCGAATCAAATTTTAAAAAAATTCGCTCATCTGTAATGATAATCTCTCTCTAAAAATGCTAAAACCAGCCCTGTACCTCACACAGATCCAGAGCTTTCCAATTCATTGCTCCAATTGCTCTGCTAGAGTCTCTTTAGACTGGCAACTCAGAGAGAGCTTGTATTTCTCAGGAGGTATGTCCTTTCTAGGGAGTGTGCTCTTCTTCAGGGTGTGTGTCCTGACTGCTGCAGCTCTCTTGTTGGAAATGTCACAGCTGCTAACAGTAGATGAAACTGAGCATGTGCGGCCACCTCAGTTATGTTACTGAGGTGGGCAGAAAAATAAAGAAAAGAACAGCAAGTGTGCCTGAGTCCTTCACACTTCTGAGTACTGTAGATACCAATTTGAAGAACTGAGTCCAGTTGAGTGCACCGCTCTCAGCTAAAGCCTTTGAGAATTGTGGATATAGCCAAGCACTGTTTGTGGTGGCCAGGATTCATCAAACAGTGGACACAGAACCCTGTGTTCGTGATTGGTGAGGGTTCCAAAGCTGACAGAGCTAGATAGGGTTCAAAGGAGGGCAACTAAAGTAATAACTGGAATGGGTGAACTACAGCACCCAGAAAGATTATCAAAATTAGTGTTATCAATTTAGAAAAAAGACGACTGAGGGGAGATCTAATTACTATGTATAAATATATCAGGGGTCAGTACAGAGATCTCTCCCATCATCTATTTATCCCCAGGACTGTGACTGTGACGAGGGGACATCCTCTGCGTCTGGAGGAAAGAAGGTTTGTACACAAACATAGAAAAGGATTCTTTACGGTAAGAGCAGTGAGACTATGGAACTCTCTGCCTGAGGAGGTGGTGATGGTGAGTACAATAAAGGAATTCAAGAGGGGCCTGGATGTATTTCTGGAGGGTAATAATATTACAGGTTATAGTTACTACAATTTGTTGATCCAGGAAGTTATTCTGATTGCCCAATTGGAGTCGGGAAGGATTTTTTTTGGCATAAAATGAGGAAAATTGGCTTATGCCTCACAGTTTTTTTTTTTGTCTTCCTCTGGATCAACTTTGCAGGATTACAGGCCGAACTGGGTGGACAGATGTCTTTTTTCAGCCTTATGAACTATGTTACTATAATATTTATGGCATATCTTCTGTATATGCCAATGATACTCAAATAGGTTGTCTGAGATTTGTTTTTTTAAATTGACAGGGACAGAGTTATAATAAAAAATAAAAAATGATACTTACCATCCCTAACCCCCTTCGTTCCAGTGCTGTTGCTCATCGTGGAGGAGCAGCAGTGTTGGAATGGGAGGGTTCAGAATGGTGAATTCAATTTTTCTTTATTATTATACTCCTGTCTTTCATGATTAAAAAAAAAATACAAATCTCAGACAACTACTTTAGGATGGTAGTACCCCTTAAGGATATGACAAGGGTCAGTAGTGCTTTTTAGAAATGTGTGTGGACTGCACAGAAATGAATAAACTAATAAACAAGCTGGGTAATAATATTTTTATACTGTGGTGGAATGAAATAGCAAAATGTAAACCAATGATGAAAAATAGTAGAAAATCACCAGGGCAACATGTAGACTAAGGAAAAAACAGGTTTCTCATCTAAAATGTCATTAAAAGGAGCCTGGTGGACCTAATTTAAACTTGGAATGCTAATGAAACTCAATGGTAGTTTTCCCTTTGGCATGATAAGTAATGACAGCATTTTACCTAGGCTAAATAGATGCAGAAAAAGTAATGTTTAATAAAGAGAATTCTACCAAAATAATAAAATACGAAAATTTTACAAAAATAATTGCTGTCGTGTTTATGTTCTGCAGCGTGGATGATGCAATAAATTAATACTAACTTGAGTGAGTATGTGTCAGGTTATTGAGTTAATTGAAAATCAGTTGGACAGTACTTTTTTCATTGAGAGATGAATTTGCCTTAGGCCTCACGCACACAAACGTATTTTGTTTCCGTGTCCGTTCCGTTTTTTTGGGGATAGGATGCGGACGTATTCATTTCAATGGGTTCGCACCGTGTGCTATCCGCATCCTTATGTCCACTCTGTAGCCCCGCCAAAAAAATAGAACATGTCCTATTCTTGTCTGTTTTAGGCATTGTTACAATGGATTCACAAAAAAAAAAACGGCATACGGATGTCATCGATTTTTTTTGCGGATCCGCAATTTGCGGACTGCAAAGCACATACGGTCGTGTGCATGTAGCCTAACTTGTCTGTCGTTTTGTATCAGAGGTTGCCAATTTACAGTAGACTTTAGATGCCAATTAGTCGAATCCAGGAGCAAGACAGGTCTAAAATTCTGTGCGGATAGATTTTTCAATTTATCTTTATGGCAGTGGGATCATCACTTGTTCTGATGCAGGGCTCTAAACCTCTAGCATTGTCCTCAAGTTAAATGATAAACTCCTTGCTACCTTCAACTGCCAGGTGATAGAGCCTAAGAGCATACTGAACACAGCATTTATTATTGGATTCAATGTAAAACCAGTACGCAGTGAGCTCCAAAGCTCCCTCTAGTGGTGGCTGTAGGCAGCCACGAATATATAATTTAAAGGGCTTTTTCCTGTAAAAATATGTGGATGACCTAGCTATAGGATAGGTTATCAATATCAGATTGGTGGGAGTCCAATACCCGGCACCCACTTCGATCAGCTGTTAGCGCAGCTTCAGGTCCACAAAAAAAATAGCAGGTGAACTAAGAGCAAGATTGCAGTGTCCGAGAATGGCTGCTAAACAATGTATAGAGTTGTGGTGTTCAGCCTGTTTATTTCTAGAACCACAGCTGCCACTAAGAGGATGTCGGACCCCCACTGATCTAATATTGATGACGAATAGGTCATCCATATGTTGGTAACAAAAAACCTCTTTAACCCCTTTGTGACATGGTGATTTCCGTTTTAGCATTTTCGTTTTTTAAGTCCCTGCCTTCCTGGAGCCATAACTTTTTTATTTTTTCTGTTCACATAACCTTATGAGGGATTGTTTTTTTTTGCAGGACCCATTTCTCTTTCTTATGGAACGATTTTATATTAAATACAATGTATTGGGAGGCTGGAAATTTTTTCAAATGGGGTACACTTGGAAAAGAAGACTCAATTCCTCCACAGTTATATCGGCTTCGTTTTTAAATTGCTTCCCTATGCAGTAAAACCGACCAGTTTCCTTCATTCTTCGGTCAGTATGATTACTGCAATACCAAATTTATATAGTTTTTCTTATGTTTAAATACTGAAAAAAATAAAAACTTTGGAAAAGATGATATTTTCTTTGTATTCTTTGATACCATTTTGGAGGTTGTATGCCTTTTTGATCACTTTTTGTCAATTTTTTTTTAGGGAGGTGAAGAGATGAAAAAACAGCAAATCTGTCATTTTAATATTTTTTTCCTTTATGGCTTTCACCATAGGGGATAAATATGTTTATATATTAATAGTATGGGCATTTAAGGTTGCAGTGGTGCATATGATCTTTATTTTTTACTGTTTATTTTTTATTTGTATTATGAGAAAAAGATGGGTGATTAAAAAAATACATATATAAAAATTCTAAACTATTTCACACATATTTTAAGTCCCCTTAAGTCATTAATAAATGATTGTTAAATTGTTTCTCCCTTAGATTGAAATTAATTACCATTGCAGTCCATAGGACATTCAATACGTACCTATGCAGCCGTGCCACCTGCAGGTCTCCATAGGAACTACTACTGTGATAGCCTTGGATCTTTTAGAGTGACTGAGGCTATCACGAGGAATGAACGACTCACCTAATCACCAAACAGGGGAGCTATTTGGGCCCTGGCAGCGTAGAGCTCCCAGGAAAAGCCAACTCAGATGCCGTGGTCCCAATTGAGTTAAATGGGGTTAAATGTCTTTGATCTCCATTATTGCTGATGGCAGACATTAGCCCCAGGTGTCTGCTATGTGAAACAGTAGAAACCCGGCGGCTATGGTGCTTGCTCTATTTCCGGAGCAGGCACCATCTTTAACCCCTTAAGGACCGGGCTCATTTTCACCTTAAGGACCAGGCCATTTTTTGCAAATCTGACCAGTGTCACTTTATGTGCTGATAACTTTAAAACGCTGTTAGTTATCCAGGCCATTCTGAGATTGTTTTTTTGTCACATATTGTACTTCATGACACTGGTAAAATGGAGTAAAAAAAAATAATCTTTTTTATTTATAAAAAATACCAAAATTTACCAAGAATTTGGAAAAATGTGCAAATTTCCAAGTTTTAATTTCTCTACTTCTATAATAAATAGTAATACCTCGAAAAATAGTTATTACTTTACATTCCCCATATGTCTACTTCATGTTTGGATCATTTTGGGAATGCCATTTTATTTTTTGGGGATGTTACAAGGCTTAGAAGTTTAGAAGCAAATCTTGAAATATTTCAGAAATGTTCAAAAACCCACTTTTAAAGGACCAGTTCAGGTCTGAAGTCACTTTGTGAGGCTTACATAATAGAAACCACCCAAAAATGACCCCATTCTATAAACTACACCCCTCAAGGTATTCAAAACTGATTTTAGAAAAACATTGTTAACCCTTTAGGTGTTCCACAGGAGTCAATGGCAAATGGAGATAAAATTTCAGAATTTCAATTTTTTGGCAAATTTTCCATTTTAATCAATTTTTTCCAGCAACAAAGCAAGGGTTAACAGCTAAACTCAATATTTATTGCCCTGACTATGTGGTCGTAAACTACTGTACGGGCACATGGTAGGGCGTAGAGGGAAAGGAGCGCCGTGTGGTTTTTGGAAGGTAGATTTTGCTGGACTGGTTTATTTACACCTTGTCCCATTTGAAGCCCCCTGATGCACCCCTAGAGTAGAAACTCCATAAAAGTGACCCCATCTAAGAAACTACACTTCTCAAGGTATTCAAAACAGATTGTACAAACTTTGTTAACCCTTTAGGTGTTCCACAAGAGTTATTGGCAAATCGAGATGAAATTTAAGAATTGTAATTTTTTGGCAAATTTTCCATTTTAAGAAATCTTTTCCAGTAACAAAGCAAGGGTTAACAGCCAAACAAAACTCAATATTTATTGCCCTGATTCTGTAGTTTGCAGAAACACCCCATATGTGGTCGTAAACTACTGTACGGGCACACGGTAGGGCGTAGAAGGAAAGGAGCACTGTGTGGTTTTTGAAAGGCAGATTTTGCTGGACTGGTTTATTTACACCATGTCCCATTTGAAGCCACACTGATACACCCCTAGAGTAGAAACTCCATAAAAGTGACCCTATTCTATAAACTACACCCCTCAAGGTATTCAAAACTGATGTTATAAACGTCGTTAACCCTTTAGGTGTTCAACAAGAGTTAATGGCAAATGGAGATAAAATTTCAGAATTTAGATTTTTGGGCAAATTTTCCATTTTAATCCATTTTTTCCAGTAACAAAGCAAGGGTTAACAGCCAAACTCAATATTTATTGCCCTGATTCTGTAGTTTGCAGAAACACCCCATATGTGGTCGTAAACTACTGTACGGGCACATGGTAGGGCGTAGAGGGAAAGGAGCGCCGTGTGGTTTTTGGAAGGCAGATTTTGCTGGACTGGTTTATTTACACCATGTCCCATTTGAAGCCCCCCTGATGCACCCCTAGAGTAGAAACTCCATAAAAGTGACCCCATCTAAGAAACTACACTCCTCAAAGTATTCAAAACTGATTTTACAAATTTTGTTAACCCTTTAGGTGTTCAACAATAGTTATTGGCAAATGGAGATGAAATTTAAGAATTTAAATTTTTGGGCAAATTTTCCATTTTAATCCATTTTTTCCAGTAACAAAGCAAGTGTTAACAGCCAAACAAAACTCAATATTTTGAATTGACCTGCGGTTTGCCGCGATCGCCGATACGGGGGGGGGGGGTCACCGCATTGTCCCAGGGTCCCTGCTGATTGATTTCAGCAGGCACCCAGCTCCGATCACCGCCTGCCGCACGGCGGTGATCGGAAATACACATGACGTACCGGTTCGTCATGTGTCCCCAACAGGTTAAAGACCTGATATCTGCAGTACATGTACGATGGATGTTTTGAAGGGGTAAATGACAAAATACTGTAAGCTCCCATGCATTGGTCATAACTAAGTATGTCAGTCCCGGAAGATCCTTTTAACTTGATGTCTATGCACGGACATGAAATCTCATGACATCTGAGGCAAAATACTACTAAAGGATTTCCTATTTAACGCCAGCTTTCCCTTTTTAATGTGTAACAGCTGTAAGGAGAGATCTGTCAAACCCAGCAGCACGGTCATTAGCTGTGACTTTTGCTTAGTGTTATATCACAAAAATGTCTTCATTACATCAAATAATTGTTATATTATACATATTATTTACAGCAGCATGGACCAAGTTGGGATGCAATGCTCAGTGACAAGCTATGCATTTTAGAAAATATTGCCTGTCATAAACTCCCAGATGGTGACTCTGCATTAGTAGAATAAGGGCACTACATGATGCACACAAATAGCATAAAATCCCCAATGGAGAATGCAGCTCTATGTGAATAATGACAAGGAAATAGATGAGAATGTGCTATATAGTAACACATATATAAAAAAAAAAGCTATAAAACTGAAAAATAGATAAACATTTCAGTCACATTTGGATGCAAATCACTCACCTCTTAACCATTCACATGGCTAGACAGATATGCTTAAAGGCAATGCACACCTTTGGGGGCACATTTTTATTATTATTATTATTGCATTGTACTAATTTTGAGCTAAAAATAATTATTTTATTGGTCTTTATTAAAAATATGGAGTCTGGAGTATGGATTTTCTGTACAGAGCTGAGAAGTTCTTTGGATTTTCTGTCTTTTTTGCCAGACCAGAAGCAGACGGACTCCTTATCTCTGCTCTCTGGCATTATACTTATTTGACATGACATATACGGATCAGAATGTGGCTTAAATAAGTGGTTATGACCTCTCAGCCGTTTAGAGATAAGGTTTAGTAGATGACCTGCACAAAGTGAAAGTGAAAGTACCAGTCACACAGCTAGAAAAATAGTTAACCCTTTGTGATAGAACAGCTCAATATATTTTAAATAAAGGTCAATTGAAAAGATTTTTTGCCAAATATGAGTAAGGTGTACATAGCCTTTAACCCCTTAGGGACCGGGCTCATTTTCACCTTAAGGACCAGGCAATTTTTTGCAAATCTGACCAGTGTCACTTTATGTGCTGATAACTTTAAAACGCTTTGACTTATCCAGGCCATTCTGAGATAGTTTTTTTTCGTCACATATTGTACTTCATGACACTGGTAAAATGGAGTAAAAAAAAATCCTTTTTTTTTTTTTTAAATACCAAATTTGGAAAAAAATTGGCAAATTTTAAAGTTTCAATTTCTCTACTTCTATAATACATAGTAATACCTCCAAAAATATTCATTACTTTACATTCTCCATATGTCTACTTCATTTTTGGATCTTTTTGGGAATAATATTTATTTTTTGGGGATGTTACAAGGCTTCGAATTTTAAAAGCAAATCTTGAAATTTTTCAGAAATGTTCAAAAACCCACTTTTTAAGGACCAGTTCAGGTCTGAAGTCACTTTGTGAGGCTTACATAATAGAAACCACCCAAAAATGACCCCATTCTAGAAACTACACCCCTCAAGATATTCAAAACTGATTTTACAAACGTAGTTAACCCTTTAGGTGTTCCACAAGAATTAATGGAAAATAGAGATACAATTAAAAAATTGCACTTTTTTGGCATATTTCCCATTTTAATAATTTTTTTCCAGTTACTAAGCAAGGGTTAAAAGCCAAACAAAACTCAATATTTATGGCCCTGATTCTGTAGTTTACAGAAACACCCCATATGTGGTCATAAACTGCTGTACGGGCACACGGCAGGGCACAGAAGGAAAGGAATGCCATACGGTTTTTGGAAGGCAGATTTTGCTGGACTGTTTTTTTTACACCATGTCCCATTTGAAGCCCCCCTGATGCACCCCTAGAGTAGAAACTCCAAAAAAGTGACCCCATTTTAGAAACTACAGGATAGGATGGCAGTTTTGTTGGTACTAGTTTAGGGTACATATGATTTTTGGTTGCTCTATATTAAACTTTTATAAAATACTAAAATACTAAAATAAGAAATAGCTGTTTTGGCACCGTTTATTTTTTGTTATTTACAACATTCATCTGTCAGGTTAGATCATGTGGTATTTTTATAGAGCAGGTTGTCACGGACGCAACGATACCTAATATGTATACAATTTTTTTTATTTATGTAAGTTTTACAATATGATTTAATTTAAAAAAACAAAAAAATCATGTTTTAGTGTCTCCATAGTCTGAAAGCCATAGTTTTTTCAGTTTTTGGCTGATTATCTTGGGTAGGGTATGATTTTTGCAGGATGAGATGACAGTTTGATTTGCACTATTTTGGGGTACGTATGTCTTTTTGATCGCTTGCTATCACACTTTTTGTGATGTAAGGTGACAAAAAATAGTTTTTTTTACACTTTTTTTTTTTTACTGTATTCACCTGAGGGGTTAGGTCATGTGATATTTTTATAGAGCATGTTATTACAGACATGGCGATACCTAATATGTATATATTTTTTTATTTATGTAAGTTTTACACAATGATTTCATTTTTGAAACAAAAAAAATCATGTTTTAGTGTTTCCATAGTCTGAGAGCCATAGTTTTTTTTAGTTTTTTGGGCGATTATCTTGGGTAGGGTATGATTTTTGTGGGATGAGATGACGGTTTTATTGGCAATATTTTGGGTTGCGTATGACTTGATCGCTTGCTATTACACTTTTTGTGATGTAAGGTGACAAAAAATAGCTTTTTTTACACCGTTTTTTGTTTTCTTGCGGTATTCACCTGAGGGGTTAGGTCATGTGATATTTTTATAGAGCAGGTTAATACGGAAGCGGAGATACCTAATATGTATACTTTTTTTTATTTATGTAAGTTTTACACAATAATATCCTTTTTGAAACAAAAAAAATAAATCATGTTTTAGTGTCTCCATAGTCTGAGAGCCATAGTTTTTTCAGTTTTTGGGCGATTATCTTAAGTAGGGGCTTATTTTTTGTGGGATGAGATGATGGTTTAAATGGCACTATTTTGGGGTGCATATGACTTTTTGATCGCTTGCCATTACACTTTTTGTGATGTAAGGTGACAAAAAATAGCTTTTTTTACACGTTTTTTTTTTTTTTTTTTTACGGTGTTCATCTGAGGGGTTAGGTCATGTGATATTTTTATAGAGCAGGTTATTACGGACGGCCGTGGCGATACCTAATATGTATACTTTATTTATTTAAGTTTTACACAATAATAATTTTTTTGGTTTCAAAAATGCTATGTTTTAGTGTCTCCATATTCTGAGCCATATTTTTTTTTTTTTTTTGGGAGATTGTCTTAGGTAGGGGCTAATTTTTTGCAGGATGAGGTGACGGTTAGATTGGTAATATTTTGGTGGGCATACGCCTTTTTGAACGCTTGCTGTTGTACTTTTTGTGATGTAAGGTGACAAAAAAATGGTTTATTTAGCACAGTTTTTATTTTTTATTTTTTACGGTGTTCATCTGAGGGGTTAGGTCATGTAATATGTTTATAGAGCCGGTCGATACGGATGCGGCGATACCTAATAGGTCTACTTTTTTTTCCCTATTTTTTACCAATTACATTTTACTTTATTTGGGGGAAATGACGTTTATTAATTTTTTTTACTTAAAACTTAATTTTTGGGGGGGAAAACTTTATTTTTTCACTTTTTTTTTCACTTTATTTTTTGTCCCACTTTGGGACTTCAACGTTTGTGGGTCTAATCCCCTTTACAATGCATTCCAATACTTCTGTATTGGAATGCATTGGCTGTATGAGTAATACAGTGTGTATTACTCATACAGCTTCCTGCCTGTGAGATCCAGGGAGCTGGATCTCACAGGCTAGTCACCGGAAGGCAGCGCCGATGCCTAAGGAAGGCATCGCGCTGCCTTCCATGCCATCGGATCCCCCTTACAGCTGCACAGGGACCCGATGGCATCTCTGATCACCACCGCAACCACCCGTAAAAGTCGCAAACCGCAGGTCTGAATTGAGACGGGACCCCCCCGCGCATTGACCCTGCTTAATGATTTGAGCAGGCACCTTGTTCCGATCACTGCCCGCCGGTGATCGGAAATACACAGGACGTACAGGTACGCCCTGTATCCTTAAGTACCAATACATCAGGGCGTACCTGTGCGCCCTGTGTCCTTAAGAGGTTAAGATTTATCATGCAACAGTAGTATTTCATGCATGTCCAATGTACTTTTTTTGCACAGCTGTATGTACAAATATCAACAAAATAGTAATAAATGAAATTATATACGGTATGTGAATGGATACAGGTACTAGCTGGAGAAACATATATATATTTTTATAGCAACTCTATTGCCAGTTTAAGAATAGTTTTGAGCGCGAATATGCGTATTACAAATTGTTATCGCGAATATCGGCACTTCGAGAATTCGCGAATATTTAGAATATAGTGCTATATATTCGTAATGACGAATATACATTTTTTTTTTTTTTACAGTACACATCAGATGATCATCCCTTCTTGTAAGCTTGTGGGCCAATGAGAAGGCTGTAGCGTCTTTGTCACAGCTTAGCAACATCCCTAGCAACCAATAGAAAAGTTGCCTACCCCTTACTATATAAGAACCTCCCCAGCAGCTATTTCCTAAAGTTTATTGCAGTTATAAAAGAGACAGCAGTGTCATTGCTGTGCTCTGTGCTTTGTTGTATTACATTAGACAGTTAACTTATATATATAATTCAGATAGTTAGGGGGAGATAGTCAGTGTAGGTTAGATTGATCTATAGTGTAGCTGATGGGTTCTGCTGTCCATACATGCATGCTACAGACACATTGCTGTGATGTCACAACTTGCACGTATTGCAAAAAAATCTGCGCATCATTAATTGCCGAAAATTCGCAAGCGCAAATACAGTTGCAAGAAAAAGTATGTGAACCCTTTGGAATGATATGGATTTCTGCACAAATTGGTCATAAAATGTCATCTGATCTTCATCTAAGTCACAACAATAGACAATCACAGTCTGCTTAAACTAATAACACACAAAGAATTAAATGTTACCATGTTTTTATTGAACACACCATATAAACATTCACAGTGCAGGTGGAAAAAGTATGTGAACACCTAGACTAATGACATCTCCAAGAGCTAATTGGAGTGAGGTGTCAGCTAACTGCAGTCCAATCAATGAGATGAGATTGGAGGTGTTGGTTACAGCTGCCCTGCCCTATAAAAAACACACACCAGTTCTGGGTTTGCTTTTCACAAGAAGCATTGCCTGATGTGAATGATGCCTCACACGAAAGAGCTCTCAGAAGACGTACGATTAAGAATCGTTGACTTGCATAAAGCTAGAAAGGGTTATAAAAGTATCTCCACAAGCCTTGCTGTTCATCAGTCCACGGTAAGACAAACTGTCTATAAATGGAGAAAGTTCAGCACTGCTGCTACTCTCCCTAGGAGTGGCCGTCCTGTAGAGATGACTGCAAGAGCACAGCGCAGACTGCTCAATGAGGTGAAGAAGAATCCTAGAGTGTCAGCTAAAGACTTACAAAAGTCTCTGGCATATGCTAACATCCCTGTTAGCGAATCTACGATACGTAAAACACTAAACAAGAATGGATTTCATGGGAGGACACCACAGAGGAAGCGAGTGCTGTCCAAAAAAAACATTGCTGCACGTTTACAGTTTGCACAAGAGCACCTGGATGTTCCACAGCAGTACTGGCAAAATATTCTGTGGACAGATGAAACCAAAGTTGAGTTGTTTGGAAGAAACACACAACACTATGTGTGGAGAAAAAGAGGCACAGCACACCAACATCAAAACCTCATCCCAACTGTGAAGTATGGTGGTGGGGGCATCATGGTTTGGGGCTGCTTTGCTGCGTCAGGGCCTGGGCGGATTGCTATCATCAAAGGAAAAATGAATTCCCAAGTTTATTAAGACATTTTACAGGAGAACTTAAGGCCATCTGTCCACCAGCTGAAGCTCAACAGAAGATGGGTGTTGCAACAGGACAACGACCCAAAGCATAGAAGTAAATCAACAACAGAATGGCTTAAACAGAAGAAAATACGTCTTCTGGAGTGGCCCAGTCAGAGTCCTGACCTCAACCCGATTGAGATGCTGTGGCATGACCTCAAGAAAGCGATTCACACCAGACATCCCAAGAATATTGCTGAACGGAAATAGTTCTGTAAAGAGGAATGGTCAAGAATTGCCCCTGACCGTTGTGCACGTCTGATCTGCAACTACAGGAAACGTTTGGTTGAAGTTATTGCTGCCACAGGAGGTTCAACCAGTTATCAAATCCAAGGGTTCACATACTTTTTGCACCTGCACTGTGAATGTTTACATGGTGTGTGCAATAAAAACATGGTAACATTTAATTCTTTGTGTGTTATTAGTTTAAGCAGACTGTGATTGTCTATTGTTGTGACTTAGATGAAGATCAGATGACATTTTATGACCAATTTGTGCAGAAATCCATATCATTCCAAAGGGTTCACATACTTTTTCTTGCAACTGTATATTGGAGCACTCTATCTGCATATAAAGCTATTCTAATGTTCTACCTTGCCAACCATTTTCTCCAGTCTCAGGAAACTTATACCAGCTTGAAAAATGTAGCATAAGTGACCCACGCCTGTATTTCGCGTGCATTACGCGAATATTACATTGCTGATTTTCGCAATCAAGAATATAATCTCGAATTTAAAAGCAGACACTTCCATCTAAAAGGTATTATGAATTATAACTTAACCAAATTTTACCATTAACATAACGCATACCTATCATTCAGCTTTTCCATAAAGCAAAAGTGTAGGTAAGATTATTAAAGTTTGTAATATTTTTGTTATTGAAAAGAACCTCTTTCTCAACTTATCATAAACCTCCTTTCATGTTACCTGGCTATATTTGCTCAGAATCTCTGCACTCACTGAAAAAAGTCAACTATGAGCTTAGAGCTCTGATCACTCAAGAATCTGTATTATTACACAGGTCAGAACTGTAGAATTGATTACTATATAAGATTTGTCTTCTCCCTATATACTGCATATTGTTACTATAGGAACATGGCCAACCACATGGTGCAAAAGAATTAGAGAATTATCAGACCAGGTCACCTTCCTTCATTGCTCAGACCAACTTTTGCTCCCCTCTCACATCAATGAGCCTTGGGTGCCCTTGACACCCCTGCATTTCTTTCCTTGGACCACATGGACTACTGTATACTGGGAAGAATCCATAAGACCTGCCATTTTGAGGATGCTCTGGCCCAGTCATCTAGCCAGCACAATTTGGCCCTTGTCAAAGTCACTTTCACAACTGAATGTTCACTTGCTACTTAAAGGTGTTCTCTGGGAAGTAATAAAATAAAATAACTAAAAATAGGGTTGTCAGGGTTCAGAGCTGAACCCTGATATATCCCAATTATCACCTAGGCTGCCACCATGACATAGGCATAAGAACATTTCATGCTCCAATGCTCTCCCTTGCCCTGCGCTATATTGCGGTGTCCGCTGCGGACAGGTAAATTATCTGCGCCACATCTCCTGTTTAATGTGTGCACATCCCTAAAATATCAGTGACATCCAGTGTACTTTTTCCGTAGACGGTGTCCGCTGCGGACAGTTAAATTATACGCGCCACATCTCCTGTGTAAAGTGTGCGCATCCCTAAAATATCAGTGACATCCAGTGTACTTTTTCCGTAGATGGTGTCTGCTGCGGATAGTTAAATTATCCGTGCCACATCTCCTGTGTAAAGTGTGTGCATCCAAAAAATATCTGTAACATCCAGTGTACTTTTTCAATAGACGGTGTCCGCTGCGGACAGTGAGATTAGCTGTGCCTCATCCTCTGTGTAAAGTGTGCGCATCCCTAAAATATCAGTGACATCCAGTGTACTTTTTCCGTAGACGTTGTCCGCTTCTGATAGTGACCTTACCAGGACCACATCTGCAGTGTAAAGTGTGCGGTTGTAATTTTTCCGTAGACGGTGTCCACTTCTGACAGTGACCTTACCAGGGCCACATACGCAGTGTAACGTGTGCACTTCAAAAATTCATCTGTGACATACAGTGTACTTTGTCAGCTTTGAAACCATACTCCCCCCGGAACCTAAAGACTTTGGTTTCCCGGAAGCAGCTCGGCGGGTCATGGGAATAATGCCGACGGATCTCCGGTCGTCATTGTTTATGGTCGGAACTACGACGATATCTGATCATCTCCGAACCTCCGACTTTCGTTTTTGATAAATAAAAACATTCTTGGCAAATCCTTTAGCTTTGGTTCGTCTTGCGCCTGTCCAAGAATTTCACCTCTAGTGGCGCAATACGGATGTCCCCAGCCGTCCCTCTTAATCATGGTGTCACAGTCATTACCGCTGGCTGTGACCTTCTGTCTATGCTCTCGCTGCAGCTCCGTTCCTCTGTATTATTTGTGGTTCTGTATGGGTTAACTCCCCTGTGTTCCTATTAGGAGTTAATCCTCTGTCTGCTCCATGGGTGTGGTCTCTCTGCTGCACCCATGGAACCTGTATATAAGGCCTCTTTCACACTACAGTATTTTGCGTTCAGTATACTGGACGTTTTTTGAGTTCAGTATACGGAACAGATACTGAACCATTCATTTCAATGGTTCAGCAAAAAATACTGAAGTGTCTCCGTGTGCATTCCGTTTCAGTATTTCAGTATTTCCGTGCCGTGGAAAGATAGAACATGTCCTATGTTTGTCCGCAAATTACGGTCCGTGGCTCCATTAAAGTCAATGGGTCCGCAAAAAAACGGAATGCATACGGAAGGCATCCGTATGTCATCCGTATGTCATCCGTTTTTTGCGGATCTGTCATTAACAAATGCTAGGCCCAGCCCACTGTGGCCATGTGTTTCTTGTTGCCAAACTTTGGCTGAGCACAAATACAGGTGGCTTCCGTTTTTGATCCGTGAAAAACGGACCGTATACGGGAACCATACGGAAACCATACTGAAACGTTTTTGCGGACATACTGAACGGAAACGGAGACACAACGGAACCCAAAAACGGGACAACGGATCCGTGAAAAACGGAACGCAAAACACTGAAATGGACATACTGTAGTGTGAAAGAGGCCTAAGGCTGAGGTTTCCTCAGTTCTGTGTCAGCTCTCCTGGTGTGTGTTGTCTGTCCTGCTCCTGGTTTGTACTCTCTCTCCCATGCTGCTGACCCATGGGATCTGTGTCTGTCTGTGCTCTGTGGGTTTCCCTACTTGTTCATTTACGTCCTTTCCCGTCCTCTTTCCTGTCTTTCTGTTATCTGTTCTGCCAGTTATGTTTTAGTTACTTTGTGTTTATTCTGATGTCTGTGTTCAGCAAGCCTTTGCAGCAGAGTGGCATGACAAGGCCATGCAGTTTACTACTGGTGGAGCAAGTCCTTCTCTGCTCATTGCCACTCCTGCTCCCTTGCGTGAACTCCTGCTTGTATTATTAGTTGCCCTGTTTTGTATTCATATGTCTGTGTTCAGCAAGCCTTTGCAGCAGAGTGGCATGACAAGGCCATGCAGTTTACTACTGGTGGAGCAAGTCCTTCTCTGCTCATTGCCACTCCTGCTCCCTTGCGTGAACTCCTGCTTGTATTATTAGTTGCCCTGTTTTGTATTCATATGTCTGTGTTCAGCAAGCCTTTGCAGCAGAGTGGCATGACAAGGCCATGCAGTTTACTACTGGTGGAGCAAGTCCTTCTCTGCTCATTGCCACTCCTGCTCCCTTGCGTGAACTCCTGCTTGTATTATTAGTTGCCCTGTTTTGTATTTGCCTGTATGTTATGTATGCCTATGTGCCGTCGGTACCTTCTGGTACCTGTTGTCCATTCGCTCCTGCTGTCACTGTCTAGTTCACGCTCCAGAGTGGACCCTGGCAACTTTCTGCGGCAAAGCCTAACCTTACCTTCTGAGGCCCTAGTGAAAACCAGGAGTTGCTTAGTCACGCCCCTCTGGAGTATTACTAGACAGTGGCGCAGTGGGGGTTTTCTCCCACTGTGCTGACGGTACATAGAGCTCTTGTTTTGTTTGTGCAATAAACTCTTATGTGTCTGTACCTGATTTCCGTTTGTTTATTGCATGACGACGCGGTGGTCTCTCCTGGGACCTCCAACTCGTGACACATGGCCCCAGTTCTGAAAACCAACAAAATAGAACCGGAGTCCTATTCCATTATTCCTAACTGAAGTATTCAGGCGATCCGGCCTGCTTTGAACACTGTAAATTATTTCAATGTTCAGCTCAGCAGCAGGCCCTCAACTAAAATGTTTTAGAGGGTCAGCTCAGCAGCAGGCCCCCGCATATAATTTTTTAGAGGGTCAGATCACCTGCAGGCCCTCACATATAATGTTTTAGAGGGTCAGCTCACCAGCAGTCCCTCACCTACATTCTTTTAGAGGGTAATATACCAAAAAAGGCTGAAACCAGCCGCTATAAGCACCGCACGGCCACAAAACATGAAACTCCTACAAATGCAAAACAAACCAGCGGTGATGTTCATACAAATCTTTATTAAACTAATGCAATAATTACGCAATGATATATTGACTGGTATGGGGGGGGGGGGGGTGTTTAGTCACACTTCTTTGCATTTCCCTTCTGGGTTTTAATCATTCAATCAATTATTTATCTTGTTTGTATGCATATTTGTTTAATGAAGATTTGTATGAACATCACCGCTGTTGTGTTTTGCATTTGTAGGAGTTTCATTCTTTTAGAGGGTCAGCTCACCTGCAGGCCCTCACCTAATTATACCTAATAGGTAATTTGCGCGCATGCTGCCTTGCTTGGATGTGGTAGCCGTAGCTGATTCTCAGGCTCCCTCTCCAGAATCCAACACTGATTCCCCCTTACCTGTGGTCACCGTGGTGCTGAAAATAACATTGAAAGTTGATAGGGCAGACATCCGAATGGATCATCGCCGTCACGGGGACGTGCGATCGGCCCTAGGTTATCTAGAGTCACCAAAGCAGCAGCAGGCCCTCGCCCATAATGTTTTAGATGGTCAGATCAGCATGCGCTTGCTCCAAATGTTTTTGAGGGTCACAATCAGACCATCAAATCATAATTTTTCAAGGCTGTGTATTATGTGTAACAAATGGTGTATTGAAGTGCCGGTTCCTTGTAGTTTTTGCCAGCCCTTTCACTTAGTGCATAGGCTTTATGAGCGTAGGAGTCCCACTACCTGAACAATTGTACCACAATGTGAATGAGGCCCTCCTTCATGTGATATACAGGCTGTATCGGAGTGCCTCTAACTTGCAATTTTTGGCAGCACTTGCACTTTATATACAAGTAAATATACAGGATACAGGGAAGAATGTTTCCTAACAGTTTTTCCTCTAAAATCGATTTTATCTTTATTGTCAGTTTCTAAAAGTGGCGTACTACTCGGACAACATCATTCCCAGAAGCGACCTGGGAGTCCAAGATGCATCCAGACATCCTCCCCATGCTGTTCCCGAACCATTTCAGTGGTGTTTCCATCAATTTCTGACCTTTTCCTATGAATCATGCAACCTCCCCTCTTCAGAGCAGGGGGTGCCTGGTTTAATGCTCGGGTTCTCCCATTGACTTCCATTATACGCGGGTGCTCAGTAGAGTACCCGAGCATCCCGATGTGTTCGGCCCGAGCACCCGAGCACTATGGTGCTCGATCAACACTAATAAGATCTTCAGCTGAATCTCTGTAGGAATAGAGTTCATGAGGAGACATGAAATTTAGAGAGGAGGGTGAGGATGTGACTAACGAGCAGCAGTTCTTGTAGGCAGTCTCCATTACCACAGCCCCATATTACCACAGTCTGTCCTGTCCGTCCTCTCTGTACTTCATGTC
Source organism: Bufo bufo (assembly GCF_905171765.1). NCBI lineage: Eukaryota > Metazoa > Chordata > Amphibia > Anura > Bufonidae > Bufo > Bufo bufo. Next base: position 55,979,150 of record NC_053395.1, read on the forward strand.
TCCTCCATTCCCACAGAGATTCAGCTGAAGATGTTATCAGCTGTATTCAGGATCATAATCCCTGACAAGCACAGCAGAGAGGAGGATGAGGCAGCCCTTTACAGGGAGTGCAGAATTATTAGGCAAGTTGTATTTTTGAGGATTAATTTTATTATTGAACAACAACCATGTTCTCAATGAACCCAAAAAACTCATTAATATCAAAGCTGAATATTTTTGGAAGTAGTTTTTAGTTTGTTTTTAGTTTTAGCTATTTTAGGGGGATATCTGTGTGTGCAGGTGACTATTACTGTGCATAATTATTAGGCAACTTAACAAAAAACAAATATATACCCATTTCAATTATTTATTTTTACCAGTGAAACCAATATAACATCTCAACATTCACAAATATACATTTCTGACATTCAAAAACAAAACAAAAACAAATCAGTGACCAATATAGCCACCTTTCTTTGCAAGGACACTCAAAAGCCTGCCATCCATGGATTCTGTCAGTGTTTTGATCTGTTCACCATCAACATTGCGTGCAGCAGCAACCACAGCCTCCCAGACACTGTTCAGAGAGGTGTACTGTTTTCCCTCCTTGTAAATCTCACATTTGATGATGGACCACAGGTTCTCAATGGGGTTCAGATCAGGTGAACAGGGAGGCTATGTCATTAGATTTTCTTCTTTTATACCCTTTCTTGCCAGCCACGCTGTGGAGTACTTGGACGCGTGTGATGGAGCATTGTCCTGCATGAAAATCATGTTTTTCTTGAAGGATGCAGACTTCTTCCTGTACCACTGCTTGAAGAAGGTGTCTTCCAGAAACTGGCAGTAGGACTGGGAGTTGAGCTTGACTCCATCCTCAACCCGAAAAGGCCCCACAAGCTCATCTTTGATGATACCAGCCCAAACCAGTACTCCACCTCCACCTTGCTGGCGTCTGAGTCGGACTGGAGCTCTCTGCCCTTTACCAATCCAGCCATGGGCCCATCCATCTGGCCCATCAAGACTCACTCTCATTTCATCAGTCCATAAAACCTTAGAAAAATCAGTCTTGAGATATTTCTTGGCCCAGTCTTGACGTTTCAGCTTGTGTGTCTTGTTCAGTGGTGGTCGTCTTTCAGCCTTTCTTACCTTGGCCATGTCTCTGAGTATTGCACACCTTGTGCTTTTGGGCACTCCAGTGATGTTGCAGCTCTGAAATATGGCCAAACTGGTGGCAAGTGGCATCTTGGCAGCTGCACGCTTGACTTTTCTCAGTTCATGGGTAGGGATGAGCGAACCCGAACTGTATAGTTCGGGTTCGTATCGAATTTTGGGGTGTCCGTGACACGGACCCGAACATTTTCGTAAAAGTCCGGGTTCGAGTTCGGTGTTCGGCGCATTCTTGGCGCTTTTTGAAAGGCTGCAAAGCAGCCAATCAACAAGCATCATACTACTTGGCCCAAGAGGCCATCACAGCCATGCCTACTATTGGCATGGCTGTGATTGGCCAGTGCACCATGTGACCCAGCCTCTATTTAAGCTGGAGTCACGTAGCGCCGCACGTCACTCTGCTATGATCAGTATAGGGAGAGGTTGCAGCTGCGACGTTAGGGCGAGATTAGGCAGATTAACTCCTCCAAAAGACTTCATTCTGTAATCGATCTGCAGCTGTGGATCATTGAAGTGCTATTATTGACTTGCTCACTTTTTTGAGGCTGCCCAGAGCGTTTTTAGATCACTTTTTTTCTGGGGTGATCGGCGGCCATTTTGTGACTTGTGGTGCGCCAGCACGAGCTATCACCAAGTGTATTTAACCATCGATAGTGTGGTTATTTTGTGCTATATCCTACATCAGCTGCAGGCTGAGCCTGTGTCACCGAAGTGCATTTAACCATCAACAGTCTGGTTATTTTTTGGCCATATACTACATCAGCTGCAGGCTGAGCCTGTTTCACCCAAGTGCATTTAACCATCAACAGTCTGATTATTTTTTGGCCATATACTACATCAGCTGCAGGCTGAGCCTGTGTCACCGAAGTGCATTTAACCATCAACAGACTGGTTATTTTTTGGCCATATATTACATCAGGGGCAAGTTGAGCCTGACACCCAGCGCCTAAAAAATAGACCTGACATTTCTATTCAACCAAATCTGCACAGTTTTAGCTGGTCAAGTTATTTGTAGTGACCGTCAAAGCAGACTTTTTGTTCTGGGTTGAAAAAGCATTCCCAAATTTGCCATTCTGAAAATAACTAGTTTGTGGTATTTCAGGCCTACTTGAAATCTATCCCAAAAAGAAAATCTTACTTTGAAGTTATTGATAGTATCATTCAGAAAAACCTAAGACACACGCTAGCGTGCTGATAGAAGTGTCATTCTGTAATTAAACCTATAACTGTCACACAGCGCAAAAAAAAACAGGTCTCACATCTTTATTCAACCAAATCTGCACAGTTTTAGCTGGTCAAGTTATTTGTAGTGACCGTCAAAGCAGACTTTTTGTTCTGGGTTGAAAAAGCATTCCCAAATTTGCCATTCTAAAAATAACTAGTTTGTGGTATTTCAGGCCTACTTTAAATCTATCCCAAAAAAAAAATCTTACATTGAAGTTATTGATAGTATCATTCAGAAAAACCTAAGACACACGCTAGCGTGCTGATAGAAGTGTCATTCTGTGATTAAACCTATAACTGTCACACAGCGCAAAAAAAAAACAGGTCTCACATCTCTATTCAACCAAATCTGCACAGTTTTAGCTGGTCAAGTTATTTGTAGTGACCGTCAAAGCAGACTTTTTGTTCTGGGTTGAAAAAGCATTCCCAAATTTGCCATTCTGAAAATAACTAGTTTGTGGTATTTCAGGCCTACTTGAAATCTATCCCAAAAAGAAAATCTTACATTGAAGTTATTGATAGTATCATTCAGAAAAACCTAAGACACACGCTAGCGTGCTGATAGAAGTGTCATTCTGTGATTAAACCTATAACTGTCACACAGCACAAAAAAAAACAGGTCTCACATCTCTATTCAACCAAATCTGCACAGTTTTAGCTGGTCAAGTTATTTGTAGTGACCGTCAAAGCAGACTTTTTGTTCTGGGTTGAAAAAGCATTCCCAAATTTGCCATTCTGAAAATAACTAGTTTGTGGTATTTCAGGCCTACTTGAAATCTATCCCAAAAAGAAAATCTTACATTAAAGTTATTGATAGTATCATTCAGAAAAACCTAAGACACACGCTAGCGTGCTGATAGAAGTGTCATTCTGTGATTAAACCTATAACTGTCACACAGCGCAAAAAAAACCAGGTCTCACATCTTTATTCAACCAAATCTGCACAGTTTTAGCTGGTCAAGTTATTTGTAGTGACCGTCAAAGCAGACTTTTTGTTCTGGGTTGAAAAAGCATTCCCAAATTTGCCATTCTGAAAATAACTAGTTTGTGGTATTTCAGGCCTACTTGAAATCTATCCCAAAAAGAAAATCTTACATTGAAGTTATTGATAGTATCATTCAGAAAAACCTAAGACACACGCTAGCGTGCTGATAGAAGTGTCATTCTGTGATTAAACCTATAACTGTCACACAGCGCAAAAAAAAACAGGTCTCACATCTTTATTCAACCAAATCTGCACAGTTTTAGCTGGTCAAGTTATTTGTAGTGACCGTCAAAGCAGACTTTTTGTTCTGGGTTGAAAAAGCATTCCCAAATTTGCCATTCTGAAAATAACTAGTTTGTGGTATTTCAGGCCTACTTGAAATCTATCCCAAAAAGAAAATCTTACATTGAAGTTATTGATAGTATCATTCAGAAAAACCTAAGACACACGCTAGCGTGCTGATAGAAGTGTCATTCTGTGATTAAACCTATAACTGTCACACAGCGCAAAAAAAAACCAGGTCTCACATCTTTATTCAACCAAATCTGCACAGTTTTAGCTGGTCAAGTTATTTGTAGTGACCGTCAAAGCAGACTTTTTGTTCTGGGTTGAAAAAGCATTCCCAAATTTGCCATTCTGAAAATAACTAGTTTGTGGTATTTCAGGCCTACTTGAAATCTATCCCAAAAAGAAAATCTTACATTGAAGTTATTGATAGTATCATTCAGAAAAACCTAAGACACACGCTAGCGTGCTGATAGAAGTGTCATTCTGTGATTAAACCTATAACTGTCACACAGCGCAAAAAAAAAACAGGTCTCACATCTCTATTCAACCAAATCTGCACAGTTTTAGCTGGTCAAGTTATTTGTAGTGACCGTCAAAGCAGACTTTTTGTTCTGGGTTGAAAAAGCATTCCCAAATTTGCCATTCTGAAAATAACTAGTTTGTGGTATTTCAGGCCTACTTGAAATCTATCCCAAAAAGAAAATCTTACATTGAAGTTATTGATAGTATCATTCAGAAAAACCTAAGACACACGCTAGCGTGCTGATAGAAGTGTCATTCTGTGATTAAACCTATAACTGTCACACAGCGCAAAAAAAAACAGGTCTCACATCTCTATTCAACCAAATCTGCACAGTTTTAGCTGGTCAAGTTATTTGTAGTGACCGTCAAAGCAGACTTTTTGTTCTGGGTTGAAAAAGCATTCCCAAATTTGCCATTCTGAAAATAACTAGTTTGTGGTATTTCAGGCCTACTTGAAATCTATCCCAAAAAGAAAATCTTACATTGAAGTTATTGATAGTATCATTCAGAAAAACCTAAGACACACGCTAGCGTGCTGATAGAAGTGTCATTCTGTGATTAAACCTATAACTGTCACACAGCGCAAAAAAAAAACAGGTCTCACATCTCTATTCAACCAAATCTGCACAGTTTTAGCTGGTCAAGTTATTTGTAGTGACCGTAAAAGCAGACTTTTTGTTCTGGGTTGAAAAAGCATTCCCAAATTTGCCATTCTCAAAATTGTGGTGAACGGGAACAATGAGGAAAACATCTAATAAGGGACGCGGACGCGGACGTGGACATGGTCGTGGTGGTGTTAGTGGACCCTCTGGTGCTGGGAGAGGACGTGGCCGTTCTGCCACAGCCACACGTCCTAGTGAACCAACTACCTCAGGTCCCAGTAACCAGCAGAATTTACAGCGATATTTGGTGGGGCCCAATGCCGTTCTAAGGATGGTAAGGCCTGAGCAGGTACAGGCATTAGTCAATTGGGTGGCCGACAGTGGATCCAGCACGTTCACATTATCTCCAACCCAGTCTTCTGCAGAAAGCGCACAGATGGCGCATGAAAACCAAGCCCATCGGTCTGTCACATCACCCCCATGCATATCAGGGAAACTGTCTGAGCCTCAAGTTATGCAGCAGTCTCTTATGCTGTTTGAAGACTCTGCTGCCAGGGTTTCCCAAGGGCATCCACCTAGCCCTTCCCCAGGGGTGGAAGAGATAGAATGCACTAACGCACAACCACTTATTTTTCCTGATGATGAGGACATGGGAATACCACCTCAGCACGTCTCTGATGATGACGAAACACAGGTGCCAACTGCTGCGTCTTTCTGCAGTGTGCAGACTGAACGGGAGGTCAGGGATCAAGACTGGGTGGAAGACGATGCAGGGGACGATGAGGTCCTAGACCCCACATGGAATGAAGGTCGTGCCACTGACTTTCACAGTTCGGAGGAAGAGGCAGTGGTGAGACCGAGCCAACAGCGTAGCAAAAGAGGGAGCAGTGGGAAAAATCAGAACACCCGCCGCCAAGAGACTCCGCCTGCTACTGACCGCCGCCATCTGAGACCGAGCACCCCAAAGGCAGCTTCAAGGAGTTCCCTGGCATGGCACTTCTTCAAACAATGTGCTGACGACAAGACCCGAGTGGTTTGCACGCTGTGCCATCAGAGCCTGAAGCGAGGCATTAACGTTCTGAACCTTAGCACAACCTGCATGACCAGGCACCTGCATGCAAAGCATGAACTGCAGTGGAGTAAACACCTTAAAAACAAGGAAGTCACTCAGGCTCCCCCTGCTACATCTTTTGCTGCTGCCGCCCCGGCCTCTTCTGCTGCTGCTGCCGCCGCCTCGGCCTCTTCCTCCACCTCTGGAGGAACGTTGGCACCTGCCGCCCAGCAAACATGGGATGTACCACCAACACCACCACTTGCGTCACCAAGCATCTCAACCATGTCACACGGCAGCGTTCAGCTCTCCATCTCACAAACATTTGAGAGAAAGCGTAAATTCTCACCTAGCCACCCTCGATCCCTGGCCCTGAATGCCAGCATTTCTAAACTACTGGCCTATGAAATGCTGTCATTTAGGCTGGTGGACACACACAGCTTCAAACAGCTCATGTCACTTGCTGTCCCACAGTATGTTGTTCCCAGCCGCCACTACTTCTCTAAGAGAGCCGTGCCTTCCCTGCACAAACAAGTGTCCGATAAAATCAAGTGTGCACTGCGCAACGCCATCTGTGGCAAGGTCCACCTAACCACAGATACGTGGACCAGTAAGCACGGCCAGGGACGCTATATCTCCCTAACTGCACACTGGGTAAATGTAGTGGCGGCTGGGCCCCAGGCGGAGAGCTATTTGGCGCACGTCCTTCCGCCGCCAAGGATCGCAGGGCAACATTCTTTGCCTCCTGTCTCCTCCTCCTCCTACTCAGCTTCCTCCTCCTCTTCTTCCACCTGCTCATCCAGTCAGCCACACACCTTCACCACCAACTTCAGCACAGCACGGGGTAAACGTCAGCAGGCCATTCTGAAACTCATATGTTTGGGGGAATGTTTGGGGGACAGGCCCCACACCGCACAGGAGTTGTGGCGGGGTATAGAACAACAGACCGACGAGTGGTTGCTGCCGGTGAGCCTCAAGCCCGGCCTGGTGGTGTGTGATAATGGGCGAAATCTCGTTGCAGCTCTGGGACTAGCCGGTTTGACGCACATCCCTTGCCTGGCGCATGTGCTGAATTTGGTGGTGCAGAAGTTCATTCGCAACTACCCCGACATGTCAGAGCTGCTGCATAAAGTGCGGGCCGTCTGTTCGCGCTTCCGGCGTTCACACCCTGCCGCTGCTCGCCTGTCTGCGCTACAGCGTAACTTCGGCCTTCCCGCTCACCGCCTCATATGCGACGTGCCCACCAGGTGGAACTCCACCTTGCATATGCTGGACAGACTGTGCGAGCAGCAGCAGGCCATAGTGGAGTTTCAGCTGCAGCACGCACGGGTCAGTCGCACTGCAGATCAGACCCACTTCACCACCAATGACTGGGCCTCCATGCGAGACCTGTGTGCCCTGTTGCGCTGTTTCGAGTACTCCACCAAGATGGCCAGTGGCGATGACGCCATTATCAGCATTACAATACCACTTCTATGTCTCCTTGAGAAAACACTTAGGGCGATGATGGAAGAGGAGGTGGCCCAGGAGGAAGAGGAGGAAGAGGGGTCATTTTTAGCACTTTCAGGCCAGTCTCTTCAAAGTGACCCAGAGGGAGGTTTTTTGCAACACCAGAGGCCAGGTACAAATGTGGCCAGACAGGGCCCACTACTGGAGGACGAGGAGGACGAGGATGAGGAGGAGGTGTAGGAGGATGAGGATGAAGCATGTTCACAGCGGGGTGGCACCCAAAGCAGCTCGGGCCCATCACTGGTGCGTGGCTGGGGGGAAACACAGGACGATGACGATACGCCTCCCACAGAGGACAGCTTGTCCTTACCTCTGGGCAGCCTGGCACACATGAGCGACTACATGCTGCAGTGCCTGCGCAACGACAGCAGAGTTGCCCACATTTTAACGTGTGCAGACTACTGGGTTGCCACCCTGCTGGATCCCCGGTACAAAGACAATGTGCCCACCTTACTTCCTACACTGGAGCGTGATAGGAAGATGCGCGAGTACAAGCGCACGTTGGTAGACGCGCTACTGAGAGCATTCCCAAATGTCACAGGGGAACCAGTGGAAGCCCAAGGCGAAGGCAGAGGAGGAGCAAGAGGTCGCCAACGCAGCTGTGTCACAGCCAGCTCCTCTGAGGGCAGGGTTAGCATGGCAGAGATGTGGAAAAGTTTTGTCACCACGCCACAGCTAACTGCACCACCTCCTGATACGGAACGTGTTAGCAGGAGGCAACATTTCACTAACATGGTGGAACAGTACCTGTGCACACCCCTCCACGTACTGACTGATGGTTCGGCCCCATTCACCTTCTGGGTCTCCAAATTGTCCACGTGGCCAGAGCTAGCCTTTTATGCCTTAGAGGTGCTGGCCTGCCCGGCGGCCAGCGTTTTGTCTGAACGTGTATTCAGCACGGCAGGGGGCGTCATTACAGACAAACGCAGCCGCCTGTCTACAGCCAATGTGGACAAGCTGACGTTCATAAAAATGAACCAGGCATGGATCCCACAGGACCTGTCCATCCCTTGTGCAGATTAGATATTAACTACCTCCCCTTAACAATATATTATTCTACTCCAGGGCACTTCCTCATTCAATACTATTTTTAATTTCATTTTACCATTATATTGTGGGGCAACCCAAAGTTGAATGAACCTCTCCTCTGTCTGGGTGCCGGGGCCTAAATGTGTGACAGTGGCCTGTTCCAGTGGTGGGTGACGTGAAGCTTGATTCTCTGCTATGACATTAAGACAGATTCTGTGCTGACATAAGGCCAGATTCTCTGTTACGGGACCTCTCTCCTCTGCCTGGGTGCCTGGGCCTAAATGTGTGACAGTGGCCTGTTCCAGTGGTGGGTGACGTGATGCCTGATTCTCTGCTATGACATGAAGACAGATTCTGTGCTGACATAAGGCCAGATTCTCTGTTACAGGACCTCTCTCCTCTGTCTGGGTGCCGGGGCCTAAATGTGTGACAGTGGCCTGTTCCAGTGGTGGGTGACGTGAAGCTTGATTCTCTGCTATGACATGAAGACAGATTCTGCGCTGACATAAGGCCAGATTCTCTGTTACGGGACCGGTCTCCTCTGTCTGGGTGCCGGGGCCTAAATGTGTGACAGTGGCCTGTTCCAGTGGTGGGTGACGTGAAGCCTGATTCTCTGCTATGACATGAATACAGATTCTGCGCTGACATAAGGCCAGATTCTCTGTTACGGGACCTCTCTCCTCTGCCTGGGTGCCTGGGCCTAAATGTGTGACAGTGGCCTGTTCCAGTGGTGGCTGACGTGAAGCCTGATTCTCTGCTATGACATGAAGACAGATTCTGCGCTGACATAAGGCCAGATTCTCTGTTACGGGACCGCTCTCCTCTGTCTGGGTGCCGGGGCCTAAATGTGTGACAGTGGCCTGTTCCAGTGGTGGGTGACGTGAAGCCTGATTCTCTGCTATGACATGAATACAGATTCTGCGCTGACATAAGGCCAGATTCTCTGTTACGGGACCTCTCTCCTCTGCCTGGGTGCCTGGGCCTAAATGTGTGACAGTGGCCTGTTCCAGTGGTGGCTGACGTGAAGCCTGATTCTCTGCTATGACATGAAGACAGATTCTGCGCTGACATAAGGCCAGATTCTCTGTTACGGGACCGCTCTCCTCTGTCTGGGTGCCGGGGCCTAAATGTGTGACAGTGGCCTGTTCCAGTGGTGGGTGACGTGATGCCTGATTCTCTGTTATGACATGAAGACAGATTCTGCGCTGACATAAGGCCAGATTCTCTGTTACGGGACCTCTCTCCTCTGCCTGGGTGCCTGGGCCTAAATGTGTGACAGTGGCCTGTTCCAGTGGTGGGTGACGTGAAGCCTGATTCTCTGCTATGACATTAAGACAGATTCTGTGCTGACATAAGGCCAGATTCTCTGTTACGGGACCTCTCTCCTCTGTCTGGGTGCCGGGGCCTAAATGTGTGACAGTGGCCTGTTCCAGTGGTGGGTGACGTGAAGCTTGATTCTCTGTTATGACATGAAGACAGATTCTGCGCTGACATAAGTCCAGATTCTCTGTTATGGGACCGCTCTCCTCTGTCTGGGTGCCTGGGCCTAAATGTGTGACAGTGGCCTGTTCCAGTGGTGGGTGACGTGAAGCCTGATTCTCTGCTATGACATGAAGACTGATTCTGCGCTGACATGAAGCCAGATTCTCTGCTATGGCATGAAGAGACTGATTCTCTGCTGACATGAAGCCAGATTCTTTGCTATGGCATGAAGAGACTGATTCTCTGCTGACGTGAAGCCAGATTCTCTGCTATGGGACCTCTGTCCAATTGATATTGGTTCATTTTTATTTTTTTTATTTTAATTTTAATTCATTTCCCTATCCACATTTGTTTGCAGGGGATTTACCTACATGTTGCTGCCTTTTGCAGCCCTCTAGCTCTTTCCTGGGCTGTTTTACAGCCTTTTTAGTGCCCAAAAGTTCAGGTCCCCATTGACTTCAATGGGGTTCGGGTTCGGGACGAAGTTCGGGTCGGGTTCGGATCCCGAACCCGAACATTTCTGGGAAGTTCGGCCGAACTTCTTGAACCCGAACATCCAGGTGTTCGCTCAACTCTATTCATGGGCAGTTATTTTGCGCCTTGGTTTTTCCACACGCTTCTTGCGACCCTGTTGACTATTTTGAATGAAACGCTTGATTGTTCGATGATCACGCTTCAGAAGCTTCGCAATTTTAAGAGTGCTGCATCCCTCTGCAAGATATATCACTATTTTTGACTTTTCTGAGCCTGTCAAGTCCTTCTTTTGACCCATTTTGCCAAAGGAAAGGAAGTTGCCTAATAATTATGCACACCTAATATAGGGTGTTGATGTCATTAGACCACACCCCTTCTCATTACAGAGATGCACATCACCTAATATGCTTAATTGGTAGTAGGCTTTCGAGCCTATACAGCTTGGAGTAAGACAACATGCATAAAGAGGATGATGTGGTCAAAATACTCATTTGCCTAATAATTCTACACTCCCTGTAGTTCAGTGTTGTAAAGTAACTTGTGCTCCTGTGTGATTAGGACAGGTTTTGTGTGTACTAATAGGACGGTGGCCATTTTATTTCTCCTAATGATTGTTCCCTAGTTAAAACAAGTGAGCTGTTATAACTAATGAAAGGTATTTGGAAACATATTAAAAATAAAGTTATATTTAAGTATTTTCCGCAATTTTATTTTATTAATTCTTGCAGAACCCCTTTAATATATTCCACCTCTTGACAGGTGCCATTGTCATAAGATCAATGTCAATGTTATTCACTTCACCGGTCAGTGATGTGAATGTTATGGCTGTTTGGTACAAATCAAGAAGAATGCAAACTCCAGTTTAGACAATTTGATGAGTTGTATTTAATAGAAAATGCGGTAAATCATATATGCGTGATGTTTTGGCCACAATCCGGCCTTCATCAGACTGGTACCGCTTAGGGAACTGTATGGATTGCAGGCGCAGGTTAGGTAGATGTAGATTCCGTGCTGCTGATGGTGATAATGTATCTTTGGTACATATATTATGTAAATAAAAATGTCTAAGAATGGCAATATGGGGAAAGGGGTGCTCTATTTTGGGCACAGAGCCCAATTTTCTCTGTATTCCACACTGGTTAAGGGTACATTAACACAACTGTATCTGTTTTGTGGTCCGCAAACCTTGGTTCCGCAAAATCCGGATACCACCTGTGTGTATCGCATATTTTTCTCGCGCCTAATTGACACAATGTCTATTCCTGAAGAATAGGACAATTATATATCATTTGTGACATGGCCGCACTGATGCCGATATCCATGTGCTATCTGGACTTTTTTGCAGCCTCATAGAAATGAATGGATCCTTGTGCGTTCTTTCAAATGCGGATCAGACATAGACTGAGAATACGGTTGTGTAAATTTAGCCTTAAACGGGTTTTCAAGGAGTTTTATACTGTTGACCTATCCTCAGGATAGGTCATCAGTATTTGATCAGTGGGGGTCAGCTGTATGAGAAGGCATTGGTGCTCCTTTGAGCTCCATGGCCTTTTAGTAGCTTACCAAGCAGAGCGCCGTACATTGTATAGCAGTTGTCCTTGGTATAACGCTTAGCCCCATTCACTTCTGTGGGGCTGAGCTGCTCCTAGGCCAAGTGTCCAATGAACGTGTCGTTTCTGGCCTAGAGAAAGCTGCCAGAAGGATGCGGCACTACTGGGAGCACCGCTGCCTTCTCAGACAGTTGATCGGCGGAGGTCCTAGGCGTCGGACCCCCACCGGAAATGATTATTAAAATCTCGGAAAACCAGGTTAATGGATATGAATTACGCTGGAAAAATACTACATCACAAGGAACTTCAACAATGCCTATGATGCCCTACGGGTTTTCTCATACAGATTTGCAGATGATGTGCATGAGACCTTAGTTGGAGCATTTCTAGTCTTGCCACTTGATGCCACTCCCAAACCATTCATTTAGGTTTGGATGAACTAGATGGCAAGCATGTGTTTGTCAGTGATGGGATTTCATGAGACATGCTCCCTGTATCATTAAAGCTGTCTTTCTAATCGACTCAGCAATTAAATATTTAACCACTTATTGCTGCAGGGGAATTCAGTGTTCACTAATCCCTTCAGCATAAGGAACTGCCGCCGCCGAATGTTTTAATACCGCGTGAATCATTTCAGCAACTGTAACAAGGACATAACATTGTTAACAAGAGAAAAGCATAAGTCATTTGTTTTATACTAGACTGAACATGGAGTTTACGTTCTACCACACAAGAATGAAATGCAACGCACTGATCCGCTGCGTCTATTAGAACTCTTGCTCTGCTTTCTGCTAAATGGTGTAGGTATCAAACTGCTTGTGATGGGCTTTGACAGCAAATAGCCAAACATCTGCCATAATTTCTGAGACTACGAAATTAGAATGTTCCTCCTATGACAACTATAGGCATTGATTACCTTTCTCTGATTTTTCATGTCAATTTCATATGTACTTTTTATACTTTCTGTATACTACATACATTTTGCATATATATGTTGTAGCATTCATACTGTACCTTGTCTAAGATGCTTATCCTGGAGAACTTCCAGTTTACATGTCAGGTCCATAAATATTGGGACATCGACACAATTCTAACATTTTTGGCTCTATACACCACCCCAATGGATTTTAAATGAAATGAACTAGATGTGCTTTAACTGCAGACTTTAATTTGAGGGTATTTACATCCAAATCAGGTGAACGGTGTATGAATTACAACAGTTTGTATATGTGCCTCCCACTTGTTAAGGAACCAAAAGTAATGGGACATAATAATAATCATCATAAATCAAACTTTCACTTTTTCATACTTGGTTGCAAATCCTTTGCAGTTAATTACAGCCTGAATCTGGAATGCATAGACATCACCAGACGCTGGGTTTCATCCCTGGTGATGCTCTGCTAGGCCTCTACTGCAACTGCCTTCAGTTCCTGCTTGTTCTTGGGGCATTTTCC